>NC_047587.1:14077500-14382500 GCF_011004845.1 Esox lucius
TGAGTGGAGGAAACTAAAAAGCCCATTATCTACAATGATAATTGCTGGGATTTACTAGCAATAAGAGCAATGGATTTGTTGATCCTTAGAAGTTTCCTTGTTCTTTCCACCTCTTCTTTTGTGTCTCTTTCATGAGGAGTGGTATTAACGTGGAGAGGGGAAAATGTGCATTTGAAAATGTCCCTCAGTGAGATTTAATTTAGAGTTGAAGGAAGACGGATGGAAGAGAAAAGTAAGGGAGTGAGAGAGATGGAGAGAAAGAGATTGTAAGGATACAGAGAAAACGAAAGGATGATGTCGATAAAGAGAATGAGAGAGAGAGAGAGAGAGAGAGAGTGAAAGAGAGAGAGAGAGAGAGAGAAAGGAAAAAGGTAACTTTTAGACACTGAAAATAATCAATAAAAAATAACTAATAGATATGCTCACTTAAAAAAGGCATGGTTCAGACATCCCCTGGCAAGGAAGGTACCAGCATGGCTTCTCATTCACTATACATACAGTACAATACTGGTACATGTTACTCCATTCAGGGTTTTGTTACCATCCCAGCTAAATATACGTACCAACCGAAAACGAAACCCCAGAAGAACACAGGAAGCATTGCAGTCAAGGAGGCAGGCATTTAAACTTTTTGTTAATGTAACCTTTCTGCCATGTTATCACCAAATCACTTCCTACATGACCTGTAGCATGTTATCTTTCTGCCATGTGATCACCAAATCACTTCCTACATGACCTGTAGCATGTTATCTTTCTAGCATGTGATCACCACAACACTTCCTACATGGCGTGTGGCATGTTACCTTGCTCGATTGCACAATCAGAACTGCCATTTGTACTTGCATTTGCCTCATTGCACAACGATTCATTCTCACTTGCACAAACATACACCGATCAGACATAACATTATGACCACCTACTTAATATTGTGTATGTCCCCCTTTTGCTGCCAAAACAGCCCTGACCCGTCGGGGCATGAACTCCACTAGACCTCGGAAGGTGTGCTGTGGTATCTGGCACCAAGACATTAGCAGCAGATCCTTTAAGTCCTGTAAATTGCAAGGTGGAGCCTCTTTGAATTGGATCTGAATGTCCAGCATATCCCATGGACGCTCGAATGGATTGAGATCTGGGGAATCTTCAAGTCAAAACCTTGAAGTCATTGTTGTGTTCCTCAAACCTGTCACAGACGGGGCGGGTGGGTGGGCTAAGCCCCGATTGTATTGTGATCCTAGTGACGCCTCTGGGTGTCAGCATGGGCACCCTGACTGGTCTGCGGCTACGCAGCCCCATATGCAAAAAACTGTGATGCATTGTGTGTTCTGACACCTTTCTATCAGTACCAGCATAACTCTTTTCTGACCGAGTCATCTAGCCATCACAATTTGGCCCTTGTCACAGTCACTCAGATCCTGACGCTAGCCCATTTGTCCGGCTTCTAACACATCAACTTTGAGGACAGAATGTTCACTTGCTGCCTAATATATCCCACCCACTGACAGGTGCCACGGTAACAAGATTATCCGTGTTATTCACTTCACCTGTCAGTGCTCATAATGTCATAGCTAATCGGTGTACACTTAATACTTGTACATTTGTCAATGTTCTGCCCTCCCCCATTTGCCTTTATTGCTCATTTGGAATTGTCACTTGCACTGTATTTGCCTTCATTGCACCTCCATACAATCCACTTACCCACTTACAGCATACACTATACTTAATACTTGTATACTTAATAAATCTTCTGACCTCTTCTATTTGCACTTCTGGTTAGATGCTAACTGGATTTCGTTGTACTGTACTTGTACTGTTCAATGACAGTTTAAAAACAAAGTTGAATCTAATCTAATCTTCTCAAAAAATTTTTGCTAAATACAAAGGACATCAGATATACCAGTTACTATACCCAACACTGTGGCACCATCACACATGGTCTTTTCAGGCAGATGGGAGGCGATCACTTCAGTCTCTCCCAAGACAGCGTAGAGCCATTTCATTTTATATCGTCAGCTAAATTATTGTTAACCGATCTTCTTACTTTTTAATCTCACTGTCCTATGTCATCCAGGATTGATATTGATTCCTGGTGGCAGCAGCTGTGCTGTAAGACATGAACAGACTGTGTATGTGTTAGCCTATTGCTTAGGGTATTTGATCTTGTCTTATGTCTAGTTAGGGTGAGGTAGACTATTTATGGTGGCCGTGAGGGGTTTAGGGATCGGGGTTTGAGGTTGGGGTCAGGATCTGCCTTTCTGGAGAAATAAGAACTAGTGGGAACATGTCCTCCTGGGGAAGGATGGCTTCAAGGAAGAGAGTAGCTAGCAGGTGTCTTCTGAAGTTAACGCACCTACGATTTATCTGCCAAAGAAGGTAGCCGAGCGTACTGCAGAAAACTAATCAGCAGCATGGCAATGTGTCAAAATAATGCATTTTCTGAATACGAAGAGTGATCAGAAGATTTAGAATCTTTCCTGCAAAACCTGAAACAGGCAATGCTTGCAAATGATTAGCAGGACGGTGAAAGGTCATTGTCCACCTAACAGTCATTGGGTTCAAAGCCTACAGGCCACTGTTGACGGCGCCAAGAGCTTAGGGAAGCTAATCACTACGAACCAAAACAGCTTGCCATTGTAAAAAGATTACATTTAAGAAACAGAAGAGGGCGATTCTATAGTTGATTACATTTTGGCACCAATACAGATGTCCATTAACTTAGAAAATATCATTCATTTGAACACTACTGTATGTGAGGCCCTATGTGACCAGTTTGAGGTTTGGCAAAACACGAAGGTTAGAAAAAGAGAATTACAGGCTGAATGTGATCGATCTTGTGAGTCTACACTGCAACAGAGATGGAATCTGGGAATACACTGGAATAATCAGGAAACCTGATAGATGTTGCAACAGTAAACAATGTGTCGAATCTGACAAAAAAATTACTCAAGAATATATAAACCTGTCTCTGGGAGGTCCCACAGTTGGCTAGTACCATTTCTACGCCATGAAGACGAAGGAACATTCAACGCAAATACAGAATAAGGTTCTTCAAAAGCACAAATCGGAATAAAAGAGCACTTCCAAGGAATTGAATATCACCTGGACTAGAACAGGCCATCCTCTAAAACTGAATATCCTCCCAGCTTGATGGGCGCTAGTCAGGGTGGCCACCATGAGGCCCATGGCAACTCTAAAGGAGTTAACAATCTTCCACAGCTGAACTGGGAGACACGATTCTAAAGGTCTGATTTTATCCACTGTAGGTCACACTGTCTACCTGCTGTTAAATGGAATTGAATGAATCTGAATTCAGAATATTAACTACTCACATTTGGGCAGCCTCACAGCCAAGCTTTGCTTTTTCTTCATACCAGGTCTATGAGAAGTTAGCATCCCTCTGTCGTCTGAATTTTTCAATTTTGGATCAGTTTAGCGGCTGGGGGAATTCTGCCACTTTGTACTCAATCTTAACACATGTATTGAATTTGTCCTCTTGGTTTGGAGGGAAGTCTGGGCATCTCTGCTTAGACTGCTGCCCCCGCGACCCGGCCCCGGATGAAGCGGAAGAAGATGGATGGTTTGGACTCCACTCTGCCTGCACAACCCAGATTCTAAAACACCCATCACATTTACCAGCCCACGACTTAATAATCACATTTAGTGATTATTTAGGTGAGTGTCCATTTAATAGTTAGCTAAGGTTGGTGTAGAATGTTGGATTGTCATGTAAACATGGCTGGTGTAGAATGTTGACTTGTCATGTAAACATGGTTGGTGTAGAATGTTGACTTGTCATGTAAACATGGTTGGTGTAGAATGTTGAATTGTCATGTAAACATGGTTGGTGTAGAATGTTGACTTGTCATGTAAACAAGGTTGGTGTAGAATGTTGACTTGTCATGTAAACATGGTTGGTGTAGAATGTTGACTTGTCATGTAAACATGGTTGATGTTTTCATGTCTGTCTTAGGGCGATACTTACCGAATTGAGATAAAGGAGAGAAAAGGTGTCCAGTCCAGAGGACCTGCTTATTTTTCTTCGGTTTAACAAGGACTAAAATCATTTCTCACATTCTCAGAGTGGGACCTGATACGTTACCAAAAGGGCAACATCGAACTTGACCTGACATCAATTGTGTATTAATAATGGGGAGAGGAACCTCATCAAGTAACAATTTAAAGATTTTATGTTAAACTTCATGACCACAGGGAGACCTGACTGATTGGTTTAACCAGCAATAGAAAATCAATAGTCAAGGCAACAGGACAGGAGGTCAAATAGGTCACCTGTCTGTCACACTGACCTCTGACTTATGACAACCTACGGGAGATATGATAAACACACTGAGAGGTCATTAGTGCAGCAACATATTAGGTCAGTTAGGTTGAGCTGTTCTTAAGGAGGTCTAGTTTGTATGCTATTGGAAGGAAGTAATTTCCAATTGCATGGGGGCGATCTATATACATATTCACACCGCTATAAATAAATACAGAATCAAAACGATTAATATAATTAAACATTTACAACATGAATTAGTATCATAGTAACTGGGTATTATATTGCCCTTACTAAGTACTACTAATAATACACTACTATTTCAATCACTATTAATATACTGTAAGTCAAACTACTAATTTTACCACAGTATACCACCACCACTACAACTAATGCTACTATTGCTACTTCTACTAATACTACCACTACTACTGCTCCTCCTACCACTGCTAATACTATCACTGCTGCTCCTACTACGATTATTACCACTACCACTACTACTACTCTACTACTACATCTCCTCCTACCACTGCTAATACTATCACTGCTGCTCCTATTATGAACCTGGAGGAACTTTCCACTTGATCCACTAGATGTCAGCAGGATCTGGGTACAGTTTCATGGGCATTTGATATACAATTCTGTGATCTACTTACTCATTTGTAAAGCAAGGCCAAAGTGTCCTTTACAGATTGGCCACTTTGTGCCAAATTGGCCACTATGTGCCAAATTGGATACTTTGGACACATTATGAATTTTCAAATTCATACCTACACAGAACATACAACAGTGCAAAAGTGATTAATATAAGGGTTACACACTCCCAGGAATGTTATACATGATGGAACATTTGCTTCCCTTCATAAAGGTACTAACAGGAGGCGCGACAAGGAGGCGGATCCAATGATCTAACATATGTGGTGTTTGCATCATATGTGGTATCTGTGCTTCCTTACACACATAGATAGTAAGCAAACGGTTGGCAGGAGTAGAAAGGAAAAGAGTAGAAGGGAATAGGAGAAAGAAGGGGGAGACTTATTGACTTCTTGGAAAGCTCTGAAATGGCCAGCCAGATGATGGCGTCACAGTGGGGTGGGGGTCAAGAGCCAGAGGGACCTCCTGAATCACAATTGGGTAATCAGGGAGAAATATGGGGATTAATAGGCCATAAGAAACAGCACACAATATGTCATAGCCAAATCACATAAACAATTGGTTACATATAAGGACATTATGAACTGAAATCTACTATAATGACGTGACCCAATTGGCAGTAAATGCTCAGAAACTATATGACATAGCCTAACATACCATAAAATAGCCTAACATAGCCTAATATGCTAATGGTAATATATTGTATGTCTTGGGTAATCTATCTCATTGTACTCACCAAGTTGCTTGACTCACAGTCCATAATTTCTTCCAAAAATCTAGTCCAAATTGGTCTCCTCTGTTGCTTTTCCACTTAGGAGTAGCCATTTAAACTTTAAATGCCAAGTATAGCTTTGTGAGCACCGACAGCTATGCGTCTTGTGCAATAGTGAAGTTTGGTTGAAGATTTGTCTGACGGTGATCGTTAAACAATTGTAAAATCCATTGGTCGTCATTTGCGGGAGTTACATGCTACCAAAGACATGCGCTTGCGCGTAGCCGGTGCCAGACTGCATGTCTTTGTTTACGTGGTGCGAAGCATATAAGCAACGCAGAAGGATAAACTATCTGGTTAAATGCTAGAGACTCTCTTCTTTTCAGAAATACCAATTATTGCCGTGTTAAAACCTAGTAAGGTTTAAATATCATGAATAGTTATGCCCCCTAGTTGGATTTTTCTGTACAACGCTGTGGAGAACATGAATCGTTTTCGATTATAAAAACAGATTTTATCAAACAAAACAATGCTTGGCTATATCTCTGGGACCATCAAGATAAGAAATTAGAAGAAGACGGCTCATTGCAAGTACACAATTTAAAATCAGACACCAAACTAGCTACCCTGGTGCCATTTTTGTGGATGTTGACTATACTCAAACACTTGCATTGGAGTTAGTTACCGTAATAGCTACTTTAAATTGTGTACTGCAGTTAGATTAATGAGATTCTAAGCTTTCTGCACATATATAATATGCCTATAAAAATATATATATTTACAACACTTTGCAGACTCACTTAAAAGTTAGGTGTCCCGGCTGTGGGACATTTTCAGCTAATATGTTTTAAGAGGTTTTAATGTTATTATACTACTATAAATACTAACACTTCTGCTAAACTATGAATTGTCCCATGCATCATCACACATATTGGTAAACTGTCCCAGATTGCAGTGAACAACCTCTGTCTTCTCCTCCTGAAAGCTACCACGCCCTGTTCCAGACTGCAGTGAACAACCTCGGTTTGCTCCTCCTGAAAGCTACCAAGCCCTGTTCCAAACTGCACTGAACAGATGGCAGCAACATCATCAGCATATCACAGTCAAATTATAGACTGGAATCCATTCCTTTCCAATTAACACTAACCAGACAAACGACTGTCTGTGTGTGTCTCTTTCGAACCTAACTCTATTATGGGGACGAACATATCCCCAAACTGTGGTTAAATCAGAAATAAAATACTAATGGGATGTTTTTCCTGTGTCCATTTTGAAAAGGGCGTGGGCCACATTCACCAACCATTCTTAAGAATATTTTTTTCCCCACTAATATTCCGACATTCACCAATGTTTTCTTATTAGGGACTTGGACTTAGGTAAGAACAGAACCTACAGACACTCAAGAACACACATAGGCATATTAAAATGCTGACATGTTTGTGCCAAATAATTAGTTATTTCGTTTTCTTCAGTTCTATGGTTTTATAATATATGGGATTGAAATTACAATAATATTTCACAGTTTCTAATATAATTTTATAATAATTTACTTTAATCTTCTGTTTGGCAATATATATTTTAGCCTCAGATTTGAGATCGAACCATTTTTTCCACCTCCTTCTCCAGATACAGCGTTCACTGAACCTGTAATAGCATCCCATGCATATTTTTGTTGTTATTTATATCCACTACTGACTCTACTGAATATGACAGCTTATTTGCTGTTCACTTCCTGCAGCAGTACCTCCACTTCAGAACTACTGAAGTTTTTTTGCGTTTGCAGTCCGGTGCGCCACCGTCTTTAGATTTTGGTTTCGGCATTCTTGACCTCGCTCAACTTTTCTTTTGAATTTCTGAGTGTGATTTCTGTGTGCACATGGCCCTGCAGTCTCATGCTCTTTTATTGGGATAGGCGGGGCGTTTACCTATGCTAATTAGGAACAACTTGCACATGCTTTCAATTTACGTGGACAATGGAATTCATCATTATAAGAACAAAGGTGTGAGCAATTCTGCGGTCTAAGAACACATCATGTAGATATTTCATAGGACCTTTCTCAAGAACAAATTTAAGAAAAGACCTATTGGTATTGGTGAATGAGGCTTTATGATTGGGATAAAGTGTAATTAGGATGTTTTCAGGACAGTCAGCTCTGGTGTCCCCCTTTACATAGTTAAGTATGTCTGTCAGTCTGTTTGTCCCCTTCTTTGTTTGTCCGTCTGTCTGTGTGTGTCAGGTCTGTGACAAATTGCAGGTAGCATAAAAGAAACATCCACAAAGGCCTGCACCCCCCCCCCCACCCCACACACACACACAAAACAAGCTATCACACACACTCCCCTCTCCCCCAGGGAGCACTTTAGTGAGAAACACATGCAATAATTTATGCAATCTCTAGTCCAGCAGATGCTTGCTTGTGTTCTATATAGGATGCGTGTGTATTTGGGACGAGGCATTCTTCATAAAGGGAGAAAGAGAGCAAGTGTCAGAGATGGAGCAAAATAGAGAGAGACCAAGACAGAGAAACCCTCCCTGTAGTCCCCGCCTGACCCTCCCCACTCACTCCCTCCCTGACCCTCCCTTCCTCCCTCCATGGCCCTCCCCACTCCCTCCCTGCCCCTCCCTTCCTCCCTCCATGGCCCTCCCCACTCCCTCCCTGCCCCTCCCTCCCTTCCTCCCTCCATGGCCCTCCCCACTCCCTCCCTGCCCCTCCCTCCCTGACCCTCCCTTCCTCCATCCATGGTCCCACCACCTGAGACCTGAAAAAGTTGACTCATACACCTTTCTGCTTCTCTCTGCCTTCCTCTTTCTCTCTCTGCCTTTTTCTTTCTCTCTCTGCCTTCCCCTCTCTCTCTGCCTTCCCCTCTCTCTCTCTCTCTCTCTAGGTATTCTCTCATACTAGTTCAACCCTCTCTCAGTTCTCTCCCTGCATTGGTGATTTACAGCCTTATAACAATAATCAGTCAAAATGCAATCAGCAGCTGCTGCAGGAGAGGGCTGTAGGAGTAGAGGAAGGGAGATATTTCAATAAACTGCCAAGTCACAGAAATGCAACAGGAAAGTTACACTCTGAGACGTCCTGACAATGATAAATGAAGGTAAGACAGACAGACAGAAAGACAGACATGAAGATATAGTGCTGCCACATAGATGGTGCTTCAACCCATCCACTTGCTTCATATCTGCCAATAAATAATGTGTGTGTTTGTGTGTGTGTGTGTGTGTGTGTAGAGCAACATGCCAGTGGTGGATATGACACGCGTGCTGGCAGGAGGCCCTCAGTGTGTCACAATAGGGGCCCGGAGCCCAGAGGAGTGACCTTATCAGTCACACAGTCACACTCCAGCGAAATACAGACTGACACACACACACACACACACACAATGGTAGCCACACACCCATCCCTATTTCACACTCTGTCCCAGATCACAGCTCCTGTCTTAACCAGCATCCCAGTGTGCCGAGGCAAGGAAAGGCAGCAGGAGAGCCCTGTGAAGTCATGTCCCAGGACTCAGCTTAGGTCCCGGGCCTCTGATTCCTCAGTCTGACAGCGCAGAACGGGAGGTCTGACATGGAGGCAGATGAGGCTGGTGGGTATGTGTATGTCCATGACAATTTAACAAACTGAGAGACACACTGTAAATAATACTGCTTAGGAAGGCCTTGGAGATGAGGTAGAGGGAGAAGACGGGGGAGGGGGTTTGGTGACAGGAAAGAGACAGAAAGGTTTTGGTAGAGACCGACAGAGACACACATAGACAGGGAGAGACAGGGAGAGAGAGGGAGAGAGAGGGTGAGAAAGGGAGAGAAAGGGAGAGAGAGGGAGAGAGAGTGAGAGAAAGGGAGAGAGAGAGAGTGAAAGAGAACGAAAGGGAGAGAGAGACAGGGGACTTAAGGCAGGCAGAGGCTCTGTACAAGATCACGTGATTGATGAAACAAACACACACACCCCCCACACTCACACACACGTACACACACACACACACACATACACACACACCAATGGTTGTCTGGGTACTTACAGGAAGTGGACACAGCCGGTGCCGGCCGGCGGGGCGATCCATATGAAGCTGAGGCTGGTGGAGGGCTGCTGGCTGACGTGAGACGCCACCACGCTGCACACGAACTGGGTGGCGAACGGCCGCTGCTCCGGCATCCCACCTGACGCAGGGATGGCAGAGAACAGTCAGTGACCAAACTAATGGGTTCCTGAACGGAGCAATGGCAAAAACCTGTTTGAGAGAATGTTCTGACAAACTGAATGTCTAATGTGACAAGGTTTTTATTTTTTAGGGAACAAGGACCATATGTTTGGTGTCAGGGTCTTCTCCCGTATCAAGGTCAAAGGCCTGCATGTTACATGTGTTCATGGCGAGAAACATGTCTGCGGGTGACTTAATAAAGGTGATGAGGTCTATGAAAGTGAAACCAAAAGACTGTATAACTCTGTATGCTTAAGGGAAAATATGCATGGCCTCGGGACACGAATGATTCAGGTTAGGTTTTGGACTTGGTTTTGAGGTTTAAGGGTTAGATTTAGTTATTAATTCAGAATGGTTAAGGTAAGGTTTATGTTTAGGTCAGCAACAGTGTTCTATGTAAATGTAATAATATTGTATTGAAATGTAACAGTGTTCTATGTAAATGTAATAGTGTTCAATTGAAATGTGACAGTGTTCTATGTAAATGTAATAATGCTCTATTGAAATGTCTTGGTGTTCTATGTAAATGTAATAGTGTTCAATTGAAATGTGACAGTGTTCTACGTAAATGTAATAATGTTATATTGAAATGTAATGGTGTTCTATGTAAATGTAATAGTGTTCAATTGAAATGTGACAGTGTTCTATGTAAATGTAATAGTGTTCAATTGAAATGTAACAGTGTTCTATTTAAATGTAATAATGTTCTATTGAAATGTAATGGTGTTCTATGTAAATGCAATAGTGTTCAATTGAAATGTAACTGTGTTCCATGTAAATGTAATAATGTTCTATTGAAATGTAATGGTGTTCTATGTAAATGTAACAGTGTTCAATTGAAATGTAACTGTGTTCCATGTAAATGTAATAATGTTCTATTGAAATGTAATGGTGTTCTATGTAATTGTAATAGTGTTCCATTGAAATGTACCAGTATTCTATATAATAAACAGCTGCTTGAATCATATTTAGATGTTAGCCGCCTGCAGAAACTTCTAACACGGACCTTCAAACTGTGGGACTGATGACCGGCCGGTGGTCATTCAGGGAGACTGATGGAACTTTGGGGAACTTTGTGATGTATGGTTCAGTGTGCCGGGAGCAGGGGACAGTAATCTGCAGGGCACCAGTCCTTCATCTCTGCCCCTGACATTGTCCTCTGTCCATCCTGCTCCCCCTGCTCTCCTCCTAGCACTTTTTCAATCCTTTTCTACCTCTGTTATCTTTTCTGCACTGCACACCTCCTTTAGCCCTGCCTTAAAACATGTAACATTTCCATATTTTACTTATTTATCAGATGCTTTTGCTCAGACAACATTGCCAAAGGAAAACCAACCTCAATGCATTTTACAATCCTGATAGCCCTTCATTGTGGTGTAGCATGTTACACACCACAAACAGACTTACAAAGGAGCAGAATGCAAATGATCTCTCGTAGGGTACAGTACAGAAAGACGCAAAATGGATTCAGTGAATGTTACTCACAACTCACAACACATCACATTAGTCTAAATGTTAATACTGTTTAGTTCCGGCTGCCTGGATGGATATGGTAGACGGATAGTGGATGGGTAGCAGATGGGTAGTGGATGGGTATTAGATAAGTAGTGGATGAGTAGTTAACAGGTAGTGGAGGGGTATTAAGTGGGTAGTGGAAGGGTAGTATACAGGTAGTGGTTGAGTAGTGAATGTGTAATGGAAGTGTCGTGGATGGATGTTGGATGTGTCATGGATGTGTCGTGGATGGGTGGTGGATGTTTCATGGATGGGTGGTAGATGTGTCATGGATGGGTAGTGGATGTGTAGTGAATTGTTAGTGGATGTGTCGTGGAAGGATAGTGGATGTGTCGTGGACTGGTAGTGAATGTGTATTGAATGGTTAGTGGATGTGTTGTGGATGGTTACTGGATGTGTCATGGAATGGTAGTGGATGTGTCGGGGACTGGTAGCTGATGGGTAGTGGATAAATAGTTGACAGGTAGTGGATGGGTAGTTCACAGGAGGTGGGTGGTAGTGGACCGGTAGGTGATGGGTGGTGGATGGATAATGGACGGGTAGTGGACAAGAGTATTTTTTATGAACTTGACACACATCCAAAGTCAATGTGAACCAGACCGGCATAATACTGATTAACTCTTAACTAATGTTTAAATATCCAGCCAATCTATCTGCTGGAAGTGGCCTCTGCATGTCTGACTCCACAGCAGGTTTGTGTGTGTCTGTCTGTATGAAAAAATCTACACTACAATTTGTAAAACAAGGAATTTGATGTGGTAGAAACATTATTTGGTGAGAAAAACTGTTTTAGGCATAGGAGTTAGCCTTAAGGTGAAAGTTACAATTCAGGCAATTGGTAATATTTAGGGTAATGGGTTTTTGGATGAGGAGTTTTGGATGAAGGTTAAGTTAGGCTGTTCCAGGTACCAGGAGGACAGTAGGGTAAGGCTGTTCCAGGTACCAGGAGGACAGTTCAATAAGGCTGTTTCAGGTGCCAAGAGTGCAGTGAGGTAAGGCAGTTCCAGGTACCAGGAGGACAGTGGGGTAAGGCTGTTCCAGGTACCAGGAGGACAGTGGGGTTAGGCTGTTCCAGGTACCAGAAGGACAGTGGGGTAAGGCTGTTCCAGGTACCAGAAGGACAGTTTGATACGGTTGTACTAGGTACCAGGATAACAGTGGGGTAAGGCTGTTCCAGGTACCAAGAGGACAGTGGGGTAAGGCTGTTCCAGGTACCAGTAGGACAGTGGGGTAAGACTGTTCCAGGTACCAGGAGGACAGTGTGGTAAGGCTGTTCCAGGTACCAGGAGGACAGTTTGATACGGTTGTACTAGGTACCAGGATAACAGTGGGGTAAGGCTGTTCCAGGTACCAAGAGGACAGTGGGGTAAGGCTGTTCCAGGTACCAGTAGGACAGTGGGGTAAGACTGTTCCAGGTACCAGGAGGACAGTGTGGTAAGGCTGTTCCAGGTACCAGGAGGACAGTGTGGTAAGGTTGTTCCAGAAGGACAGCAAGTTTGGGTTGATCTTTGGGTTTACTTCAAAAGAAAGAGATCAACACTATTCTCCTAGCACTGACAAAGAAATGTATGCTTTCACATTCCAACACACACTCATAAATATTCCCCTGCTGACCCATGCCTTACAATTACAGCCCAGCCAAAACACCTACTTCAGATAAAAATGCAGCAGGGATGTGGAAGCGTTTTGTGTGTGTTTTCTGTATTTGTCCATATTTACGTGTGTGTCCGTGTGAAGAGAGACTGTGTGTGTGTTCAACTCCACGGGGCAATTTTCGGCTGCCCACGAGAGAGCATAATACAGGCTTAGCTGCCATCACCACGGTAACACAATCTAGAAAATGGCAGAGCAAAGAAATCAGAGGGAAACAGAATGTGTGTGTACGTATGATTGTGAATGTGTTTATGTGCTATTTAGCGTACAGATTGGAAAAACCACTAAACCAGAGACATAACACCAGAGACACTGAACCAGAGAGAGAGAGACATTACAACTGAGACATTACATCACAGGCAGAGATATTAAACCAGTGACATTAGAGAAGAGACATTACACCAGAGACATTACACCAGAGATATTACACCAGAGACATTACACCAGACACATTACACCAGACACATTACACCAGAGATATTACACCAGATATTTTACACCAGACATATTACGCCAGAGATATTACACCAAATACATTACACCAGAGACTTTACACCAGAGAAATTACACCAGAGACATTATAGTACACCTGAGACATTACATCTGAGACAGAGACATAACACCAGGAATCACTATGAAAAGCCTCATCACTCAAGTCAGTTAAAGGAGTTGTTGAAAAACATTGAATAAATCGCAAAATGCACACCACTAGTGTCAATGTTTCTGATGTTAGCAGCTGCATAGTCTAATTCCGTCAAGTTGTGTCAACATAAAATTTATGTTTGAGCAACAACTGTCAGTTACTGTTGTAGTCTAGCTTATTGGCAAAATTCTGCCAAACTGGAGAATTTAATGCAGTTGTTTTATCAATAACACCACTCTCCATTGTAGAACTAGCTTTTCTTCCTCAAGTGTGGCTCACAAAATCGTTGGAAAAACTCCAAATATTATAATTTTGACTCCAAGAATAATAACATACAAACAGAACAGCTTAATATTGTTTGATTAGCTCAATCAGATTTATTCAAGAGGAATTGAACAACTAGCACTTATGTAGCGGTTGTGATTTTTTTTTTTTTAGTGTATTCATTCAGGTTCACATGAGAACTGTAAAGAGGTTTGAATACATGCACCTTACATCCCCAACCACAAACCTAACCATTAATGTATTAACCTAAAAGTAACCCCAATTCTAAAACTATAACCAATTGTACTTTTTTTTAAACCTAACCCAGAAATCAAATTTTCCATACTGGACCCCTACCAAATAACCTTGTGGGGACCTATTCTTCAGGCTTCATTCTTTTTTTCGGGTCATCAGGTGCTCAGATACAGTGGATCACACACCCAAAATGGACAGGAGACAGATGTGTCAGAGGCTGTTCATAATCAACATGTCTACCGGCACGTTGGGAACAGCACATCTGTTGAACTTGTTTGATATGAGATCCAAAGAAAACAGCTGGATGATGAGTCATCATTTGTAATGTTTTTTTAACTCCAACATGTAAGGACACTACGGCTTTGTAGTATTTATTATGCTGTTAGAAAGAGAAACGACCTATAGACGGAGGCATCGCATCGCAAGGCTGTTTGTTCACAGGTCGTTTCTTAACCAAAGCATTTGGGATTAAGATTCCCATTGAAAGAAGAGCAATGTTGTCTCTCCTGCACATGAAAGGAAGATTTACGGTATTTGCATTTTCTGCTTGAGTCTATTTGGTAATTGGTAATGGGAGAGCGATGTTGGTGGTGCATGTATGTGTGTATCGTAAACAAGTCCCAATGTAGCTTAGTCCTGGTATTGCATCTGTCTTTTGATCTTTACCTTCCCTATCCGCAACACTGATTTACAAACCCCCCCAGTATCTCTACTTCTTTCTCTGGTTTTCTCTCCCTCTCTCATGTTCCCATCCCTCACTCTTTCCCCCTCTTGAAATTTCAGTTCAATATCAAAGGCTTGATTAGCATGGAAAACATGTGTTGGAGTTGACAAAAGTAGTGGAAAATGAGAATGATATTAGAAAGGACAAATGTTGAGACAAAAATGAAAAACAAAACTGAAATGACACACAAATAATTTTCCAAAAGGATAAAGGCACTTCAAATGTTATATTATTAGGCTTGTACTGTGTCAAAATTACTAAATAGCTGAAGTAAATATATAACTGTATTAATAACTGTATTAATTTTATATTTGTTCTCCATTGGTTGCCGTTTTTGTAACAAATCTTTCTTCGTTGACTGCAAATTAGAGTATTTTGTCTAATAAATGTTAATTTATTTAACATTTATTTATTTTTGGAGTTAATCAGTGTTTGATTTGCTTTCAAAATCCTCTGTGATATGTGTCTCTAATGCGGCAGGATATTTGGAAGTGCAGCTCGATTTCCACCTGAACACAATGTGCACTTTGCCTTCTCTCAAAGGCCTGTTTGTTTAGGAGTCTATAATAATCAGGTTGAAAGTCAGAACAATGTACTGAAATTACAGAGATGATCAAGTTATGGTTTGGTCAACAGTGTCATTGGCCTTTAACTACTCACACTGGATGGACTACATAAGGCACACTGTATCCCCAGGCCAGAATTGCTTCAAACTCACAATCAAATAAGTAAACAACAGAACATCCTGAAACTAGATACTATAAGATATATTTCTCAAAAGAACATTTAGGGACTAATAACTAAAAAGTGAAAGTTAGGTCTAGTAACTTCTTTCACTTTTACATCCACCTGCGACATTATCACTCTTTCATGAAGTTGCAAGAGGATTTCAAAGTTCAAAGACAAATTAATTAGATAAAGGACAGTATGAATAGTGCTACCTAGGGATATCACTCTCCCCATTGGAACAGATGGTGAAATTACCAACTCAACTGCTCCTAGCAGAATGTTTTCACAGGGAAGTGTCATTGACCCAAACTGACCACAGGCATTAAAGCAAAGTGAGGCTTGAGTAGCTGGATTCCAAACTGATATGCACTATTTCACTAAAGGGAACAATTTTGGAAAAGTGCATTGAATTTTGACTCCAGGCTGAGATGGGAAAGTGTAAAGATAACATTAGATTCGATTTGAGGCCATTATAACTGAAGTATTAACTTAATTTAGGATTGATACTATGTTCATTATCATTGGACATCTGGAGCATAAACCTATAATGGCTCTGCATTGACCCCAGAATGTCCTTCATTGCGTGGTTACCAAAAGAATAGAACATGATGTACATTTGAAAAACTGCCTTTCTTTGCAAAATAAGTTGTAGTTTTGGGAAGAATCATTTTCTTAGTAGTTTCATCATGGTAGGACCAGGTTACTTGATTATTTAACCATGACTACTACCAGGTGACTTGATTGTTTCACTATGACTAGGAGCAGGTTTTTTTGGTGGTCAAACCATGACTAAGACCAAGTGACTTGATTGTTTCACCATGACTAGGACCAGGTGAGTTTTATGATTCCCCATGACTAGGACCAGGTAACTTGATTGTTTTACTATGACTAGGACTAGGTGTGTTGGTGTTTTGTTAGTTTTGTCATCACTTGGACCAGATGTTTTGTTGGTTTTGCCATCACTAGGACCAGGTGTTTTGTTGGTTTTGTCATCACTAGGACCAGGTGTTTTGTTGGTTTTGCCATCACTTGGACCAGATGTTTTGTTGGTTTTGCCATCACTAGGAACAGGTGTTTTGTTGGTTTTGTCATCACTAGGACCAGGTGTTTTGTTGGTTTTGTCATCACTAGGACCAGGTGTTTTGTTGGTTTTGTCATCACTAGGACCAGGTGTTTTGTTGTTTTTGCCATCACTTGGACCAGATGTTTTGTTAGTTTTGTCATCACTTGGACCAGATGTTTTGTTGGTTTTGCCATCACTAGGACCAGGTGTTTTGTTGGTTTTGTCATCACTAGGACCAGGTGTTTTGTTGGTTTTGTCATCACTTGGACCAGATGTTTTGTTGGTTTTGCCATCACTTGGACCAGGTGTTTTGTTGGTTTTGCCATCACTAGGACCAGGTGTTTTGTTGGTTTTGTCATCACTAGGACCAGGTGTTTTGTTGGTTTTGCCATCACTTGGGCCAGATATTTTGTTGGTTTTGCCATCACTTGGACCAGATGTTTTGTTGGTTTTGCCATCACTTGGACCAGATGTTTTGTTGGTTTTGTCATCACTTGGACCAGGTGTTTTGTTGGTTTTGTCATCACTAGGGCCAGGTGTTTTGTTGGTTTTGTCATCACTAGGACCAGGTGTTTTGTTGGTTTTGTTATCACTTGGACCAGATGTTTTGTTGATTTTGCCATCACTTGGACCAGATGTTTTGTTGGTTTTGCCATCACTTGGACCAGATGTTTTGTTGGTTTTGTCATCACTAGGACCAGGTGTTTTGTTGGTTTTGCCATCACTTGGACCAGATGTTTTGTTGGTTTTGCCATCACTTGGACCAGATGTTTTGTTGGTTTTGCCATCACTTGGACCAGGTGTTTTGTTGGTTTTGTCATCACTAGGACCAGGTGTTTTGTTGGTTTTGTCATCACTAGGACCAGGTGTTTTGTTGGTTTTGTCATCACTAGGACCAGATGTTTTGTTGGTTTTGTCATCACTAGGGCCAGGTGTTTTGTTGGTTTTGTTATAATTAGGGCCAGGTGTTTTAGTGATTTGGCCATAATAAGGATATCATATTTATGTGGGATTATAGGGTTACCATGGTTACCGGGCTTACTGTGGGTTTTTCTTGACACCACGGTAGAAAGGCAGTACCTTGGAAACGCCAAAAACATGCTACATCCACACACACATGCACACTATGCACACACACACACACTCCCCACTACACTCATACACGTATTATACACACACAAAAACACACTACACAGACAGCCACAATTACACACACCTCACGGGCAAAGCCACACACACAGAGCATTAGCATGAATGTGTGCCGTACGTTTAGCTCTGAGCGTTCAATGAAAGCAGTGTCTGAGGGAATGTTGTGACGAATGTTATAATGTGAAACATCTATGAGAGGGCGGTAATTTGATATTGTCTGTAGGGAGCTTTCTTATTCCGCAATCTGATTAACATTAATCTCAGGGATTTTATTAAATGTGAGAATAGGGGCCTCATTTTGATAGCTCCAGTCAGAGTTCATCATGCACACCATTTGTTCTTTCAGGTTGGTTATAAGTGTGCGCGTGTGGTTGTGTTTGTGTGTGTGGGTGGGCGTGTGTGTTTGTGAGACAGACTTTATTTGTGGGTCTGCCAGTTTCTTGGCCCATGTCTCTGCTTCATCCAAACAGTTAGTCTTTACACAATGCATGCATTTCTTTATCATTCAAAGATAAAGTCTGGACCTGTCTCATAATTGAATCATGACATTAACATCAAAGGACATGAGCTAACATAACATGGTTTATGATTAGAATGAAGGCTCCCAACAGCCACAGGCCCAAAGAATGCTCCTGTCAACAAGATTCTAGAAGTCATCCTACTGCTTCCCTACAATTAGTTCCGATGGCTTCCGTCAACACAGCCCTATAGAATATAACACACCATAGAAGTGTAAATGGCCCATCAGCTCTGACAGTTCTGAAGAGGAGCCTCCAGCCCAAGTCTTTGTAGTGGTGAAGCTGTACAGTACACAGCTATACACTGGGCCATTCACTCCGTGGTTTAGAGACCAACTCCCGCAGCAGACTACAATTGGACCAACAAAATTGAGGGCTCAGAAGTTAGCCTAAGGCATACAAACTGTTTAAATTACTATTGGACTGTATTTCAAGACTTGTCAAAAGTCAGCTGAGCTAAGCTTCCAAATAGGTTTAGGCATTAGTGCTAGTATAGGTATAAAGGTCAGGTTAGATAATACTAACTTTAATCTAAACTCTAACCCTAAACACTGGTAAATTTAACATGTTTTACTTCCAGTAGCTTCTGTGGACATTCAGTCACCCATTCAGTCACCCCCTTTAACACACACACACATTCAAAAACACACACATTTACTTAAAAAGTCACACACCCACATACCCACAATACTGAACGATAAATCATTCCTCCTCTTCTAGATTTTATAAATAACCTTTTTTTTCTTCTTTTTTTTAATAAATATCATTATTTTTTTTATTTTTTTCAATTGGCTACATTATATTTAATTAATAACCTACATTTTAGTTTATAAATAATCTTGCTTATTTTATAAATAACCTTCTCATGCTATTTTAATCAGCATGCATTTCCGAGCCATCTGTAAGACAGTCAAATGAGTGTCTTCGCCTCATAAATAGTAATTTCTTGGACTGCTTGTCTGCGTAGATGTCTACACATAGCGAGAAGTATTGGATATACAGATGGATGTCCCTGGGTGCACAAGATGTCCCTCGTTGGGTGTACAAGATGAAGAAGACTCATAAACCGACCAGAAGAAGACATGATTTATGACTTACATCCATGCTATCGGAGCATAACTTAAATTCTGGACTAATGTCTGGTGATTGAAATGAATTACGCACACAAATGCACACACAAACACACCCACACACAGACAAACACAGACATACAGTACACACAACATACAGTACACACACATTGTAAACAATGTAAACATAACTGTTTTGTTAAATCTTTTTGTAAAGCATAATTTGACACCTTGCTGTCGCGTAGAAAATGCTATTGGCAAAAACTGTATTGGTATGCTCCACAACCGACAGATATTGTGCTTGTTGTATTTAGAGTTTTGAAAATGTGACTACAAATTGAACAAAAGGATGTTAGGGGTTGTATAAAACTGTGACTATAATTGTTTTTCTTTTTGCATAACTGAGAGATATCAGTTGATGGTAGTAGACCATGTTGTTTGAGCCAAGGATTTGCCATTGTGTACATGATTTTTGAAACAACCTTTTAAGCTTAGAGAGTCACAAAGAAGAACTCGAGACACAGGGCTGGTTCAAGGTAAACAGACCTTTAGAAAATATAGCCTGAGAATTAGGTGAAAATCTTTAGCCCAGGTCGAATATAAGAAAAATAACGATGTATTTCTATGACTAGAAGAAGAATGATTTATTTCTATGACTATAACCCATGCAACTGTCTAAAGACACCTCTCATCTTCTTGGGCTAAAATTCAGCTGTTGGTGAATTAGTGTAAATCCCACCCATGAAATGAACAAGGATAATATCCATGTATTTTCTATACAATTCAGCATACACTTTAGACACAATTTAAGGCCAATTATTTCATGCAAAGTTCAAAATCTATAGGGGGAATTCTGAAACAGAACATACTGATTTTGATTCTTTAAAACAGTTTTTCCCGATTGCATACAATCATCGAACAATACAGAATTTACAGTAACAAAACTCTTCAAACAGTCAGCAAAATGCGAGGGGATGCGAACCAAACTGTGAATCATTTCTCATTGCTTTCACACCAAATGCATTCAATGAATACATTCCCCAAAATCCATGAACTCTTTTCTCATTCAAACTCAACCAACTACGAAACAATATATTCATAGCACATGTTTTCTCAAATGCTTACACAGTGTTCTCAAAACGGTTAAAAACACATTCGAAACATTTCTGCAGTAACCAGATTGAAATATAAAGAAAATTATTGATATTGGTTAGAAAATGTAACTAATGTTACACAGTTGATTGCAGTTTCAACTGAAAACCGACCCAAGTGGGGCACAGTGTGCCTTCAGAGAGAAACGGCGAAACTGTAAAAGAACTGGTATCAATAAATCCAGGTAAGATGTCTGTCCAATAACTAAACAGGGTATATACAATGTAAAGTACTGTAAAACCATGGATTTACAGTTTATTTTAGAGAGTAATGGAGATGGAAGCCAGTCAAACTGCACATTAATTCATCTTTGTGGATGAGGCTGGATGCAACCTGGCAAATATCCGGGAAAGAAATGTGATTGGTTAAAGAGCCACTGTGGATGTCCCAGGCCAGAGAGGAGCTAACATCACAATGTGTGCATCACTGTCCAATGATGGTTTGCTGTTACACAAACCACTCATTGGCCCCTACAATACACAAAGGCTAGTGATTATACTATACTTGTTGATGTTTGTTTGTTATTATTGCTATTGCTATTTCTATATGCAAATATATAGAAAGAATAAAGGATATTCCTTCAAATTGCCGCATTTCTGATAAATTCTTGTTCCATATACATTAGTACAGTCAATACAGTAAAGTGAGAGTTTTTTCTTATTCTATGATGAAATACTGATTCATGTGAATTTCTTTTTAGAAAAACTTACAAGATAAAATGTTGTCATTACTGTAATGTAATACTACCTGTTGTTACTGTTTTTTAGGTCAGTGTGTTATGAGTTACTCAGTGTGTTTCTGAGTAAGGGTTGTTTCCAGTGTCTTGGTTGAACAAGCTTGTTTTGAGACATGTATGAAGTGTTTTGGTGGTTTTATTGAGTTTTGGGGGTGAGATTAACTGTTTTGCAACGATGCATGTGGGTAATGCACACTGTGTGAAGAGTTTTGTTATGGTGTGGTTTCAGTATTGACCGATGCTTGTAAGCAATCGAGAAAAACTGTAATGGTTTACAAACCACTCATTGGCCCCTACAATACACAGAGGCTAGTGATTAGTGATTAGTGATTAGTGATACTTGTTGATGTTAGTTTGTTTTTGTTGCAGCCCTGGAATTTGGGTAGTTTTTTGTTTGAACTTATTATTTTTCAAAAGTAAAATTTACTATATGCAAAGATGTAGAAAAAATCAACGATATTCCTTCAAATTGCTGCATTTCTGATTCACTCTTGTTCCATATACTATAGTATAGTCATTAATGTGACGTGTTTTTCTTATTCTGTGATCTAATATTGATTTATGTGAAAATAATTTAAAAAACCTACAAGATGAAACTTCGTCATTTATGTAATGATCCCTGTTGTTAATGTTTTTTAGGTCAGTGTGTTATGAGTGACAGTGTGTGTTTCTGAGTGAGAATTGTTGCCAGTGTTTTGGTGGAACAAGCTTTTTTTGAGACATTGGTAATGCACACTGTGTGAAGAGTTTTGTTATTGTGGTTTCAGTATTGACCGATGCTTGTAAGCAATCGAGAAAAACTGTAATAAAAAAAATGGTGTGACTTTTGAGGGTGAAGTAAAATGTATTGACTGATAACATGGTTTTGAGCATAACGTTTAGTTTAGTGTGAAAGGTCTGTGGTTTTGTCAATAAGGCATAAGAAAATCCACCCACACATTCTGAGAACATGTGTTAGCAGTTATGAGAAACGGTAACCAGCGGCATTGCCGGTTCTAGCCTTTTGGGGGCCCTAGGCAAAACTATATTTGCGGCCCCTTCTCCCCTAACGGTCGGGGACTAACTAGCAATTGGGGGCCCCGTAGCTGTCGGGGGCCCTAAGTGTACGCTTATATGGCTTATGCCAAGAACCAGCCCTGCCCAGCGGTAACTGCCAG
Organism: Esox lucius; assembly: GCF_011004845.1. Lineage (NCBI taxonomy): Eukaryota > Metazoa > Chordata > Actinopteri > Esociformes > Esocidae > Esox > Esox lucius. The sequence goes on from NC_047587.1 coordinate 14,099,971, forward strand.
GGTTGGTATTCTGAAGATGTTTGAGGAGCCCCTGGTGTAGTCCAGGGAGACCCAGGGCCTGTTGAGGAGACCCTGGTGTGGTCCAGTGAGACCCAGGGCCTGTTGAGGAGACCCTGGGGTGGTCCAGTGAGACCCAGGGCCTGTTGAGGAGACCCTGGTGTGGTCCAGTGAGACCCAGGGCCTGTTGAGGGGACCCTGTTGTGGTCTAGTGAGACCCAGGGCCTGTTGAGGAGACCCTGGTGTGGTCTAGTGAGACCCAGGGCCTGTTGAGGAGACCCTGTTGTGGTTCAGTGAGACCCAGGGCCTGTTGAGGAGACCCTGTTGTGATTCAGTGAGACCCAGGGCCTGTTGAGTTGTGAGACATCTGGACTACCAGCCAGATGACTGCCTGAGGCCTGACTAGGAAGTCTCCACACTGGGTGGCAAAGTCACACACCCGCTGCGTGCCTTCATCTCCGTCCACCCGTCCCTCCGTCTTCTGGCCCCTCTGTTTGCGAACTCCCAGAGGGCTGTGTTTGTGTGTGTGTGCATGTATGTGGGCCAGCACGCCATGGCTTCCCTGCCAGGCAACAAGGCTAATTAGATTTTTAATTTGACGTGACTCTAATAGTTTGAGCGCCTGATTAATTAATGTGATTTGACTTGTGCTAATTTCTTGCGCCCACCATCTCCCCGCACGTTAACCCAACCGGCAAACAAACAAACCGGCTGCCGGGGCGACGGAGTGACACGGTGACGGGGAATGACAGGTGAGGAGGTGCGGCCAGGCCTACGGAAGCTGGCTATGTGGGAGAGGGAAGGGGGTGGAGCTGAGCCGTGGATGACAGCACGGGGCTGGAGGCTCATGATATTTATCACAGCCTTGATCTGGTGAGGAGGACGAGAACAGAAGAAGGTCATCATCTGCTCTGTCACAGTTGGCTCAGGGATGGACAATACCACATTATGGGTAGACCATCTAATGACTCAGACAGACATCTCCAACTCTCTGTCTATTCAATGTTGATTAGAGAGACACGAATGGTGAGATAGTGGCGAAGGAGGGCTGGAGAGGAAGAGTGGAGAGGAAGAATGGTGAGAGAGGGGAGGAGAGGAAGAGTGGAGAGGAAGAGGGATGAGGGAAGGGTGGAGAGGAAGAGTGGAGAGGAAGAATGGAGAGGAAGAGTGGAGAGGAAGAATGGTGAGAGAGGGGAGGAGAGGAAGAGTGGAGAGGAAGAGGGATGAGGGAAGGGTGGAGAGGAAGAGTGGAGAGGAAGAATGGAGAGGAAGAGTGGAGAGGAAGAATGGTGAGAGAGGGGAGGAGAGGAAGAGTGGAGAGGAAGAGGGATGAGGGAACTACATACTATCCCTACTATTACAGCACAATTATCACTACTACTATTACTTCTATGACCTCTACTACGTCTTCTACGACACAACTTCTACTTCCACTACTATTACTACCACAAGCAACTACTACTTCTAATAGACCACCACGATTATTACCACTACTATTATTACTATAGTACTACTACTGCTACTACTACTACTATTACCAATACTACCACTATTACTACTACCAGTACTTCAACTAATAAAGACTTCAACTAAAACTATTTCTACTATTGATATTACTACTATTACTATTACTACTACTTATTCTAATACTACACAGTTTTCAATTACTTCCAATGTCCACTTCATATGTTTACAGAGAACTTTAGAAATGCATTGAATCCATATTGACTCATAGTAGGGCACACCCCTTGTCACAAGAATATATTTTTTTTCTAAATCAAAACACTCAATACTGTGCTTTGGAGAAAACCCTACAGATTAACACTCCCCCAATTTGAATCTTTCTATTTGTAGTTTCTACTGCTTTTTTATAACAAAGGAAAATTGTAAAGTTACACCAAGCCCATTTCCCTTCCAGCTAGTTGAGAGTAGAGATGATGCAAACCTACCATCGTTCCCAGAAATGTCTCTAACACAGCAGCCTGTGAGGAAAACGCCACGCTCTCAGTTCTACCACACTCTCTTCTTCTTTCTACCAGTCCATCAAACCCTCTCTACCACTCTCTCTTCCTCTTTCTACTAGTCTCTATTTTCTCTCCATTTGTTCTCCTGACCCCCTGCACCCCTCTCTCTTTCTCTTTCTCTCCATCTCTCTCTCCTCTCTCACTTTCAACCCACACAGTTCTCTGGCATTATACCAGACTCTCCACAATATATCTATATTCTTTTTGTGTGTGTGTGTGTGTGTGTGTTCTAAATTGCTATCTAAGAGACCACTGAGTTTAATACCAATAAAAAGAATAGGTGAGGAATGTATGTCCAGTCCTCTTTAGTATTGGATATAAGGTAAGGATTATGTTTATACTTGAGATTTGGTTTGGCATTGCGGTTAGGCATTAGAGGTTGGGTTTAGTGACAGGAAGTAGAGTTGTTTGGATTTAGGGTAAAAGTTTTGTTACTGGGGTTAGTAATAATGTTAGGATAAGGATTAGGTTACTCTTTTTGGGTTATGTGAGGATTAGGTTACTCTTTTTGGGTTGTAACATAAAATTATATACATCATTTTATGTTTTAAAATACCTATATTGATATATTCTCGGTCCTCACTTTGATAGGAATTCAAGTGTGTTGTTTGTGTTTTTTGGAAGAGGGTGTTGGATAAAATGACGATGACCTGCTCATGTTTCACTTCTCTCTACTGCTCACATTAGAACAATCCAGCTCCTATATATTATCACGCTGTCCCATCTCCATCCTCAGTCTGCCTCTCTTCTCCTCTCTTTCCCTCTCTATCTCTCGCCCGCCTGCTCTATTACTGTCCTCTCCCTTTTTCAATTTTTCTTTGTCCCAGCCACACCATCCTTTCACACATGGCAGTAGTGGGAGTTGAGAAACGGACTGAGAAATATTTAATTAAAGGATTTGGTTAGTTTAGTTGTCAACTAAATACAAATTCCAACCATCATGGTCCTTTTAAACGTCCAGCCTGGAGAGGTCCGACTTGGAGAGGTCCGGCTTGGAGAGACTCGGCTTGGAGAGGTCCGACTTGGAGAGGTCCGGCTTGGAGAGACTCGGCTTGGAGAGGTCCGGCTTGGAGAGACTCAGATTGGTGAGATCCGGTTTGAGGAGGTCTAGCTTGGAAAGGTCCAGCTTGGAGAGACCCAGGTTGGAGAGGTCCAGCTTGGAGAGACCCGGCTTGGAGAGGTCCGGTTTGAGGAGGTCTAGCTTGGAAAGGTCCAGCTTGGAGAGACCCAGGTTGGAGAGACCCAGGTTGGAGAGGTCCAGCTTGGAGAGAACCGGCTTGGAGAGGTCCAGCTTGGAGAGAACCGGCTTGGAGAGGTCCAGCTTGGAGAGAACCGGCTTGGAGAGGTCCAGCTTGGAGAGACCCGGGTTGGAGAGACTCAGGTTGGAGAGGTCTGGCTTGGAGAGGTTTGGTTTGGAGAGACCCAGCTTGGAGAGACTCGGCTTGAGGAGGTCCGGCTTGAAGAAGCCCAGGAGACTGACGCATCGGGTGTCTGGGAAACAACTGGGGTTAACTGACTTCATTGAACAACAGATTTTCCAACTTAATGGCCTGGTGATTCGATTTAACAACCCTTCTGGAACTAGTCAGATGTCCTATCTACACACACACACACAAACACACACACACACACACACACAGGGAGGTGGTGTCAGAGCCTGTCTGTGTGTAAATGTGTTAGTTAGCTGTATGCGAGTGTGAACAAGCAGCTCAGAGAGAATGAGAGACAGAGAGAATGAGAGACAGACAGACGCACACATACAGACAGAAAAAGAGAGACACAGAGAAAGAGAAAAAGAGAAACACAGATAAAGACAGAAAGAGAAAAAGAGGGAGCAACACACTGAGAAAAGAGAAAAAAGACAGAGAAAAAGATAAAGAGAGACACAGAGAGAACAAGGAGAGAGACAGAGAGAGACAGAAAAAGAGACACAGAGAAAGAAAAAGAGTGAGCACCCAAACGTTGAGCCACCTGTTAGCGCCCTGCAGGATTGTGGGATTGTAGAGTGAGACAGACAGAAGACCAATCTGCGTAGCACGCAACCATGCCAACAACACACAGAGATATACACTGAGCTAACGACGCTGTGTTATGAGTGTGTGTGTGTGTATGTGAGAGTGAGAGAGAACGAGAGACGGAGGGAGAGAAAGAGAACGAGAGAAAGAGTACACATTAAGTCTAATATGTAACAGCGTCCTGACAAGAAATATAATCTTCAGTGCTAATAAATGAATAAATAAATAAATAAATGGATAAATAAATAAATATATCTTGTCACATTGACTTTCCATGCCTGAGACACACACACACACATACACACACCACAGTGAGCTGGTGTGAGCGGGAGCATTGTTTTGTGCGAGGGTTGTTACTAGTGTTAGAGGTGTTCTGATGGTCTCAGAATGACAGCGATGTTTCAGGTCTCAAAGCTGTATCAGTTTTATTAATGAGGACGTCTGTGTAGCTTGTCCTTCACATCCTGTAAAGCAGTTTCTTAGTGCATTTTAGTAGAATGTGAATAAGCTTCAGAGCATGTGTGTGTGTGTGCATGAATGTGTGTGTGCATGTGTGATTGAGTCAGTACCACAGAGAGTGGAGAGATCGTCCCAGTCAGGGTGCTGTCAGCCCAGAGACAGGGAGCAACCTGATCACAGGATTCGTAAAGCAGCATTTGTGAGCACGTGTGTGTGCTTGGTAATGTGCAAATGCCTGTGTGTGTGTGTGTGTGTGTGTGTAACAGCGTGATCACAAAGAGAGCAGTGCTTTTGAAGTCTCTGAGGGGCTGACAGCTCCAAACCCCATGAGAACCACATTCCTCTCACCTCCTCCCACCTCCTCCCTCTCCCTTACCTTCCCCTCATCTTCTGCGCTCTCTCCCTCCCACCTCCATTCCTTCACTTCTCTCCTCCCTGTTCTCCTCCCTCCACCCCTCCATAGCTCTTACCTCCCTCTCTTCTACCCTCCTCGCTCCTCTTTCAAATAATATCATGTCTTCCCCTCCCTCTCTCTTTTCTTTGCATACCGTCTCCCTTTATGTCTCTCTCCCCTCTCCTCTCTCAGTATTTTTCCTTTTCTGTATCACTTCTCTCATCTCATTCTCTTCATCCCTTCCTCCCCATCTCCAGAGACAGTAAGTACAGATGACATACAGAAAGAAAAACCCAGCTCTGAAAGCTGTGACCTGGGAAATAGACCTGTACATAACAGCATTATGAGCTGCCATCTCTCACTATGCGGACAGCTGAATGACATCCAATCTGACTCTTTAGCCAACTGGACCCTGACCGCGACCTTGAGTCTTCACTGTGATCACGGTTTATTGGTGAGAGAGACCCCTGTGATTACTGTGTTCTGCTGAGAAAGACCACCCTGATTACTGTGTACTGGTGAGAGAGACCGACGTGATCACTGTGTACTGGTAGGAGAGACCACCATGATCACTGTTTACTGGTGAGAGAGACCGACGTGATCCCTATGTACTGGTAAGAGAGACCACAATGATCACTGTTTACTGGTGAGAGAGACCATCATGATCACTGTGTACTGGTAGGAGAGACCACCATGATCACTGTTTACTGGTGAGAGAGACCGACGTGATCCCTATGTACTGGTAGGAGAGACCACCATGATCACTGTTTACTGGTGAGAGAGACCGACGTGATCACTGTGTACTGGTAGAAGAGACCACCATGATCACTGTTTACTGGTGAGAGAGACCGACGAGATCACTGAGTACTGGTGAGAGAGACCATCATGATCACTGTTTACTGGTGAGAGAGACCATCATGATCACTGTGTACTGGTGAGAGAGACCACCATGATCACTGTTTACTGGTGAGAGAGACTGACGTGATCACTGTGTACTGGTAGAAGAGACCACCATGATCACTGTTTACTGGTGAGAGAGACCACCATGATCACTGTGTACTGGTGAGAGAGACCATCATGATCACTATTTACTGGTGAGAGAGACCACCGTGATCACTGTATATATTTTTTCCTACTTGCTTTTGGCAATGTAATAAAATGTTCCCCAAGCAAATAAATTTAAATACAGTTTTTCAATTTTTTTATTTATGAGAAACATAGAGAGTCAGAGAGATGTAGAGACTAAGACAGAGAGACAGAGAAAGAGAGAGCGAGGGAGAGAGAAAGATGTTCCCCCCTCTTTCCTCAGCCACAATTCAAGAGGTGACGTTTAATCAGTCATATATTTTTTAATCTGTCTGGGTGAGTCAGTGGGGTCAGGAGGTGCAGTCTGTCACTAGAAGGTTGTGGTGGGTGTCTGGTAGATGTCCCTGACACTAAACTGTCTCCTTTGTCAGTTGTGAAGATCAATTAATCACAGTCTGTGTTTTTTTGTGTATAGGTATCTGTGTGTGTGTCAGACTGATCCTTTGTCACAGGCACTCAATACACCCGCAAATACATAACAGTATGCAAATTAACAAAAATAAAAAAAATGGGCACTTCGATGGAGACATCCATCAATTTCTGAAGGTTCTATCCAACTCAGCAACGTTGCGGCAACACCAATCACACGCAAGGTCACTATGATGGAAAGATGATGAAGGAATGAACACTGGTCAACCTACTATCTCTTCTTCTGTCCTCCGACAATAAGTCCCATCACACCATATATCCTCCTACAATAACTCCTCACATCCTCTACCCTACAATAACTCCCATCACATCCTCTACCCTACAATAAATCCTCACATCCTCTATCCTCCTACAAAGACTCCCTCCCATCACATCCTTTTTCCTTCTACAAAGATGACTCTCCTATCAAATCAACTATCCTCTTGCAAAGACTTCCTTTTCCTACTTCCTTTTCCTTGCTTCCACTCCGTCTTTCCCATTCTCCCGGTATCCTCCCATCTGTCTGTTTCCTTCTTGCTTTTTGATTTGCATCAGATACGTGTATGTTATCAGCTCCTGTTGATCTTCTAGACCTTTTCTGCAGCTACACCATTTCACTAGAGTACCACTCCTTTCTGTCTGCCTATCTGTTGTCTGCCTGTCTGTGTGTTTCTGTCTGTGTTCTCCTTCCTTTCTTACCATCCAGCCATTATTTTCTCTCCAGGGTTCTGTGACATTTCCAAAGCCCAGTCTTCATTTTTATTTTTTCTCCTAAATTTAAACAGTTTTGTCTCATTTCAGCCAAATGCAACACATTATCTGAAACCTAAATGAAATTACCATTTAAGATTTTTTTGTGTTAAAGAGATTCCTCTATGTACTTTCAGGCTGAGTCCTTTACAATCCTAAATGCCAGGCTTCAGAACACTTTCCATAATATGCTACTTTATGTGACAACGATGAAAAAACATTTTGCATTAATTGCTGTTGGAGCTACAAATCAAATACTCTGTGGGGTCCTAAGCCATTTAACAACTTCTGCTCTGCATAATGTGTGTGTGTGTGTGGGTGTGTGTGTCTTGGTCCTTTATGATGAAAACTAAATGAATAATGGTGAACACACAAACATACAGATCAAGGATGACAGCAGTTTTACTTCAAGGGCAAATCTAAACTGTGTGAGTTCCCCTTTGTAAAGCCAAAGTCCTTGGAATGGAAAGAAAGGGCTTTTTAATGGAATGAAAGTCAAAACAGGGAAAACAATGAGTGATTGAAATTCTGTTTAAATTCTCCAGCAGCAGACTTTGTTTAAAAGTGTCATGGTGCTTTTCTGGCAGAAGTGTGTAGAGACATGGCTTTTAAAAGAGCACACACACACACACACACACACACACAATTAGTATAAAACTTCTAACTATACATGTTTCTAAGGACATCATATTTTCAAGTTTCTGAAGTAAAAACTAAATAAACATATTTATATGTACAGAGTTGGGGAGTAACTGATTACAAGTAATCAGTTACGTTACCAACTAAAATAACAGATACTTTTGAAAAAAATAATGATTACTTTTGGATTACGTCAATTGAAAAAGAATACGTGAGCTAAATAATTATGACATGTTGCATGTTTGATTTTATTATTTAATGTTTTAAAAACATAGTTATTTGAACCAAAATAACAATTGTGCACCTCAGTTGTTTTCTGTGTGATCATCATGCGCGAAAATGAGGACGCTCATAACCAGTTTAGTGACTGATGAAGCACTAGATTAGTTGGTAAAAACAATGATAGGTGATAGGTCTACCTCGTGTTATATCGTTTTCAATTGTCAAGGTTTATTTATCAAATTCATCGAACAACACAGCCAAGAAGAGTTGCACTGAACCACTCAGACAGGAAATGTTTTTGAAGATTGGCCAACTATTTGTTACATATATAAAACATTATGTAGAATTAATTACGATATTTAAGGAGAAAGGTGTGCTGGGAAGTTCTCTGCCGAAGGATGATTATTAGCATTTGATGAAAACCACCTCAACTCGGTCCAAGCAGGTAGGCCATGAGATTCTGCTTGCATTGCATCTCAGAATATTTCATCCATTGGTTATCATAGGCTACTGACGACATTGACTTTAGAGTGCAGGTGTATGATCACAGTTTATTTCTTTCATTTGCGTTTTGAAAATCCATCGATGGTGGCCCAAATAATCACATGTTTCGTTCACTCGGATAAAATGTATTGTGTGCGGATGTTCACGATTGCGAACGTACATTCGCATGCTTGGGGTTTCTGCGACATTTTGACTACGTTGGTGGTTGTGGAGCAAAACATCAGACTACTTCAGATTTAGAGTACCCTTCTTGAGAAATTGGCATTTATTTTTCCATACTGTTTTGAAGCAATTAAAATCATGAATAAAACAAATAACAGAAAAGGCTAACACATCCTTCGATTTTGTTTTAATAATAAAAAAATAAACATGAATTACATCATTACATTCGTGAGTGCTTTCTGAACTTGCTGTGATCATCAATCATCTTGCTACTCTCTGGAAGTCACACTCAGAGTTTTTGTCAGAAACACTTAACAAAGAGGGGCACGTTGATTAATTGCGTCGGTTCGAGGAGCTGGTTTAGGATGAATGAGATGTTTTGGAATGTTAGAACTGGGCAAAACAATACCCTCTGAAATGAAGAATTAAGAATCAAGATCTCTGAATCATAAATGTCTATATGAACTTTCAACAATATCCAGCTACAGAACATGGCCTGAGCCAATGTGTTTTAATTAGATGTCTCAAACAGAAACATGTCTGTACACCAATTGTTTTTATCAATGTCACCATATTTTTGCCCCTCGATTTACATTTACTTTGTTTGCAAACATTTGACCAAACATTTCAATTAAACTCACAAAGGCACTTAGAAGCGAGGTTCTTCAAGAATCCATATGTAGGCCAACAAATGCATGTGGAAGAATCCCACTATGTACTAGGTGCACATCCACGGCACAGACCAGAAACCCATGAAACCACCATGACATCCCTTAGTCCTGACCATCTCCTTCCCTCAAACACACACAACCACACACGCAGAACTGGTGGCTGTGAAGGAGGGCAGCTCCTGAACCATTTTTAAAATCCCGTCAGTCTCGCCCGTACTGGCTCCACTGTATCCCCACTGTATCCCCACTGTATCCACACTCTCACTGATCCCACAAGGAGGGGGCGTTAAGTCCTGACAACGCAGTAAAAGTTCAGGCTCAAAGGTTTCTCCTTCTTTTATAGAGAATGTATCTGAATATAAACTGAATATAAGGGTGACAGTGTATTATTTTTCAGAGGTAGTGAAGTCTTATAAACCACAGTTGCAGTTCTGTGTGCGTGTGTGTGTATGGCTGCAGGGAGGCTGGTGAGGTGTTTTCCCACGAGGGGCTGGCGCGCAGTCCTCCTGTCTCCTCTAGCCCACAACTCTGACCACAGATCCCCACAATGCTCTACAACAGACATACCCATTTCCTGGGAGGCACTCCGTCTTTCTTTGTCTCTGTCTTTGAATCTCTCTCTGTTTCTCTGGCGCTCTCTCTCTGCACCTCTCTCTCTTACCCTTCATCTCTTTTTCTGTTTCTTACTATTTCTGTCCCTTTATCTGTGTCTCTCTTTCTGTCTCTCCCAGTCTCCCTCTGTCTTCCTGGCACCACCCCAAAGCCACTGACTGTGTGATCTGAAAGGCAGGCAGACAGACACATACAGTCATTCTATTCTTTCTCCATCTCTAAGTCTCCTCTGTACCTACAGTTGCTTAAGACACTGCAACGATGCCCTCTTCAGCGCTCGATCCCCTCTTCAGCGCTCTGGCCAGCACAGATGTTACGTAGCAGCTTCATGGGTGTGTGTTTTGGGCTGGGGGTGTCGGCCAGGGAGCAGCTTCATGGGTGCGTTTTCGGCAGGTTGCCAGCCGGGGAGTAGCTTCGTGGGCGTGTGTTTTGGGCTGGTTGTGTCGGCCAGGGAAAGGTTATATTGGCCTGGGAGAAGACCAGCATCCAGTTAAATGTTAGACAAATGATACATGTGTGAGTGATTTGTGTTTGGTTCTCGTATAAAGAGAGAAGGGGAGATACGTGATGTGTTCATTCCTCGGGTTCCTGTCCCCACCGTCTCAGAGAGCCAAACCGTGAACACATCTGCGCGGCACATGTTAACTGCCTCCCAGAGTCACTGTCATCCAAGCCTGTACACCAGCCAGCTAGAGACACTTCCTGCACTGTGTGTGTGTGTGTGTGTGTGTGTGTGTGGCCTCTAATGATTAGATTATAGCCAGATCATGGTCATGACACAGCGAACATCAAACATATCCCCCCCTGCACACACCCCCCTGTACTTGTCCCTGACCCCTGACCCACACAGAGCCTGTCACAACAACACTGACTGTGGTGAACTTACAGAGACTTTAACAGAAACAGTTATCATCAAAGTGCCTAATTTAAACACTGGCTCCAACCCAACTATCTCATCAATACTGTGTCGCCCAGCCGCACTTAGTGTTTAGAAACGTCCCTCTCTTCTCCTCTTATTTCTTTGGTCTCTCATTCTCTCTTGATCCATCTCTAACTGTCTCTCTCTGCTCTCTCTCATTCTTAGTCCCCATCTAGGGGCCTCCAATACCAGTTCAGAAGGAAAATGCCACATATTAGTTTAACCCTTCATTGTAGAATAATGCACAACAATAAATAAGTCTTGGCGTTTGGTTCTGCTCTGGGGCAACTCACTGCCATTGCATGATCGTGTTTACAATACTACTAATAACAATATCAACACCATGACATCATTCATAGGAGATGAGCAAGGTACGCAGTACCGATCCCTCCATTAAAAGAACACAGAACCATCTGCATACTAGTAAGAACAGCACACATCAGAACTGAGCAATTAAGTAGTTAGTCTGGAATCTAATATTGTGATAGGAGAGATCTGACATCAGCTGATACGTCGCTGGCCAATCACAACTCTGGGTTCCTGTCTGAACTTGCTGTGATAATTTTCAGGAGGCCTGGGTCTATGGCCTTTCTCCCCTGAGAGTTATGCCTCAACCATGCCTGAGATCTGCAGACCTGCTGGTTCTATATCCATGGTCCTTTTTATTGGAATCTAATGGAATGAGATGGAATACAGCGATACTCCCTTCTAAATCAACTGGGCTGGCCACATCCAGCAAAGCATACCTCAGCAATGTGTTTTACCTCAGCAATGCGTTTTACTACACTTTAGTTTTTGTATTCCCCTCCATTGTGTTGACAAGCATGAAACATTTCACAAGTCAAATTCGGTTTGACAAATCACACAATATGAGTGCCTGCTTCAAGTCAAACCGCACGTTTTCAATGCGGTTCAACTCCGGAGACTGAGACGGCCATTGCAAAAGCTGTGTGTGCCGGTGACGGACAGGGGCGAACAAAGCTCCGGCAGGGTTTGGGCCTGGAGCCTTGGGCTGTGGGAACCGCTCTGGGACGAGAGCCGGGTCTCTGCGTGGGTGCATTGTGGCAACGCCGCACGCCCCAAGACGACCCCGGTGTTGGCAAGCTGCACCTCATGGCCCCATTTTGAGATATCTCAATTTGGATACCAACTTAGTTCATTGAGTGATTTTCATCACGAAGGGTTATTTTCTGTGCCCTGTGTTTCCGATAAAACCGAGTTCTTTCTGTTTCTTCTCTTTTGAGCCCACGTTGAGTCAGGCTGCCAGGCCAAATAGGCTTTAGATGATTATAAGTACAAAGACATTGTTTTTGCTTTATGCATCAGCAGCCACAAATACATTGAAAAAAGTAAGAATTCAGACACTGACCGTTAATTCAATTTATTAAGAGCAGATATCTTGAAGAAAAATCTATAGTAGATAGAAATGAAGCTGTTGCATCACACGATAACGTCCAAGATGTCTCCGACACTGATGGCAAAGCTAAAATTACACTGGAGATGTGTGTCCTTGGAATTACCCCTTACCACGTACAAAACCTCAGAAGAAGTCACCAACAGAAGAGGAATTACCCCGTACCATGTAAAAAATCTCTGAAGAAGTCACCAACAGAAGAGGAATTACCCCGTACCATGTAAAAAATCTCTGAAGAAGTCACCAACAGAAGAGGAATTACCCCGTACCATGTAAAAAACCTCTGAAGAAGTCACCAACAGAAGAGGAATTACCCCATACCATGTAAAAAACCTCTGAAGAAGCCACCAACAGAAGAGGAATTAGCCCATACCATGTAAAAAACCTCTGAAGAACTCACCAAGAGAAGAGGCATTTCCTCAGAAAGTCAACATTTGTGCAGTGATTTCCATCTCCCTATGGTCCATTGTTCCAATGCAGGTCTAAATTATTGTTCCTCTGTGGTTTGTATTGTATTTCCCACATAATTAAATACAACTCAGTTCCTTGTTCTGGTTAGTCAATGGACCGAGCCACGGCAAGTCAAACAGCCTGGTAATCCCCATCCACAGACTACTGATCAGGCTTCACCTTCATCCACCACAGCGCGTCAGATGTGCTCATTGACTGTACTGGGACTGAGGAGTCGTAGAGGAGAACCTGTAGTCTCAACACAGAATTGGTGTCCTTTGACTGATTAAAGCGCTGCTTCTTAGGACACTGGTTGGAGTTGGTAACTGACGATCAACACATGAGAAAGTCATATCTTCATTTTTATTTAATCTTGGTGCATTGAGGGTGAGGCCTCTATGACAACAACAGCCTGGCGTGTTACAAAAGCAAGGACCAATTGGGTTAAAAATGACTCACCAAAACCGAAAGCTGCTGGGGCCGTGATAGGAGCTGACTGGACCGGGTTGGACGTGTAGAGGCCAGTCACCAGAAGACCGTCAAAACTGGTACTGGTGGAGACAGTCACTGTGGAGGGAAAGACAGAGAGATAATGGATGTTTACCAACTTTAAAATAACATCAAGAGACAGGTGGTGGTGGGGGGGCAGGCTACAGTATCAAATATAAGGGATGTTTTTTTGGTCGCTGATGTTTATTGGTTTTTGCGAGCTGACGTTAATGCTGCTCGGGTGGTATAAATGTGTTAATCTGCACAGGGTCAAAGGACATCATCCACAACACGCTCTGCTACATATGTAGCTGGCTGGCTGATTAGCCAGTGTGACATGATCCATGTGACAGAGAACATGCCTCACAATGCAATTCCCCTGATCGCCCTCCCGGCTGCTTAACTAGCGTAACGAACTCAGAACGCAGGCACTAACTAGGGCTAGCAATTACAGGAGCCAGGTGAGACACACAGTCCCCTTAAGGAAGGTTTGGTAGAGTGTACACTATTACGTGTTTTATTGCAGAGAGATGGAGAGTGCTGTGAGAGAGAGGGGGGGGGGCGCCCTGAGAGGGAGAGATTGAGGGGTGGAGTGCCCTGAGAGGGAGAGATTGAGGGAGTGCCCTGAGAGGGAGAGATTGAGGGGTGGAGTGCCCTGAGAGGGAGAGATTGAGGGGTGGAGTGCCCTGAGAGGGAGAGATTGAGGGAGTGCCATGAGAGGGAGAGATTGAGGGGTGGAGTGCCCTGAGAGGGAGAGATTGAGGGAGTGCCGTGAGAGAAGGCAATGGAGATTGGGAGCATCGGTAGAGAGAGAGAAAAGTAATGTGGAAGAACCTTTTCACTAATTAGTGTACTGAGAATTCCCATCAGTTGTAATAGGGAAGATGTTCAGAATTTGCCTGCCAAGGTTTAGGTGTAAACCTTGCCAAACACTGCTACCCCATTGTGTGTTCCGAAGCCCCACATTGATGAGTCAGTAAAAGAAGATTGATAAACTAATCGGCTTGAGCTGTCACCGTGTTCCTCCGGAGCTAATCAATCCACGCTAGGTTGCCACGGTTGTCGTCGCAGCAACAGGCAGAGCCAGCAGGTGAGTTGGCTATTGATTGTCCTTGTAGTCCTACAGTAACTCTGAGTGACAGGATCACATCCTCACAAGACTACATTACTGGAGTCACTGTAAAACACCCGCAGCAGGGCTGAATCTGCAGACTAGAAGCCCCACAAGACCACATAAATATAGTAAAACATCAGTGGACTACAGGACTATTGAGTCCTCTACTCTGACCTCTGTTTTCACCATACCCTCAACACTGTTAAAAGTGCGTTGACAGGGTCAAATACGCTCGGTTGGAAATGTAAGGATATTCATAATGCTCAGACCTTCTGATTTGAAGATGTCAAGATTTGGATAACACCAACTAACCACAGCCATAACCTTTAGGATAAAGGTCCCTAACCCAAACCCTTACCATAAACCCAGTGGCGGCTGCTGGTCTTTCAAAGAGGGGAAGCTCATTTTCGGCCTACATTATAACCCTCTGATGGTCTTCATTTGTAGTGACACTCTGGGTCTTTTGGATCCCAGACAATAACATTTAATTTTGTAACAGGACAAAATTATTTAATCTGTTTATTAATCTAAAAAAATATATATTAAACTTTGTAAAACTGAAACAAGGATTGTGGTGTAGCCTATAATTGTGTGAAATGTCGACAAGCAGTTTCGCCAAACAAATATCAAGAAATATTGCAGCAGTTTGTCTTTCGAATACACTTGAGAAATTCGCGATGGGACTGAGCGCGAAATAGCTTCAGTGACTTCTTATAGTACTGACCGCTGTCAGTCAAAAGGAGATGCAGTTTGACAGATCGTCAGATCCTCCAATCATCACGCGGATCCCGGAGTCCGGGCCTGCCCACTCCTCATTCACCCCCAGAGACGCTGAGCATCCGTGGGTGGGACATAATCGCAGCATTTATCCAATCACCGTCTACTTTCGGAGCACTGAAAAAAACTGTTCTAAGCAGCCTCATTGAAGTCAATGGACGCTCTGCTTCAACAAGGAAATGCACTGTGACGCTGCGGGATTGTATGAGAAGAAAATTGAAATGTTTACACAATAGTACATATTTGACCATAATTGTTTTAGACATTATAGGGGAAGCTGAGCTTCCCTTGCAGTCTTAAAGAAATCCCCACTGCATAAACCTCACTGCACTACAGCACTACAGCACTACAGAAACTTCATATCACTACACATACATCACTACAGAAACATCACAGCACTACAGAAACAACACATCACTACAGGTACATCACTACAGAAACTTCACATCACTACAGATACATCACTACAGAAACATCCCTACAGAAACATCACAGCACTACAGAAACAGCACATCACTACAGGTACATCACTACAGAAACATCACAGCACTACAGAAACAACACATCACTACAGGTACATCACTACAGAAACATCACAGTACTACAGAAACAACACAACACTACAGGTACATCACCTCAGAAACTTCACATCACTAAAGATACATCAATACAGAAACATCTCAGCACTACAGAAACATCACAGCACTACAGAAACATCACATCACTACAGATACATCACATCACTTACAGAAACTTCACATCACTACAGAAAAAACATCACATCACACATCAGTGGAGTAAAAATCATACCAGCATACAATCACTGGCCACAAAACTATTGACTGACCAGTGTAATAACATCACAGGCCTAAAGCCAAATATCAACTAACTAAAATAATATAATCTCCGGGAATAAGTCTTCTGGATTCACAAGCCTAATAATATCACTGGCTGCGAGCCTTCTTGACTAGTGTATTAATATCTTTAGCTATAAGCCTTCTTGATTCTCTAGTGTATTAATATTTTTGGCTATAAGCCTACTCGATTCACTAGTGTGTTAATATCTTTGGCTGTAAGCCTTCTCGATTCACAAGTGTATTAATATCTCTGGAAATAAACCCCGCCGATTCACAAGCATTAATGTATCACTGGCTTTAAGCGTTCTCGATTCACAAGTGTATTAACATCCTTGGCACTGTAGGGCATGACTGGCTTGATGCCAACCAGACAGATCCTATGGCACTCCCAAAACAAATGTGTCTGGGTGGATACTGGACTGCATGAAAGGAGTACAGTCTGATTTGTACTGGGGTTCCCCCTGGTTTGTCAAGTGAGTGTGTCTGTTTGTGTGTGTGTGTGCGCCCGCGTGTGTGTCTGTGCATGCGGTCTGTGGCCAAAGATAAAGTTATGTCTGGTCTGTGAGCAATATTTTTGGGTTTGGCCTGTTTAAGTGCGGGGAATTTGGAGAGGAAAACTGTTTGTCTGTCTGTGGATGGATGCTTGTGGTGGACCACTAAAGGGTTGAGACTCGTGTTAAACGGCACACCAGTATAGTTTTATTGAATTTGTTTGCTGTGTCGTTCTGCATTCACATCTTCATGTGTCCCTGTTTTAAGAGCTCAACACTACTAACTGTCTCTCATTCGCCCCCTCTCTCTCCTGCCATCTCTCTCGCTCTTCAGTCTCTGCTTCTCTTTGTTTACATTGCCAAAGCAAGTTTTATAAAGAACAGAAACGTGTAATAAAAAACAACTGTAAAAGCATGAATACATACTACAGACTAAGTAACAATTACACAAAAGACATCTTGAGTGATGTGTTCTGAGTAAGACTGACAAGGGAACACAACTATAAAAATGAATGGTTGCTGGGTTCACAGTGTTTATGTTCTACTTGTTGCCCTACACAGTGTGTAGTACTCCCTTCACAGAACAGCACAATCTAATCATTGGCCAGTCTGACGTATATGTCTATTTCTTTGCAACTCTGCTTAGAAGGCCAGCATCCTAGAGTGGCCTCACTGTTGACATTGAGACTGGTGTTTTGTGGGTCCTATTTACAGTTTTTCCAGATTGCTTACAACCTGAAAGTGAATGCTTAGACGAACGCATCAAAACCATAACTTCTGTAACCATGCCTTAAACAAAGGCACCCAAAATACACACTTTCTGCTTTGCACATTATTTGCAATTCTGCAACACACTTTAGAAATCACTATGCAGTGTTTCTTAAATTAGACACTTTGTTCAAGAATGAAATCTCTTGCAATCATTGGGAAAACACTTCTATTCAAAACATACCTGAAATCGGCTAAACCCACACACACACATGAAAACACTTTTACAGTAATTGAACCCCAACTAGTCTGAGCCTGTGAGAACTTTGCAAACATGAAGGCAGCGAGATAAAGAGGAAGAGGGAAAGAGACAGGAAGAGTAGGAGGAAGACGAGGACAAGAACGAAGAAGGGCAGCAGGCAATAGACAGAGACATATTTCAGCTGACATTAGGGCCGCTTTGGCGAACCATGTCGTAAATCATGGCCTGACGATGAGGGAGGCAGAGAGTCCAGCCCAACCCGAGTCGCTACACGGTAGCATCCATAATACAGACATTTAGCCTGGAGAACAGGTGTCTTCAACTTTCTACTCTAGACTGTACCTATATAATTGTTGGTCATCATTCTGCATCACAGTGTAGTCCCACAGTATTAGGTCTATGTGGTGAAGAGGACAAACAGGTATAGTGCAGTGAAGTACATGTAATAAAGTGTTGATGTTAGCATGTATAGTATGACAGTACTGGAACAATCTTTCACAGAAGCATGTATTATCAAATTATAAAGGTATACAAAGTACTAAAGACATCAGTCTGTTGTTACTGCTTTGAAAGAGTCAAATGGTGCACGTGTGTTTCATTCTGTTGCAAAAAGGACATTTTGAAAAAGGATTGTTAGGTTTTGATTGCAGAGTTTCATTTTGACAGAAGTGAGACGTTTATCTCCAAGTGTTGGGTCTCATTTGGCTTCTGTATGGAGTTCTGACACAATCAGCCAAAAGTGTGTAGGCAACCGCAAAAAAACTGTAATTAAGATGTTATTTTAATGGACAGAAAATGAGCTTTTCTTTCAAAAACAAGGACATTTCATAGTGATCCGAAACTTTTGAACGGTTGAGTTTGGTCCTCTTTCCCGAGCCAGGTTTTTAGTCAAATACACGTCTTAAGTTAAGACAAAAATGTCTTCTTCTCACTAACTCCGCCCCCCACTTCATGCTGGGCGTGCATGCTGGGCGTGCATGCTGGGCGTGCATGCTGGGCGTGCATGCTGGGCGTGCATGCTGGGCGTGACTTTGGTTGTAGGTGCATGTTTGAGAGTGGCTGGAGGTTTTTCAATCTACGTTATGTTGACCTGGTCTTATGTTTCTACTTCTTGGTTCCCTTCTTTCTATGTTTGAATTGTTGACTGTCACAAAGCATTGATAGGGGCTGGTTGCTTGTTTAGGGTCGCAGGGAGGTGGCCGGCATAGTGCTGGTTGGACCGGCCCGGTGGGGTAGGTTTTCAGATGACAACCTGTCGGGATTGAATTAAGATTCCTCTGGCAGTTGAGTGTTCGGTGGAGGAGTGTAGTTTGGCTGTTGGTGCCATGATTGGTTGTGTAAGTATAAGATGTGCTTGTAGAATGACTAGCGCTGTGTTGAATTGAACACGACAGTTGAGGGGGAAAAAATAGGATGTCTGTTTTGTCATAAAGGGGGGCGCCCTAGGGTGCACTATTCTTAGAATAACGTGGTGTTCTCTGTTCAGTGGCATCAGCTGGCATGTTACAGCCAGCCTCTAAACCTTGTTGCGAAAATCCAGGCAGTCCTTTAAAATGTTTTTCTGAGATAGATACCCTCAGGTTTTACAAAGTGCACTGTACTTGCCTAAAGAGGAAATGGTCTTGCACACCTTGCTACGAGGCCTGCTGTTTTACATCTCCAGCTTATCCAGCATTATTTTTCAGGGTCAGGAGATGTTGTATGGGGGGGGGGACTCGCATTGCAGGATGCTGATTGGGTGGCTGTCTGGGGACCAGGCCGGTTCGTCTTATTGGCCAGCTGCTGGGATGCTGTGGGCGGGCCTTGTCGGCTGACAACTGGGCTTCACTGGAGGGGTACGAATGCTTGTAAATGCTTTTACCTTGCTCTAAAAATGTTTGTTTCAACCCAGGTGTTGGTGATGGATGCCCTTTTTACAATGTAAGGGAGACCTTTTTTCATAGTTCTGTGGAGTGAAAGGCTGGAGTGCCTCTACTGGATATTTTTTTACTTTCAGCAGTTGGTGAGGTGTATAATACCACCAGTTTTATTTTTATTTTTAAGGACAGTGAAAGGCAGGAAAGGGAGATGTCTGCTTTCAATTTTGTTCAATTGTCTAGATGGCAATTTCCCTGAGTAGGAGGCAACATTTTTATAGTGGTCAAGGTGATGAAGTTAGAATCATTAAGGGGCTGGTGAAAGCCAGAATTGAGTGACCCCATGTTTGAGGAGAAGTGACCCCATGTTTGAGGAGAAGTGGGCTGTATGTGGTGTGGTGGAGGGAGAACTGTTGTTTGTGGATGTCATTAGTTGAATATCTTCGTTTCATTTTATATTTTTTGATTGATTTCTCATTGGTTTATTAAATGTCACAGTGTGGCATTGTGTGTGCATGGATCTCTCCCATTCACTCTCTCTGTATCTATCCTCTCCTCCTTCTCACCTCCTGTCTCTCCTTACTATTTCAGACTTAAAAATAAACTGCTCTAATACTGCACATATCGCATCATCTGCTTACATGTGACATATCTTGTGTGTTATGCACCTGGAAAATGTGGACTTGTTCAAACGGATGCGTGTCTCAAACACACATTCCTACGCTTCTGTTTCACCGCTATCCGCTGCTGCTGGTGAATATGCTGGTGAAAATGCTGTGGCTGAACCATAACCCTTCACTGTATTCACTATCCATTTCCCTACACAGGCCAAGCCGATGCGGGCCCTGCCAGTAGCTACCGTAGCATGTAAAAACGGGTGAGTGAAAAGCCATTGTGTTTCCCAGGGAAGGTATGATTTCAATTCCAGAGTGTGAAGGAAAGCACCCGTGTCTTACACGTCTCGCGGACCAAAGAAATTGCTTTCACAAGCAGTCATCGTACTTATACCAGCTGTGTGTGTGTGTGTGGGTGTGTGTGTGTGTGTGTTCGTGTGTATATAATTATGCCTATTACTATAGGCTATTTTGGACACAAAGAATCCATTATCTGTGGAAAGATCTGTCCTGGTGAAGGGAGGGAGATATCCAGGTTGTGTTGTTAGTAGACAATATATTCAGCCGTGAGGACAGACAGCCAGGCTCGTCACTGCGGAGTAATGGACTGGGGTGTGTTATGGCTGTCTTCTGCACACATGCTTGTTTCGACATTCTACATGACCTGTATTCTAAGGTTACACACTCTATACACGCGTGTGCGCGCACGCACACACAAATACACACACACACACACAGTTGAAAGGGATTTTTTTTTCTCTCTCTCTTTCTCTTTCACACACATCTCTCCTCACCCCACCCTCATATTCAGAGGACTGTGTTAAAAGTGCTCCCTCTCTCCATGTCTCTCTTACTCTCTCTCTCTGACTCAATTCCCCTTCCATGCATTGTTTATTAGTTTCCAGCCGTACGGAGGGATGGTGGATGGGGCGGCGGGAGGAATAGTGGTACCTGAGGTCTGTTTGATGTTGTGGGAGCAGGGGGATGAGGCGAAGGAGCGAGGAGCAAGGGGTGACCATCGAAAAACATGGAGCCAGCGGGGTTGGATGCATTGGGGGATATGGGGATGGAGGGATGGATAGAGGGATGGAAGGGTGGGTAGAGGGATGGGTAGAGGGATGGAGGGATGGATAGAGGGATGGAGGGGTGGATAGAGGGATGGGGGGGGTGTATAGAGGGATGGAAGGATGGAGGGGTGGATGGAGGGATGGATAGATGGATGGAGGGGTGGATAGAGGGATGGAGGGGGGGAGGGGTGTATAGAGGGATGGAGGGGTGGATGGAGGGATGGATAGATGGATGGAGGGGTGGATTGAGGAATGGAGGGGTGGATAGAGGGATGGAGGGATGGGGGGGTGGATAGAGGGATGGAGGGATGGGGGGGGTGGAGGGGGGGATGGAGGGATGGATAGAGGGATGGAGGGATGGGGGGGTGGATAGAGGGATGGAGGGATGGGGGGGTGGAGGGGGGGATGGAGGAATGGATAGAGGGATGGAGGGATGGGGGGGTGGATTGAGGGATGGAGGGGGGGATAAAGAGATGGAGGGGGGGATGGAGAGATGGAGGGGGGGATGGAGGGGTGGTGGTTGGAGGAGTAGGGAGATAGTGGGTTAGTGGACCATGGAGAGTACGTTTCAGATCAATACTGATGCAAGATCTAAATTATTTAAACGGGAGGAAGGGGGAGGTGCGTTTGTCTGAATCTCACAGGTAAATGGATGAGACATGATATGACCAGTGCACACAGAGTGTAGAGACTGTCTCACAGTCCAGATGTGGGCAGAGCGGAGGCAGAGCGGAGGCAGAGTGGAGGCAGAGTGGAGGCAGAGTCTTTGATGACCAGCTTACTGACTGGGGTTATCTGACAGACTGGCTTGCTGGTTGACTTGGCTTCACCCTGGGAATATGGCATAGATATACGTGTGTGCACAACATACCCAAAGCAGGTGTTTTGAAGCCAAACATCTGTGTAGAATTGTAAAGCTAAGCTAAGCATTCCTGATGGGGGAGTCGAGAGGGGGCTGAATCCAGTACATACAAGGTGGCATGGGAGGAGAAAGGAGGAGGGGGGGAGAGAGGGGGGAAGAGCAGGGAGAGAAGGGGGAAAAAAAGTGATCGATAGAGACAATTTGTTGAACTCCTCTACAGTTCATTCGGTTATTACATGGAGATGGGAAGACACTCTGTCAACACGTTGTCTCTCACTGATCTCTATTAGGACTTGAAACGATTTCACCCAAAATGGCTAGCTAAAACAAGCATGCATGTTCATTACCTCAGATGTTTTGAAATAGAGACACACTTTTGCACCTTGGTTTGGTTTCAATCTCTCTCTTTCTGCCTGTTAGCATTCCTGCTATCTGGGAGGTAGAGCGAGAGGGAGAGAATAAGTGCATGTATCTATGAAACGTGCAACCAGCTGGGAGTGTCAGGAGACCAGACATTTCCTTCCCGGACCCCTCTTAAGATCTGCCCTTAAAATTCTTTCCCACTCCATCCACTTTCTTTCTTCCCTCTCTCTGTCTCCCTGCCAGCCAAATAAACAAGAACCAAGCCAACACAAGGAAAATTTGCTTTATATAGTAGGACTCATTCATCACTTCCTCACTCCATCCATTCTCCCTCTTTTTCCTCTGCCACCTCCCTCAATGTCTTCTCCATCTCCCTCACTGATTTCCCCTCCCCCGATAATATTTATTATCCTTCCTGTCTCTTCATAGTGCCTAACCCCTTCTCTCCATCCTTCACCTCCTTCCTCTCATCCCTCCATCCCCACGCCCCCATCCACTAACCACCTCCTCCTCATCCCCTCCATCCCCCTTCGCCCCCACCCACTACCCGCCTTCATCTCATCCCTCTCATTCCTCATCCGTCACCTCCTTCACCAATCCTCTACTGTATGTGCTCAAATTAAGATCTTAATACAGTAGGTCCAGATGAAACCCTCTAACATACACACACGAACACACACACACACACACACTCGAACGAGCGCACACAACACACAGACGCCCTGCAGAACAGTAGTCCTCCTATGGCCTCTGCACTCCACCATGTAATATTGATGTGGGGATGTGGTGTATGCCTTGTTACAGACACACATGGCCTCACCCGCACCTCCCGGGCCTCCTGGACCTCCCGGGCCTCCTGCTTCTTCACTATTGATGGGCCTGGGGCCACCAAGCCCTCTTTAAGCCTCTCACTGCCTCTCCTCTCTCTCCCCTCCTCTCCCCCCAGCCCCCCCCCCCCCCCGCTCCTCTCCTGCCCCCACCATGGTTTTGCCCAAAAGGTTGAACATGCATCCGCATTCATTTTCCCACGTAACGTATTTGTGTTGCGATTCAGCGAAAGCAAACCTTTGATGAGTGCCTTTTGCGAATGAGACCACAGCACTTAGAGATGTGGGAGAAAGGATGCTGGGAGAGCTTCCGTGCCGTGTTTCCACTGGGTCCATGACTGGGTGAGAAACCTTTAAGGCTGCAGCTGGGAGACAACTTCTTCATGTGGGCGGAGACGGTCCGCTGGTCAACAGGCACATCTTCATTTGAAACTAAATTTGCCAATAGTTTTGGACAGGACAAATCATTTTCAACGTGGTTACACTTTTATTTTGAGAGTCCCCTATTTCCATCTGTAGATGCTCTGTGGATTGCAGTGCAGTCAACAAATGTTCAACCAACTGTCAGTTGATAAGCGACTGCTTGCTAATGTCAGGTTTGCGTTTAGGAGTTTTCTGTTTAGGGTTAAGGTTAGGGTAAGGGTTAGGGTAAGTAGATGGTTACTTAAAATGTTACTGATAATTAGTAGATAAACTGCAGAGCATCTACAGACACATTTTTGGGATTCTTAAAAAAAAGTGTTACCTTCAACTTTGTTGGCTGGGGGAAATCCAATAACCTTTTCATTACTGGTCAGATGCTCTAACCTCTAACTTAACTAGGGGCTGCGGTCCTTATTACGTCAGTATTCAATACTACTGTAAGATTCTCAAAATGCTTATAACGAACAGAACATTTCCAGGATTCCCGTTATGTCTCCTCTCGGCAACAAAACCTTTCCTTTCACCATAGACTCTGTGGAATGTCCACACCCCATGGTCCAGCATGTGACAGCATCAGACTCCCTGAGTTCCAGTTAATCTAGGTATTAGAGAACAGAAGTTTCACTGTTATAGGGGCTCCAGATGGACGTGCACTTCACTACGTCAGGGCGGACTCAGGCTCGCCTGAACCACGGTCGCGCACATTAATCACAGCTCCACCCTCAGATGACTCTGCCTTCCTGTCTGGTAACCTGGGTCTAACTGCTAGTGGAACCTTCTCAAATACCTCCATCGTGTCTCTGGTGTTCCAAAGGGGTCCAGGTTAGCCGTTTGGGGGGCTACTTGTCTCTATAGGTGACAGGCAAGCTCAATCAAGGCAAAGAAGTATTTAAAAAGTAAAAACCGAATGCTATTTGAACCCAGGTCTACCAGGCGATGTAATCCCATGCCCTGCTGTTACCAAAGACTGGTCTGAGATCATTCCCAACAAGACCTGCCAACACCCTCTTGATTTGGCTGGACGCCTCCTTGCACCCAAAGGAGACCAATACTGATATTCTTTCCAGTGACTTTATGGCCCTTAACTCCAACATCCTGCACACAAGGATCCTACTGTAGCTTGCAGGCAGATGAAGCCTGCAGTACCACATTCTGTGTTACTGTTATGTTGTTGATTTGGCTGCTGAGATCATTCCCTTTGACTGCTGGAGTTGAGGTGGGTCCAGTCAATTCCTGCCCCCTTTTTATACAGTTTTTGCCTACACACTTTTTGTGGAATTGGCTGATTTTGTCCAAACTCTGCACAGAAGCCAAATAAGACCAAACATTTGGAGATAACGTCTCACTTCTATATCAAAATGAAACTCCGCAATCAAAACCTAACAATCCCTTTTTCAAAATGTAATTTTGCAACAGAATGAAAACACGCGTGCACCATAATAACTCTTTCAGAGCAGCAACAACACACTGATGTACTTTATAGAAAACACTGCTATATTTAGTACTATGTATACCTTAATAATTTTCACATACAACTTCTGTGAAAGATTGTTCCAGTACATCGACTCACATTTAAATGAACAAAAATAGAATGGCTTCAAATCTCATCTCATCTTCATCCGCTTATCCGGTATCAGGTCGCGGGGGCAGCAGCTTCAACTGGGGACCCCAAACTTCCCTTTCCCGAGCCACATTTTCCAGCTCTGACTGGGGAATCCCGAGGCGTTCCCAGGCCAGTGTCAAAATATAATCTCTCCACCTAGTACTGAGCCTACCCCGATGTCTCCTCCCAGCTGGACGTGCCTGGAACACCTCCCTAGGGAGACGCCTGAACCACCTCAACTGGCTCCTTCCGATGCAAAGGAGCAGCGACTCTACTCCGAGTTCCTCACGGATGGCTGAGCTTCTCAACCCTATCCCCTAAGGGAGAAAGCTAGCCACCCTTCTGAGAAAACCCATTTCAGCCACTTGTACTTGTGGTTTTGATGCTTTTGTCAAAGCATTCACTTTTAGTGTGTGAGCAGTTGGCATAAACTGTAATCCAATACCATATGTCATGCAGCAGGAGTGTTTTGCAAAGCCACTAACAGTAACTCATGTATGTATTTTACATATGGATGGTTCCAGTGGAAATGAAACCCACAACCTTTGGTAAAGCACGCTCCATCGACTGAGCCGCATGTGACCTGACTTCACTTCCCAGTCCGCAGAATGGATAATGGACGGAAATTGTAGACAATCAATCATGAAAACAACACCGGCAGGAAACCCAATGCTGTCTTTCTGAGGTGGTCGTTAATGCGGTCTTTTCCAATGCTGGTCATTAATGTGTTCGTGTTAACTGACACTCGTTAGAAAAAGTATTAGAATCTGAAACAGCATCATGGTGGAATTTCATTCATAACCGACATGAGTATCTGGGCCTCTCATACACCCCCTTATTTTGGCCACTTGGCTGCTTTTTTCCTGGGGAGAGGAAGGCTAGATAAAGATAGCTGACCAATCTGAACCTATATTCCACTGGCTGGCAGACAAAATGTAGTTCATCTTCACCCAGGCTTTCCCCCTTCCCAGAAGAAATGGATCTGCCCCTCTGGTGCCCTGGACAGATGAGGGTTGAACCATTTCAGAACGCTCATGGGGAGTGGTTCCCCAACCACTGACCTGGCCTGAATGTGGAAACAGACGGACAGCAGACCCAAAGCTTCCCCTTGTGGTGCTGTACTCCATTTCCTGGTCCTTATGTTGCATACGTGCGTACACTATTGTGTATATGGGTGTGTGTGTGTGTCACTTCCAACCTGTGTTCACTTACATGTGTAGTGTATCTTAGTGCGTGTGCATGTGTGTGTGTTTAGCATGTTGTGTGGTATGTGTCACACAGCGCTACCATGGGCTGGCGGGGTCTTAGCTGTCATTTCATTGCCCAACACTCCTGGCACTAGGCTGCCCTGCTGGCTGCACCATCTGCTGCCGTGGAAACACCGACCCTCAGACTTTATCACAATGTCCACAGGTCTGTACAGAACCGCCAAACCTCAGAATGTACTATAACCTTTACAGGTCTGCAAAGAACAACCAGACCTCAGACTCTACCACAACGTCCCCAGGTCTGTACCATATCACCAAACCTAAGACTATACCACTATGTCCACAGGTCTGTAGAAAATAAGACCACGTTCAATCTCATAGATCAGTAATTTTCTTAAATCTGGACAGTAATTACAGTCAGATTTAAGGAGGAATGTATTATGATCATGAACAAGCAAAGGTGAAGCAGTGACTGACTGACTGTACCACAAATTTCGCAGGTCTGTAGAGAACCATCAAACCTCAGACTCTACCACAATGTCCACAGGTCAGTACAGAAACACCAAACCTAAGACTTTACTACAATGTCCACAGGTCTGTAGAAAATAAGACCACCTTCAATCTCATTGATCAGTAATTTTCTTAAATCTGGACAATAATCACAGTCAGATTTGAGGAGGAATGTATTATGATAATGAACAAGTAAAGGTGAAGCAGTGACTGACTGACTTGCTGGATGAATAACTGACTCACTGAATGGCTGACTGATAGCTGGCTGGTAGACTGATTGACTGTTGGACTGGCTAGCTTGCTGACTAACTGGGTAACTTGGCTTAGAGTCCACAACAGACGAACAGCTCTGTCACAGACATCCTGTTCTTCACACCTTTTCTGTTCCCAAATCACACTTTAGCCAGTGTGTGCATGTGTGTGTGTGTGTGTGTATGTGTGTGTGTGTGTGTATGTGTGTACTCCTGCATCCTTGTGTTTCCTCTTTATTGTTAATGATGTGCCGAAAGGGTGACATTTACCTCAAAAGAAAGAGGTTATTTTTCATAGAAGGGCGTATGTTCCCAAAACAAAGGCTACATCATTAAATCAGCCGTGACTGAGAGAACCCATCCCCTCTCTTCACTGCTTCCAGAGGCAGAATGTGTTCAGAAGCAGCCGGTCCTGTTCTGATCACTCTCCGCCGGAGATTGGCCCCTTTACAGATAGTGTAGGACCAGAGGTTAGTCTAGCTGAAGTTTCAGACATTAGCCTGGCTGTGGGTGCAGACGTTAACCTGGCTGTAGGTGCAGAAGTTAGCCTGGATGTAGGTGCAGAAGTTAGCCTGGATGTAGGTGCAGAAGTTAGCCTGGATGTAGGTGCAGAAGTTAGCCTGGATGTAGGTGCAGAAGTTAGCCTGGTGGTTCAGATGTTGGTACCTACTGTGACTAAGTAGTGTGGATGTCCCACCTACAGTAGTTATCGTAAAATGAATAGTCTAACTATTAGTTAGTATGGATACAAAATAATAATAGCTATACATGTGAATTATGTCAGAGTAACACCAGCCTGTCAGGGGTATGACCCGTTGAAGATGTCTTGATTCAAGAATAGTGAGTCAGGGGTATGACTGGAAAATAAAACCAAAAATTAAATGAGAATGTACCAGTGTAACAACAGCCAGCTTGTCCTGAAGAAAATCTATGTTATTAATGATTTAATTAGGAACATCATGTAAGAATGTAAGAAAAGCCAGTCAATGGATCATCCTGAACAGCATGTCTGTACTTAAGAACAACCAGTCAGGGGAATGTCCTGAAGAGCCACAATGATGTCCAAGCTCCTCCCATTGTTAGATGTTTATGGGATTTCATCACATGACCCTTCTGATCTGATCCAAAAGAAGACCTTCTCCTAACAGTTCATCTATATGTGCCTTCATTTGATAATATTCCTCAAACGACAGTCCATTAAATAAATAATGAATCACAACGATTTGAGGACGGTAAATATTTCCTCACCAAATTATCAAATTCAGTCAGTCTTTCTCTCCATTCCTTGCTGTGTTGCCAAGGAGAGTGAGCTGAGCACCACATTATCAAGTCCATGTGTTCTGCTTGGTGTTGTTTGAGCCAGTTGGCTGCAGCAGGAAAATAATAAAGCAGAAACTGAACATTTTAATAATGATGAGGATTATAATGGTCGGTCGGTGTATTGCCACGACAAACAGTGTGGCCACAGAAGTTTGAGGTACAGGAGAAAGGCCAACAGACTGCAGAACTAACATTCCTTGCCATATCCTGTTTAGGATTTGCTGCTTTTGAATTGAGTTTGCATCTTTTTCTTGTACTCTCTTTATAACCCGTAAAATAGATTTACTTAATGTTAGCAATTGTTTTAGGAGGTGAGAAAATAGCAGTTCCATTCACCCAAAGCCAAAGGTACATCTGAGTACACATCCACAGCAAGGGCAAAGGAGTGGGAAAACACCACAAAGAGTCCTTGGCGAAGAGAATGTCAGGAATCTCACACCTTGGCCTGTCTCCTTAACTCGGGTAAAACCCTAACCTCATCCGCCTGGACACTCACACTTCAGCTAATATACTAAACATTAAGCACACTCATTGGCTTGTTCACAAACCTCAGAATTCCACTAATACACGCGCACACACACACACACACACACACACACACACTACACACACACCACTCACTAGCTGAGCTGGCAGCTGTGGAGTCAGCGCACAGAAACATTTAGTCATTGGCTGTGGCCGGCCACAGTTGCGTAACAAAAAAGCCTGTCTGTCCTCTGATATATGTTCCTCTGATATCTTTCTTCTTTCCACTACTCCTCTCCTGTCCTCTCGTCTCCTTAATTCTGTGTCTTACACACCCCTCTCCTCTTCTCTCCTCTCCTTTCTCTTCATTATGTTTGTCTCCCTTGCTTTCTATCTCACATGTGCTTCCCAAGGACCTGCTCCTGAAAAGGAAATAGGACTTTGCAAATGAGGGACAAACTGTGGCACAGTCAATAATGTCCCCCTCCCCGCTCCTCTTCCATGTTTTGACATGCAGGGACACAACGTCCTGTTCAGTCTGACCTCTGACCTCTACACGCCCACACAGCTGCAAGGTCTGTTTCCTAATCAACAGGCCAGACAAGCATTAACGTGCGCACACACACACACAGACACACAAACACACAAACATTCCACTAACACACAGGTGCACGAACTTGCACCCACACACACATGCATAGACACACAAACACACAAACATTTCACTAGCACACACACGTGCACACACACACGCACAGGTGCACGAGCATGCACCCACACGCCCACACGCATACACACACACACACACACACACACAAAGTGACTGGACAGCATCTGTCCAGATCTATAATCAGAAGGCTTGCAGTAAGGGATTACAGACACACCGAAAAAGGCATCAGCAAATTGTTTATGAGGCAGAAACTATAGAGAAAGAATGGACAGTGAGGAAACCTTTTGGTCATTCTTTTGTTCACAATATTTACAAGTGCAGGACAGGTTGCCCAATGAACAATCAAAATAACAAACACCATGTTGAGATAATGATGAATATAAAGCAAATATGTTCTCAAAGTTAAAATAATATATTCAGACAAACACTGAATGCTTCAAATTGTGACCAACCTGTTAACAATCTCTTACCAATCTGTTATTAACCTTTTACCAACCCATTACTAACTCGTCAACAACCTCCTACCAATCTGTTACCAAATTTTTACCAACCTTTTCATTACCTGCTCTCTCAGGAGGAGGATTAATGAGCATCCATGTAAGTATCCATTTCAAGAACTGCCTTCTGCTTACGGGTACAAATGGTAGCCCATAATGCATCATTTAATGTACGTACATCATAACACCATAAAGCACAGTTCTACAGAAACCCACGGTCCAGTGACTGGCCCGCACTTGTTGTTACAACTCCACCGCAGATGTGGGAGTGTTGAACATCACCCTGCCAATCTAACAACAGCCATTGAGCTTGCAGGTGCCTGACCTACCACAAATACTCAGGACGAAACGAGGCAACCAAGTTTGACAAGCACCAATCTGTCTCCAGAATGGCAGACAGAAGGAAAGAGGGAGAAAGAGAGAGGGAGAGAAAGAGAGCAGAGCAGGTGCTTCACATTAAACAGATATAATTCTGTTTCTTCTTCTCAAGCCCTAATGACGTTGTGAATGGAAATAGAGTTTTCTGCTGCTAGTGTGAGTTACCATTAACACGTGACAAACTGACCGTTGCCAGGACATTACCGCACACCTCAGCACTGTAAGAGGGGGAACAAAGCTGAAGGCTTCAACCGCGGTGTTATGCTGTAAATGTCCAGAGTGTGTTGGACTCTCTTAGAAAATCTATGCCTCTTATTATTTTTTGTAGTAAATGACAGCTGTTTACGGCCAGGTGAGTGTGGTTTATTATAACTATAACTCATTACAAGCAATTAGTCCCAAATATGCAGGTGTAAAGACAACAAACTGTCTGTGCAGTTATGTAGTAACCCTTCCAAATGTGTTTTATTTTGGGAAAAATTACAGTGAGTTGAACACACGTGCATGGGCTGTTTGCACATTGTTCCATTTGCATGGTATGAGCATAGTTAGATCCTCTAACTGGCTAGCTGTATGTTCAGCTAGCAAGCTCACTAGCACCTTGTGCTATTTGTTACCCAGTTATTGAAAACCAAAACAACAAGATTTGATGCTAAAACACATGGACAACGGTCAGTGAACTTTGCTAGCTGGCTAACTACCATTGTTTTTTTATATGGCGTCTTGTAGTGCATACTGTGTTTGTCTGGGTCCTGTCTGTCTTACAGCTGTGGCAATTTTTTTTGTGAGTTATTATTTTTAATATAAAGGTTGAATATTTAGCACTTGTCAGTTTTAATGAGGCATGGAAAATAATCGTGAATCTGACATCATGAAAATGGAAATGGAGTGATTGTGGTAAAATATGGGAAATGCAATATTAAAAAATGCAGTTGTAAGTGGATAACGTAGCTGGCTAATACTTTAAAGTGACATATCCGGCCAAGAAGAAACTAGTCAAAAGTTATTGTTGCTCATCTGTCATTTATTTTTTAGCTAATCTCTTCAGCCAACTCAGGTATGTGACTTTTTGGCTCTCGAGTGCAATTGTATCAAGCTAGCATGCCATTATTGTCATTGTGAACTACCTCTTAGCATAAGCTACCTTAGCTGATATATTTCAAAAGTGATGAGATTACTTAAATCCTGAAAGTCTAAAAATCCACTTCGACAATAATTTTATTGGGAAGAAAGAAGATTAGACCTTCATTGAAATTTGGGGTTGATGCTCCTTACAGATTGTCTGACACACTTTTTTTTGGTCAGTTCTCCAAGTTTGCATATCAGCAATTGCACATCACGTTCTACCGCAGTGAGTGATTAGGCTCCTTAAGACAGTGCTGATAACAGGAAACCCATTTAGGCCAATCGGATTAGTGATTTCACCAAAGCCGTTTTAAAATGCTCTTTATTTCATTTTTCTGAAAATTTTAAGAAAACTGAAAAGGAATAGTTTTGAAAAAGAAAATATCTAAATTGCCGACCTCATAATCACCTAAACAGTGTGTTTAGTCAGCCCTCACCATGACAGTGTCAGAATAATTTAGCGTGTAGGACACTTCATTGGCATTAGTGCAACGCATGACCATGTGTAACTGACTTTGGCCTTGCCAGACTCCCAGAACGACAGGGCCCACCGGGGGTGTGACAAGGTGTTAAATGTTATGTGGCCGCAGTGTGAAACAGGTCACACGGCCACAGGAACATCTGGAAGCAGAAGACACACAGGAAGGAGGGAGATGGGAGGGAGGGAGGAGGAGGAAGGGGGAGAGGAGTGAGACTGCTCTACCCATATGGAGAATGGGTGTAGATGGCTGCTTAGTGTCTGGCTGCAGAGGAACCAAGAGACGGAGTGTGGTGGCCACACACACAGACACACACACAAAATTCCACAACTCATCCCTAAACACGAGCCGAACAGACACAAAGAGACGTACAGAGACACACATAGACATACACAGACAAACACAGACATACACAGACAAACACACACACAGACATACACAGACACACACACAGACACACACTCAGACAGACACAGACATACACAGACACAGACACAGACAAACACAGACATACACAGACACACACACACAGACAAACACAGACAAACACAGACATACACAGACACACACACACAGACAAACACAGACAAACACAGACATACACAGACACACACACAGACAAACACAGACAAACACAGACAAACACAGACATACACAGACACACACACAGACAAACACAGACAGACGCACACAGACACACACAGACGTAGACACACACAGAGAAACACAGTATCCCTTGTGTTGCTGCCCTGGGGCACAAGTGTGACAGTGGTCCCCTCCATGTTCCTGCTATCACAGATAGAATCACTATCACATTATGAATTATGGAGCCGTCACTCCACGTACAGGTCCTTTTTACCAAACACGTCGGCTGCCAGTCCAGCTCGGTGCAGCCGTTACTTTGTATTTTTTCATCCTTTTTTATTACTCCCCCTGTCTCTCTCTCTTACCCATCTCTCCCTAAATGTGTCTTTCTCTCTTCCCCCTCTTTCCCTACCTCCAACTGGGTTTCTCTCTCTCCCTCCCTCTCTCTCAATACACAATGCAATACACAACATCAGCACTGTTTCCTTTTTATTTAAAAGCCATTATTGGCATTGAAAACATTTGTTTGAGTTCCCTGAAGCAAGTGGATGGGAAGGATAAATAAAAAAGTATCAATAACAAACGTGGAAAATAAAACACAGAAAGTAAAGATTACACAAACAGACACAAATGGTACAATGTTGAGACAATGTGCAATAGTTTAAAGTACAAATGATCTTTGCCTCTGTCAGTTGGTCCCTCACGCTCGTCCTTACTTTGCTGTCCATCTATCTGTCTCAGTCTGCCTCCCTTCCTCAGCTTGTGCTCTGCCTTTTTCTTTCATTCCCTCCCAATCTCTTCTCCCTCTCTTGGTCCCTCTCTCATACCCTCTGCCGAACTCTCTCTCTCATGTCCCCAACTCTCAGTTTTCATTTCACCTCCGTTATATATCCAAACAGAGTAAAGACTCAGTAAATGATGATCTTATTTCAGCCTTTCCTGGTCCCATGCTTTTAGAAATCACTCCACATTCCTCAAAAACACACACTGACAGTAAATCACATGAAAGACTACCAGGTCTTCAATAATGAACCGCTTCTTTAATAATTCCACTGGCCTATTAGTATTCAACACTGCCTTCATGCGAGAGCGGCAGAGCCATTAGTTGTCTCTATTTCACTGGAGTGGTCAAAGAAAGGAGTCCAAACAGAACCCACTTATCTAGTACATTACAATAAACCATATGGCCCAGTCAGATCAAAACATCTGTGGTCAAATGCCCACACAACTAGCACTCGATTACATTGGCCCGTTAAGTGGCGGGCTGAACCAATAAGATGGTAAGGATGGATCACATGACGGCACAATGTTAATGGAACATTTTGGTGCGTTAAATGTGAATGTCCATCTCTCTGTATTAGGTACTGGACAGTGGTCCAAGGAGCAAGTTGCAATGGACTTCTATTGAATTAACGGTGAGGTGGGATCCCTGAATACCCTGGGGGTGAAGTCACTGTCTCACCACATGGGGGAGAAAATTGGGGTGAAATAAATAAACAATAAATAAACAAATTACCATAAGTCAGTCGCTATCGTCATAGCATCCACCGAATAAATGCTGACCTTTTGAGAAATGTATCGAGAGGGACCAAATAAACCAGGCATCTGAATGTAACATTTCTTTGGCATTCAAGGACAAAGTTCAGAGGAAAGTAATGCTTGTAACTTGAGCAAATATCTTTCCTTTGGCATGTGGACAGGCCAATGGGCCATTGTTGACAAACACAATAATTCAAGCTAGCCAAAAACACAGCTATGTGAAGGACAACATTCTTGGTAAGAACAACCTGGGTTTCTTGTCATAACGCAAGGTAATATCTAATAATTTATTCTATTCAGAGTTTTGGGAAGTCTTTGTAGAAACATCTTTTGTTGAACGGCATGCATTTTTCTGATTGGTGTTGCAGTAATGATTCAAGCTTCTCCCATGATTTTACCATTTGACCAGCTGTTTACAGTTACATTTCTGTTCTCCTTGATGTGTAAGTGGATTGCTGTTCTGCTAACTGATCTGAAGATAACCTTTGATAAAAAATAAATAATTACTGCAATGATGTTCTACTGTGAATCAAATTAATAACTACCATTTCCACTGCACACTTTCACAAAACGTACAATATTACATCTATTCAAATTCTAATTGTATTGGATAGTTAGCCAGTAGTAGCCATGATTTGACATGTACAGCTCCGGAAAGAGTTAAGAGACCACTGCAACTTGAAAAGGAAAGTTTTGAGTGAGGATCAGAAGTGTTCAATTTGCAGGGGTATCTTAATTTTAACCCTTCTGTTCCTCACTCAGAACCTTCCTTTTAGACTTTTTTGTAAAGGAAAAAAAAGGTGCAGTGGTCTCTTAGTTTTTTCCGGAGCTGCATCTTGAATTTGATATCTTAATTTGAACTAGTCCCAAGTGGTCCAGACACTGGTCCCTCTTCTTACGTTCGATGTTAACTATTTTCCTCACTGACCACTTTGCATAGTTAAGCTAACAGTTTTTTCGGAAAACGTCTGAGATGACTCAAATCCTCTAGCTAGCTAGTAGGCCACTATATTATTGGAGCACGTGAGTTTTAGATTAATATTTAGTCTCGGTCAGAATTGTCAGGCGCTTTCAAAACCAGCTACTAGTGAAAGCCTGTCTGTTGCAATAATAAACAAATCAGCCACCACCCAGACACTGTTACCAGTTCTCCACCAATCAGGAGCTGCCTCTGTCTGAGAGTTCCATTAGGGAGGTGGCCAAAGTAGAGAAGTCTCTGAAGGGGTGTGTAAGCCTTTCCACTTCTTGGCATGAAAATGGCAGATAATAGCCAGCCAAAGTGAAAAGCACTGATATAAGTAGAAGTCTTAAAGTGCCGCTATGGCTCTTGTGAATGGCTGTTTGGCTGGAGTGAGTGTAATGTGTGTGTGTGTGTGTGTGTGTGTTAACGCAGCATGTGCGTGTGATTGAAGAGATTGATTTCTAATTAAAAGGTCGGCTGCTGTAATGAAAAAGAAGAGTAGGGTCTCTAATGGCAGAGAAGTGAATGTGTGTTTGTGTGTGTGTGTGTGTGTGTGTGTGTGTGTGTGTATGTTTGTCTCTACTGGCAGCAGATCAATGAAGGAGCAGTTCCCCTGACACCCAGTCTTAATCACAGCAACCAGGCTTAACAAGGACCCACTCATCACCCGTAATTAACACCCCCCTTTCCACATTTTCCCCCTCTGCCTCCCCTCAGCCACACTCTGGCCCTCCATCTGCCTCCGGTGTTCAGAAAGCATCACAGACGAGTGGTTCTGATCCAGAATCAGATCCCACTTGTCCATTTAATTGTGTGCAAAAGGGATCTGAGATCAACAATCCCACTGGGACAGTGGGGCGGATGTGGTTGAGACTGCCTGGATGTAACCCCTCCAAAGCCCACAGTGAACCAGGGTCAAGGGCACCTGTCCGGCGACCCCACATATTGGCCATCAGAGCCAATCAGAGCCTATCAGAGACAATCAGGAAGAAAAATATGGCAATCAGACCCAGTCAGGTGGAATCCAAAGCCAATCAGAGCCAAGCATCGATTAAGGCTATTTAGAGCCATCCGGCAAAGATGTAGGCCAATCAGAGCCTATCAGAGACAATCAGGAAGAAAAATATGGCAATCAGACCCAGTCAGGTGGAATCCAAAGCCAATCAGAGCCAAGCATCGATTAAGGCTATTTAGAGCCATCCGGCAAAGATGTAGGCCAATCAGAGCCAATCAGACAGAGATGTAGGCCAATCAGACAAAGATTTACGCTAATCAGAGCCAATCAGACAGAGATGTAGGCCAATCAGAGATTTACGCTAATCAGAGCCAATCCGACAGAGATGTAGGCTTTTTTCTCAGCTCACCATGTGTCTTTTAAAGCATCACAAAATCATTGCGGTTTCAAATTAACACATGTTGAACATTAATTTAAAAACACATATTACTACAGCTATGAATTGGTATTTCTATACAGCTGGTGACTAGTGTGTTTCACCGTCATCCCTCCAGATGAGGAAGTCGTCTGTGTAGGCTGTGACAATTACTGAGGTGCGATGTGGGAGCCAGGTGGGAGACAGCCACATGGAAAACATCCGTACAGGAGGTGAGAACACAGAGACCTCAGAGACTACTCACATAATGGAGTGTACAGAATCCTCATAAAAACATCAGGTCTGAATCAGTCTGGCTGGATTTGGTTTGAATCAGTCTGGCTGGATTAGGTCTGAATCAGTCTGGCTGGATGAGGTCTGAATCAGTCTGACTGGATGATGTCAGAATCAGTATAGCTGGATAATGTTGGAATAATTCTGGATGGATGAGGTCGGAATGAGGTCTGAATCAATCTGGATGGATGAGGTCTTGATGAAGTCTGGATTAGGTCTGAATCAGTCTGGCTGGATTAGGTCTGAATCAGTCTGGCTGGATTAGGTCTGAATCAGTCTGGATGGATTAGGTCTGAATCAGTCTGGCTGGAGGAGGTCTGAATCAGTCTGGCTGGATGAGGTCTGAATCAGTCTGGCTTGATGAGGTCAGAATCAGTATTGCTGGATAATGTTAGAATAATTCTGGATGGATGAAGTCGGAATGAGGTCTGAATCAATCTGGATGGATGAGGTCTTGATGAGGTCTGGATGAGGTCAGAATCTGTCTGGCTTGTCTGGGTAAAGGTCAGGGTCAGAAAATAGGCCAAGGCACGTGTAGAGGTCACTCGTTACGGGAATAAAGGCCCTGCGAGGTGGGTTTCTAACGGTGGTGGGTGTGTCCCAGTGGACTGACATAATCAAACACCTGTGTCCGCTTCAGGAGGTGTGACAGAGAGGAGGTTTCAGGGGATTTGACACCTGCTGAATAGAAACATGTTCCTCCAGTGAAACGGAAACTGACACCATTTCATTCACTTCACCGTTTCAGAATGTGGTTGTCTATGGAAACCACTGAAGCATTCAGGAACTCTTATACACACCTTCATTCATATATTTACGATCATTTCAATAGACTTGTTTGTGTTTCACATCATCATCCTTGTCTTCTTCCCCGGGCATGGGGACACCTCTCTAGATCACAGTTCGGGAGGCATGGCGAACGGCCGGGTCTGGGGGGGTGGGGGTCTAGATTTTGGGGGTATAGTCGAAAGGGCTCGAGGGAGGTTTGTGGGGGGATGTTGGGTGGATGCATTCTTCATCGTTTTGTACCACCCCCTCCCCCCTCCCTGTATAGAGACAGGGCTTTAAATACGGAAGGCATACCCCCACCCCTTCCCCCATATCACAGGACTGTTTCCCAGGCAGGCAGGCGTGTGGTGTGTAATCTCCATTCACCAGACCCCGTCTCTCTGCACGGCAGCAGGCCTGGACGTTTGAAGAGGCTCGGGGAGGGGGTGGGGGGGTGCTCAGTCTGTATGGAGGCGGTAATAATCTGACAGCCTGTGCCACGCGCTGCGTGCCGACTAGCACCCAGCCCGTCCAATAAGTAAAAAAAAAAAACGTACCCCCGAACAGAGCCGGGGCGACCAGCCGCCGTTGCGCCACCTCATCCGTGGCGGTGGCTGGGCTCCCTGGAACACTGCATGACCTGGTGAACCCTGCTGAATGCTATCTGCACCAACGACACATCGCCCCCCCAGGCCGGGATTACAGAGGTTCTCAATGGAGATGCCAAGAATAGGATAGGAGGAGGACAAATGAGAAGGAAGCAGGAGAAAGAAGGAAAGAGGATAAAGAGGGAACAAGAAAGGAGGAGGGAGGAGGAGGAAGGATGCTGAAGAGGGAATAAGAGATGAGGAGGTAGATAGGAGGATGGAGGAAGAAGAGAGGAAGGAAGGAAGGAAGGAGGAGGACGGAGAGAAGGAGGAAAAAAGGAGGAAAGGGAGAGGTAGGAAAAAAGGAGGAGAGAGGAAGGAAGGAGAAAAGAGGAGTATGTGGAGGTAGACAGAAAGACATTCTAAACAAAGGTGATATCAGTGAAGGAGCTGTTCAATTGCCAGACCCAACCCAGGGGAGATAGTGAAGGAGACGGCAAGATACACTAGAGGATTTATATGCAGTAACAAAACACTAATAGTGTTTTAGATTTGCCATAACGGATCAGTATTGGACAGTATTCGAGAACCTGAATAATAAGCTCAAGTTGACTGTCAAAATCGCAGTAAATCTTTTCACAACAGAAACTCTCTCCATGACATGACCATGACAATTGATCATCCCATGTCATTCTGAGGCGTTCAGCCTTTTCCACCTGGCCAGTGGCCAAAATCTTCACAAGCTGTAGATTTCCTTCTTAGAGAATGTTTCTAACTGAATTCAAAGTGAGTTCACTGGTTTTTATGTGCTATCATATTGTCTGTAGCCTTTAGCAAACATTACCATTCATGCTTTATGTAAGGCAAGAAGAGAAGTTGTCCGTAAAACAGTTTTTCCAATTACATTTCACGATCAATAACACCAGTGGCTCCATTTATTTTACCCAGTCTTTGGTCAGTCAGTGTGATAAAAGTTCAGCGCCATTCTCTATATGATAATCGGTAGTTAACTCATTTTTGGAAAAATTTGTTCAAACACAAGTCTCAAGGACCACTTCTGAAAAGTGAGAGCTTAACTCTAGAGGAAAGATGAACAGTGGCCGTTTGAGCTGCTGGGATGTAAATCATATTCATACTGGATGTAAACCACACTCATACTGGATGTAAACCGTACTCATACTGGATGTAAACTAGTGCGAGTGTTCATTAATCGCTCAGAAATCCTACAATAGCTGGCAGACATTGTGTCACTGGACTGATTTGGAGTGTTTCACTTCCATTTACAACTGGATGTTTGTCTGAGAGAACCGGACTTCAAAGAGTCAAGGAAGAAATAGGCAGGGTGGTTGACTGCGCAGCAGAATGCCAATAAAGAGTATTTTAATGAAGCTTCAGAAAGCGTTGCAGAGGGGGAGTTCTCCCATGGGTCCTTGAATGGGAGGAATTACACGGTGAACGTGGAAAGTGGTTGAGGCTTTCTGCTCCAATCCTGAGGGTCTGTTGTGAGTGTTTCGAGACAAGTTCAAATTCAGTAATGAATAATTTTTCCAGTTTCCATGGGGATCCATGTTAATAATAGTCCAATAATTTCAAATAAATGTTCAGGACAGGATGTGCAGGGGTTGGAGCTGAAATTATTTTCCAATTGTTTCCTTTTTACCAGAACTACTGTATTTGCTTTTTTATATATATAGTTCAGACCAGCTACATAAAGTTCTGAACCTGTTCGTGCTACCATAAAATAAACTGTTTATATTGTGTAATTTTTTTACTTTAGCTCACAAAATTACTACAATAAATTTCAATGAGCTGTGCAAACAGACATCCAGCAAATTGTTTACATGCTTTATTGAGAGACAGGAGTAAAGATACATCTGAACTATTGAGGGTGGGCAGAGAGTGAGAGAGACATTGCCATGAAGGAGCCTAATATATATATTTTTGCACACTCTTTTTTTTACAGTATTGCTTAGACTATACGGGATCATGTAAAAGGGCTTTCTTGCATGCGGGACCCACTTCAAGTCTCCCCACAGCATTTTGATAGGATTGAGATCTAAGCTTTGACTCTGTCATTCCATAACCCTCCATTTTTACTTTTTGATATATTTTGTTGTAACTTTGCGTGTACCTTTTTATCCTGTTGATAAAGATCAATTTTTTGATGTGTTTCTGCTTTTTGACAGATGGCAAGTTGGCCCTGAGGCAGAAAAGCAGTCCCAAACCATAATGCCACTTTCTCCATGATTAACATTTGGTATTAAGTTATTTTGCTTAAAGTTAGTATTTAGTTTCTTCCGACAATGCAGCCAAAAAACTCCATCTATGACCATCTGTCCAGGGCACATTGTTCGGGTAGTTTTGGGCTTATCCCTGGTATTTTCTGGCAAACTTCAGTCACGTCTGGATCTGCTTTTAGAGTAAATTCTTCTTCTTTCCTAACCAAGTACTTCGACATTGATTGTGGCAGAAGAGGCCGGTAGATACATTGATGTTACCCTGAGGTTCTTAGATACTTCTATCAGCATGTTTTGGGCAGCTCTTGGGCTGAATCTTGTGGATAACCTGCCCTATTTAGATTGCCAATGGTCTGGAATTCACTCAGTTTGTAGATGATCCGTCGGAAAGTAGAATGATGTACCTTGAACTGCTTGAAAATGGCTTTTGTATCCTCTCCCACACTCAAGGGCATCAATACTTCTTCTGAGGGTCTTGGACAAGTCTGATGATGTTTGCATCATGTGTTACTACACACCCATGTCGTTAAGACCAAACCAGACCAAGTGTCTCATCTTAATGGAAGGATGGACCCTCCCAAGTTGCTAAGGATTTTCTAATAATTTATAGATGTTTTGGTGCAACTGTTTGTAATCTAATTTTAGTCGTATTATGTGATAGTGAAGTTAGGGTGTACTTAATTTCTTGCTTTATTGCATTAGTTATTTATATATATATTAATTTTTTTAGTATATATATTGCATTACATATACTCAGGGGATAAATTGGACTGGAGCACATATGGTTGAAATGAGCTGTATTATTCTGGTTGTATTATTCTGGTTCTGTTCCCTAAATTTGGTCCAACCCCTGAGCATATGGGCCATTAAAAAACATACTCACACAGGATCTCATGAACGCTAGGAAAAGTAAGGCCAAGCATCTCTGCACTCCGCACAAACACACACACTTACTCCCCCACGCACACGCAGAGAACCTCCCAGTAACCGTTATGCCCACTGTCCTGCCAGCTTGCTAATGAGAAAACACAACATTTACCTTGTTAAGAGCACTCTGGCAGTGGCCGTCCAAAGGAAGGGGGGAGAAACTTGAAAAGGAAAAATGCAAGAGTTCCAACACCGGCTGCCCAGATAAGCCTGGCATACACACAGGGACACACTCTCCTGCACACAAGCTCTCTTTCTCTCTCTCTCTCTCACACGCACACACACACAGACACACATACAAACACACTGCTGCTTGGCAATCCTTACCCTTTTTGCTTGCCTCAAATCTGTGGCTCCATGTACTGAGCTCAGTCACTGGCTAAACACCTGGTGCCGTGCTGGCAC
This sequence comes from Esox lucius, assembly GCF_011004845.1. NCBI lineage: Eukaryota > Metazoa > Chordata > Actinopteri > Esociformes > Esocidae > Esox > Esox lucius. Next base: position 14,141,586 of record NC_047587.1, read on the forward strand.
TGAGCTGGCACTGAGCTGGTGTCCGCCTGGCCATTGGCGCCATTCTGGCTCAGGGCAAAAATGTCAGTATTATCAGAGGTGACTTTCCATGCCCACATGAGACAGTTTAATTTTTTCCAGAAATGCCTGACCAGGGTTTTTTGGGGCCGACCTGCTGTCACTGTGGAGTCACCGCACAGAGACAGCCCTGAGTGACATCACCTGCAGCCCTGAGGGACACCACCTGCAGCCATGAAGGACACCTCCTGCAACTGGTACCTGACTCATCACACAAGCTGCTGTTATGATGTCATTCTGACTACCCTGGCATGTAAAAAAAAACATGGGGGGGGGGGGGTGAGAATTCTCCTAATGGTGTCAGTGAATAATTGTCGCACACACTCTCAGATGTGTTAGTGTCACACGGCAAAATATTCCTGGAGGCCGTGATGAGAAGCAAATTATCAAAAAAAAACATGGTCACTTGGCATCTTCAAAATGATTTTGGTACAGGAACAGGCTGGCACACAGGGTAGCCCGGCGTTGCCATGTGATTTTGAAGAGCCTTATCCTAGCCTGGTGATAAAATCACTTTATGACCCATCTGGTCAGTCGGCTGTGATGGATCGGCCACTAAAGGTTGAATTGTGGTGTTCAAAAGTGTGAGGCTGTATGTGTGTGTGTGTATTGTGTGTGCATCTGTCTGTGCGTGTGTGTGCTTGTGTTTGCCAGTGACAAAAAGACAATTAAACCCTACCCATTATCATTCTCATCATTCAAGACCCACCCATCAGCTGTCCAGAGAGAGAAGGCTATCTGAAGGAATATAGTGGTCATCAATGAACACTGGGTTCATCATTCAATGTCTCCTCTGGCATAATGCTTCGTATGAACAGAAAGGAGAACACCCAAATAGAACACCCCCCCCCCCCCCCACCAATGACCTGTGAGGAGAAAAGAGAAAGATGTCAACGTGCTAATAGCATCAGCTCTATTCAAGAGGCTGTGCCTGACTCAATCTGTTTGTTCATCCGTCCAGCGCCTGGCATTCTTTTCAGCTTCCCCGACTCCATTCGCTGCTTTGTCTCAGTGGGTCACCGACCACACTGTGTTGTGAGGAGAAGTGTGTCAAGTGTAGCATTGTTTTGTTTCTGTGTGCATGTCACAGGAGAGAGCACCATTAAACCATTAAACCAATAAAATCCTCCCTACCATCCCATGCAGGCAACAAACTAGGCCAGCTGCCTGCATGTCTGATGAGTATCCCAGAAATACTATGTGTCCGACTGACAAAACACATTCCAGTATGACTACAACACTTCCTGTCTGACTGACAATAAGTATCCCAGTTGAACACCAGCACTTCCTGTCTGACTGACAGTAAATATCCCAGATGAACACCAACACTTCATGTCTGACTGACAAAACACATTTCAGTTTAACATAAACACTTCCTGTCCGACTGTCAAAACACATTCCAGTTTAACACCAACACTTCATGTCCGACTGACGAAACACATTCCAGTTTAAAACCAACACTTCCTGTCCGACTGACAAAACACATTCCAGTATGACACCAACACTTCCTGTCTGACTGAGGATAAATATCCCAGTTGAACACCAACACTTCCTGTCCAACTGATGATAAATGTCCCAGCTGAACACTAACACTTCCTGTCTGACTGACAGTAAATATCCCAGATGAACACCAACACTTCCTGACCAACTGACAATACACATTCCAGTATAACACCAACACTTCCTGTCCGACCGATGATAAATGTCCAAGTTGAACAGCAACACTTCCTGTCTGTCGATTAATATCCCACTTAAACACACTGGTTTTTCTGCTTATGAACACAGTATCTGATTCTCAGGCATATTCCTTCCATCCAGTGTTCTCGCCTCATCTTCTGAACATATTTTAAATATATAAGATCGAAGGAGAAATCTTCTCATTTAATACAGCACAGTTTGAGATAAGAAGACAGGACTCAAAGTTTCTGTGCTCTCCTGTTGCGTCACATGATGGTTGTGTTGTCTACGTGCAGGATGACGCTGTGTTGTTCGGTGCCTTTGACAAATGAACCTTGAAACTGAAACTTGAAACACGTCATTACTGTCTCCTCTTAACGCTTGACCACTGCATGGATTCGTCACGTTTCTGGTCTTTCACCTCTGACTTCTCAGTGTTCCTCGGTATGGCAACGGGTACAATTCAGAAAAAGGACAAGACTTATCTCTGTTTTCACAATGTGCTGTCGCTGTGCTCTCCCTCAAATGACTGATCAAGGGAACAAGAGTCTCTATTGCAAGTTAACGTTGCAGTAGGAACAACCAGTGATGAGAAAAACTGCTGGCAAATGTCTTCCCAGTCTATGTGCTATCATGTCCCCGGGTCTGCCTGAGGTTGTCGTATCTCGCTGGTATCTTGTGACCCCCATGAAGACAGGTGTCGCATGTAGTTCTACAGGCATCAGTCAAACAAGGGGCCTCTGCAACAGTAAAGTGGATAATGTGCACTAATGTGCCAATAGCAGGCTGCAGTGTAATTCAGAATTATCCAACTGGATATGGTATCACCACAAACCTATTTGTGGGGTGAATCTGTCCTTAAGTCGCCGATTAAATGCAAGATTCTAAACATCAGTGAGAGGCAGATTGTGTATCTCTTAACGGAATTGTCTGACAGTCCTTTTCTGTTTTGCAGCATTCTCTTTCTCTTTCCTTCCCTTTCATTCCTTCTACTTTCTCCCTCTTCTGCCCCCACCCCCCACCTTCCCGTACTATTCTGTCAATCGGTTGTGTACCCTGTTGAGTATATAGATGGACTGCTGCTTACCACTGAGTGGCTGCTTGGTGCTCAGCTTTCTATAGTGGAGTGGAACAATGAAGTCTGGTCTGTGAGAGACAGTGTGAAAGTGAATGTGTTTGCAAGTGTGTGTGTGTGTGCGCGTGTTTGTGCTTGCAGGAGGGCAAGCGCGACAGCATATCTGTGCCTGACTGCAACAGCTTCGGAGCGTGTGTGTGTATGTGTGTGTGTGTGTTTGTGTCTGAGTGCCTCTCATACCAACCACACAAATGTGCAAATGTAGAAATCAAAACGTTACAGTCACTCTACCACAGAACAAATGATGACAAACAAACACAGTACAAATTGGAAAAGCACGTAACGTATGATACCCATCAGATATTGATTTGAGCTTTGATCCAAAATATAAATATCACTAATTGTAAATCTGTAACATTTCAAAGGAAAGGGCATGATTCTGCACAGGCGTGCGTGATGTCACAATGGCACAGCACACTTTCTTTCTCCCTCTCTTCTCTGTCCCCCCAACCTGCCAAACTACCTCCCTTTTCCAGTGAATTTCCAGTGCCTTGCCAAGGACACCACAGTGGCCTTTCATTCCATCTAACCATACTTTTCCACTGCGCTCTCTGATAGTCTGCTCTCAGTAAGATGCCTACCAACCCCCCGTCAAAACTGGAATTCACTGCATTGGCAAGACACTCAGCTCACATACCCCATTATCCAATCCCTCCCCCTTTTGTATCGCCTGCGTTTACCACTGTTTCACTCTCTGTCCCCAGCTTGTGCACTTTCTCTTGGGCTAGCTCTCGTTCTTGCATAAACTCTCTCAAGCTCTCTCGGTCTCTCTCGCTACAAAAAGTTTACAAATAGTAGACGTTGAATTTACTAGTCTGGTGGAGTGAGATGCTTCAAACCTTTCTAATGCAATGGCTCATTGCTTCGTATAAATGTGGTGTGGCGTTTTAAGAGTTTGGGGCTTTAGGTTCATCCCTGTCTTGTCTCATAACCAGAAGGAAATAGACCTGTTTGTTGCCAACTAGGCAACAAGTAAACATTCTGTCCTCAAAGATGATGTGTTAGAAGCAGGAAAAATTGGCAAGCGTAAGGATCTGAGTGAATTTGACAAGGGACAAATTGTGATCGCTAGATGACTGCGTCAGAGCATCTCCAAAACTGCAGCCCTTGTGGGGGGTTGCCCATCTGCAGTGGTCAGTACCTATAAGTGGTCCAAGGAAGGAAAAGCGGCAGCAGGGTCATGGGCGGCAATGGCGCATTGATGCACATGGGAAGTGAAGGTGGGCCCGTGTGGTCCGATCCAACAGAGGAGCTGGTACTGATAGAAAGGTGTCAGAACACAGTGCATCGCAGTTTGTTGCGTTTGGGACTGCGTAGCCGCAGACCAGTCAGGATGCCCATGCTGACCCCTGTCCACTGCAGAAAGTGCCTACAATGAGCACATGAGCATCAGAACTGCACCACAGTGCAATGCAAGAAGATGGCCTTATGTGATGAATCACGTTTCCTTTTACATCAAGTGGATGGCCAGGTACGTGTGTGTTGCTTACCTAGAAAACACATGGCACAAGGATGTGAAGGAGGCAAGCCGGCAGAGACAGTGTAATGCTTTGGGCAATGTTCTGTTGGGAAACCTTGGGTCCTGCCATTCATGTGGATGTTACTTAGACATCTACCACCTACATGAGCATTGTTGCAGACCATGTGCACCCTTTCATGGCAATTGTATTCCCTGATGACGTGTTTCAATATTAGGCAGGTGGTCATAATGTTATTGCTGATTGGTGTATTTGTACATACACTCACCTAAAGGATTATTAGGAACACCTGTTCAATTTCTCATTAATGCAATTATCTAATCAACCAATCACATGGCAGTTGCTTCAATGCATTTAGGGGTGTGGTCCTAGTCAAGACAATCTCCTGAACTCTAAACTGAATGTCAGAATGGGAAAGAAAGGTGATTTAAGCAATTTTGAGTAGTTGAAGACTGGAAGAATGTTGCCTGGTCTGATGAGTCTCGATTTCTGTTGAGACATTCAGATGGTAGAGTCAGAATTTGGCGTAAACAGAATGAGAACATGGATCCATCATGCCTTGTTACCAATGTGCAGGCTGGTGGTGGTGGTGTAATGGTGTGAGGGATGTTTTCTTGGCACACTTTAGGCCCTTTAGTGCCAATTGGGCATCGTTTAAATGCCACGGCCTACCTGAGCATTGTTTCTGACCATGTTCATCCCTTTATGACCACCATATACCCATCCTCTGATGGCTACTTCCAGCAGGATAATGCACCATGTCACAAAGCTTGAATCATTTCAAATTGGTTTCTTGAACATGACAATGAGTTCACTGTACTGAAATGGCCCCCACAGTCACCAGATCTCAATCCAATAGAGCATCTTTGGGATGTGGTGGAACAGGAGCTCCGTACCCTGGATGTGCATCCCACAAATCTCCAACTGCAAGATGCTATCCTATCAATATGGGCCAACATTTCTAAAGAATGCTTTCAGGACCTTGTTGAATCAATGCCACGTAGAATTAAGGCAGTTCTGAAGGCGAAAGGGGGTCAAACACAGTATTAGTATGGTGTTCCTAATAATCCTTTAGGTGAATGTATATGTCAAAATATAGAATAATTAGCCATTTTTATATATGTCAGATTGTATATGGCCATATATTAGATTTCCTTTTGGAGTTATCCCAGATTATTCTTTCACCTTGCCCGCTCACCTGACTTCCCTTCCCATCTTCAGAATTTTGGCATGGTAGTTCATTTCTTCAGTTCTTTTTGGCACATTTGCATTCAACACAGCAACACGATGCTCCGTCAGGAATTTATAAACTCAAGACCACCCCCCATCAGGAATTTATAAACTCAAGCCCACCCGCCCGTGTTTTTCCCCTGGCTTTGGGAGCTGTTTTAACATTTTAACAGTTAGTCTGCAAGGCAACCCCTTTTTCATCTATTCTTATAGAGAAGCTCTACGGTTTTATTTGTGTTATGTGTGTTTATTCTGTTAGGCTGGTAGAGTTTGGTGTTTTGCTAGGCTTACAAGCGGGGTGTTTTCCCAGACGGAAATGTAATTGATGTCTTATATGAGCATATATGTTGTAAACTCATATGTACATAATAAGTACATAGTTGTACAAATATGTCAAAATATACAAGAATGTCAGATTGACATGTAATTAACATATATGATAATGTATTTTAAAATGTATTCTTATTGTTTATGGCCATACACATTATTATTTTAATGTGTACGGCCATAACATTACCTTTCTGGCTAAATGGTAGCATTAATTATTGAATACCAGATTAGAATGGGTTAAGAAATAAAAAAGAATGTGTTCTGGTTTCCAAAATATTGAATAGCTTTATTTGCTCTAGATTAGCAAACTTGTCTGCTGCAAGATTAATGTAATATCCCAAAACAATGTGAATATGAGGTGCAACTCTGTATTTAAACTTGTTTTGTTTAGTACTGCATGTACAGATGTTGAAGATGGGGTGCTGAGGAGGGGTTGACAGCCCCTCCAGTTGTTATGGCAGTTCCCCCGGTGAGATGATTAAACTGCTAAAACCACAACTCGCCTTTCGGATGTGCTAACTCCATGAGATACGCCACTGAAACGAGTGCATCTACCAAAATAGTTTCAATCTCAATTTTCTCTCTTGTCCTGTCTCTCTTGCTTCTTCCCTCTCCCCTCCTGGTCAGTCTCACCTTGCCCTCATTCCAAATATACAACCAGGCCCCTCATTTGCATAATAGTTTGCAGCCTGCTTCATAGAGACGAAACCGATATGACGGGGCAATATAATGCATTTGTAAACGCTATGGAGTGAATCAAAGCAATGCAGAGCAATGTAAAGCAATGTAGACCAATTAAAACATTCTAGAACTCTTGAAAAATGTGAACAATGTATAGCAATATTGAACAATGTTGAGAAAAGTAAGAAAAATAAAGATTAATTAAACGACAAAAGAGAAAAACTGGTAAACAATCTCAGCAGGAGAACTTAGAAACACTTCACATCCTCTCCCTTTATCCTGCACCCCCACTTCCTCCCTCCCTCTCCCCCTCGCACGGCCAGCTGTCTATTCCCCACGCTCTCTCTCCCTCTCTCCCCCTCTCTGTCAATCTCTCTCCCCCTCCCTGTCAATCTCTCTCTCTTTCTCCCTCTTTCTCTCTCTCAATCGTCCAGGTCCTCCATCTGACTGAGGTGTGTAACTGGCGCGGGGTGAATAAAAATGGGTGTGTTTTTGCGCCAGTGTGCACACTCCGTCCTAACTGCATGAGGGCCGTGCAACCTGGTTGCCATCCCCGGTTGCCATTATCCCACCATCTCTGTGCTGCAGACGCAGTCTAAACCCAAGCCCTACCCACAACGAGCTGTCATAACATGCCAAAACATGGGACGGGAACGACTGGGCAAGAGCAGCCTTAAGACCCAGTCGTTTACAACCCCCGTCTGGATATTCCCGTATCTGATCAGCTCACACTGTCATTTAAATATCTCCACTACCCTGATCCCATCCACCCATAGACAGTTTATTTAAATCCCCCCCCCCCCAACCCCCACCCCCCCCACCTCCACTCCCTCTTCCTCCCTGTCCGCGGCACATTTCTAATGCTAATTATTTAAACCTCTCTCTGACACTCTATCCTATTCGCTAAAGCTAGTTATTCAAATCTCTGTCTCTCCCTCCCTACTCGTCTCTCCACACTCCTTACCAGCCCCGCTGCTGGTTAAAAGGTACTTCAGTCAAGGGCTTAGCATGAGTTAGGCTGTTATTTTCACCCCCAGGATAAAGGGCTTCCTCTATATACATGCGTCTCTCTCTCTCTCTCTCTCTCTCTCTGTTTTCCTTTAGCTTCCTGCCTCCTCCCTCCACTCCTCCCTTCTTCATTCCAACCTCCTCCCTCCCTACATCCCGGACTCCCATCTTCATCCACCCACCGTCTGTTGCATGGATCCTTACACAATTCTATCCTGGCAGGTTTTTCACAATATTACACGTGTTGCCATGAACTTGTTGACAACCGCCCCAACGGAACAGAAGATTTCACCACACTAATATGTAAAGGCATGAGACACAGCAGTATGCTGGACCGCAGGGAGATAATGGACAATATAAACGAGCTGAATGCGGATTGGCAGAAAACTGTGGAATATGAGACCATGTAGCACTGGTATGACAACAAAAGCTTTTTGTACTGCTGTAATCTGTTGTTGTGGCAATAAGACACCCTGGGTGTTTGTGGTACACAACAGTGTCTTGCCATCATGATTTTATCATTTGTCAATTTCGCCGGTACAACGTTGTACAGAGAAAAATCTAATAATGAGAGAGAGCTACTGATTTGAGAGATGGAAAAGCCATAATGGTTCAACAATATGGAGAAGGCCTAAGGTACACAACCTGGATGTGACTGAGCAGAATGGTAGAAGTCTGTGCAGCCATCCCTATTGGCTGAATTTTAACTGAAGATTTACTTATCCAATAATACTTGGCTTTCTTCAATAGAAGCGTTTCTGTTGTCAGAGATGCACAATGCGGCATCCCACAAAGAAGCAGTCTAGGGACGTTTTTTTTGCCAAGAATCAAACCTCGACTGGAGTTGATAGCATTTTGGGGCTTGAGGATGCTAATTCTCTCAGAATAACATTGGATGTACCGATCTTCTCTTTTCTTGGGGGAGGATTGTTGTGAGAGTGACTGCTTCTCTTTTAGTTTTAGCCGAAACATTATTGCAATGAACTTCGAATTGTTCACACATAACAAAATAACTTATTAACATTCCAGATATCCATACATAACCTACAAGAGAGGCCCCAAGGGTCAAAACAGTCTCAAACTCACAGCGACACACAGTATTGTCCCTACCATCCTCACTTACTCCCTACCATCCTCAGTTACTACCATCCTCAGTTACTCCCCACCATCCTCAGTTACTCCCTACCATCCTCAGTTACTCCCTACCATCCTCAGTTACTCCCTACCATCCTCAGTTACTACCATCCTTAGGAACTCCCTACCATCCTCACTTACTCCCTACCATCCTCAGTTATTACCATCCTCAGTTACTCCCTACCATCCTCAGTTACTACCATCCTTAGGAACTCCCTACCATCCTCAGTTAACACCATCCTCAGTTACTCCCTACCATCCTCAGTTACTACCATCCTTAGGAACTCCCTACCATCCTCAGTTACTACCATCCTCAGTTACTCCCTACCATCCTCAGTTACTACCATCCTCAGTTAATCCCTACCATCCTCAGTTACTACTATCCTCAGTTACTCCCTACTATCCTCAGTTGCTCCCTACCATCCTCAGGTACTCCCTGCCATCCTCAGTTACTCCCTACCATCCTCAGTTACTCCTATCCTCAGTTACTCCCTACTATCCTCAGTTACTCCCTCCCATCCTCAGATACTCCCTACCATCCTCAGTTATTGAACCCAACAGCTAAATTACCTTTGAATACTAAAAAAAAAAAGATCCCGGAACAAATTGATACAATGACGCAACAGATACATGCCCCCCCCCCACACACACACACAAGCACACTATATCTAACACACACTTGCCCACAGAGCAATTTCTCTGTTCAAATTTCTCCCTCTCTTTCCTCTGTCTTTCAATTGCTTTCTCACTCTCTGTCAATCTTTCTCCTGTCTCCCTCTTTCAATCTCTCTTTGTCTCCCTCCTTCTCTTCCTGCTCTCTCTCTCTCTCTTCATCTTCTTTTCCCTCTCTCTTCATCTTCTTTTCCCTGTCTGTATATGGGTCAGTGTCCTCTTGGTTAAGTGGACTCTGACTGGGGTGATTGACAGACCGATGCTAACACACGCACACACACACAGTTCTAAGGTCATTTATTGTGTGTTCCCCTGGCCAGTCAGGAATAGCAGGGCGCCTATCAGAGGGCAGGCGTGGGAAAGAGGACATCTATATCAAAACATTTCTCCTTATCCTTTGCGCATCTTTTCTCACTTCCAGTATGTTCTCGCTTGTCGATTCCTTTCTTCATCTTTTTTATGTCAGAGCCAATCGACCTGATCTTTTCCTTTCACCATTTCTTTCTCCCCGCTTCTCTCTCCATCTCCTAGTTCTCTCATTCATTTGGTGCGATATATCACTCTCTCCCTGTGTGTTAGTTTGTCCTGAGGATATGCATCCACGCAGGGCACCAGGTTCATGCAACACAGAAAAACACCAGCGGAGAGTTTATCCAATGGCTTACAACAGGAGCCCTACTTCTTTGTGCGTCCACACTTGTTGTAGTTACGTAAATGTCTGTTTATATCTGTCCACCGTCGCCCCACACAAACAGATTGAACGTAGACCACTGAGCAGTCACAGGCAGACAGTTAACAATTAACAGTAGATACAAATACAGACCAGTCATTCTAATGCAACAGTGTCTCAGTAGATGCAACCATACAGATTTCTTTGTAATGATCCAACAAAAATCATCCCGTTGCATTTCAACGACTAAAACTACAATTTGGAACATTTAAATGTAATTGACTAACTGAAACAAGAAAACAAAGCCACTGATTGGTGTATCGGCAGTCATGAACAAGGGAAGCTTCTGAATTCATTTTCATTCAACACATGTAACCAGGCTCGTGGAAAGTGGCACCTGTCCATGTAAAAAACAGGCAAGCTTGAATTGACCTTTCTACGTCCATCTGTTGGCTTTTTAAGCCCCACAATATTTCACGGAATTCACATTAGAAATGAGCCATGCGATACAGTAAAATGGGTTTCTCCCATTTCGGGACTTATAAAACACAAACGCAAAAAAAAAAAGCAGTCTCTTTCAATACAGACGCACATATTTATTCCCTAACAAGGCTTTCACACACACAAACACACACACACACACACACACACACACACACGCCAGACTTCTGGCTGTGGGGTAGCTTAGTCAGTGAACTTCACCCACCTTGGTATTCCTGTCCTGGGGTGTACGTGGTGGGGTTCCCAGCCATCTGTAAGGTGAGGAGCACCCCTGCGTCTCCCTCCGCCACCCCGGCTCCCTCCAACTCCCCGTGGTGGGTGCACAGGAAGAAGAAGGGGTTGAAGCGCGGGTAGAACCCCGCAGCGGGGGGACTCCCCAGTTCCACGCCGGCCCCCAAGACCAGGGCCAGCAGGGCACAGCCGAGTGTGGCCCCAAAAGAGGCCCGCGCCATCCTGCCCCCCGAGAGCGACGAGGCAGAGATGGTGGAGGAGGAGCAGTGGTGAGAGTGGGGCTGCGTGGAGGAAGGCGGTCACAGGTAGAGTTCCGGTGAAGGCGTCTCGACTTCACGGCGGGTCGACTCGGAGAGCCGAGGTCCTTGCGGATGGAGGGGGGGGGGGGGGGTTTGGGGGAGGTGCTGGACGGGTTCTGGTTCTCAGGACTGGGCAGGTGTGGACCTGGACGCGGGTTTGGCTACACTAGACAGAGTAGGCAGTGGCGCTCAGTTTTTCTGTTCCTTCTCTTCCGCTCTCCTCCTTTCCTTTCAGTCTGTGGGAGTTCAGAGCTAGTCTGTGCTGTCCTGCTCTGCAGCTTAAATACCTCTCCCCTCCCTCTGGTTGTCTCTCTCCTCCCCTTTACCCCCCCCACCCCTTTCAGCTCCACGCGTGCTGTACATTCAGTGAGTCGGCCTCCCTCCCTCCCTCTCCCCCCTCTAATCCAGCTATCTCCTCCCTCTTTTTCTGTCAGTCTATCACTCTTGCTGTTACTCTCTTTCTCTCCATCCCTCTTCACACATCTCTCCCTCCCTCGCTCTACCCCAGCTCTTTTTCTTTCTTTCTTTCTTCCTCTCTATCCTGCTGTATCACTCCACACGGCATCCCTCCCTCCCTCCCTTCAACTCCCTCCCTTTCTCTTTCTCATATAGGTTTTACATTGAAGTCAGTTATCAGACGTTCTTATCCAGAGTGTCTTACCGTGCTGGGTGGATACATTTTCATACTTTTTTCCCGTCCTCTGGAGACCTTTGCCGTCGTATCTCAGTGCATCTGTTGGTGTCTTTATCCTCACCATGCCAGGCACAGACAGGAGAGATCCCAGCTCATTCAGCCTTTGTCTTTCTCCTCATCAACTATACAGCCTGTCTCTTTCTGCCCTCCTTAGCCTCCTCTCCTCCTCCTGCTCTTCCGTCCAGGATCACACCTCCCTCCCTTTATTTCCCCCTCTTCCTCTTTGGCTCTGTCTCCCTTCCTCGCTCTCTCTCTCCTTCTCTCTCCCTCCATCTCACCCTCTTCCTTTCCTTCCCTTTTTATTTAATAGCACAGTTTTTCAGCTCTTCATTCCCTCTTTAATCACATTAGTTTCTTACTCTCATTCACATGTACTCTCGCTGAGTCTTTATCCAAGTATTTTGTTTTCCTCTCCTCTAGTCATTTTTTTATATGCTTTCCATCTGAATCTTCTTTTCCATCCAATTCTCCAACTTTCTCTCGCTTCACTATCAGAGTCCAGCCAGCATCTCCTGCTCTTCACTCTCTCTTACCTTCCTCTTTCAAAACTTCTGTTCCTCTTTCTGTCCCTTTTTCTCTCTCCCCGCTCTCCTCCCATCTCTCCCTCTCCAGTTCTTTCTCTCCTCCTTTACATTGTCTCTCCTCTGCATTCTCTCCTGCTCTCCATCTCTGTTCTGTCTGTTCTAGATTAACTCCTAGTATGCAGCAGGATAGACACCAGAGCTGTGTATTAACTTAATAAACTCCCAGTTATACCAGAGCTGGTATACAGTAGGATCTATTTTCTGGACTAAAAACAGGCAGTATGGAGCTGATGTCCTCCTACTACTCCTCCACAAACTCTCTCCATCTGTCTCCCCCTCTATTTCTTCCTCTCTTCCTCCCCCTTTTCTTTCTCTCCCTCTTATCAACCCTCCCACTCACTCACGTAATCTCCTGTAGATCCATTTCACACACATTTCACCCACACAAACAGTTGAACATGCACACGCTCGCGCACGGCTGAACACACTCCCATGAGGACACAGTTGAACGCAAACAGACACACACACACGCCCTTTGCTTCACAATGTTGCTGACCCGAAAGTGAAGCAGTGAGACAAAGTTGAGCGTTCCGACCGGATGCTTGAACAAACTAAGTTCTGGGTCAAATGCACACACACACCAAGCATAAAAAGCCTTCTAAATATCACCGTTCTCGCTCCTGTATCTCTGAACTCCCCAGTCCAACACTAAGAGATGGCATTCACTTTACAGATGGCATTCACCTGAGAGACAATGTTTTCTATAATCCAATCAATCTTGTCATTCTTGATTATCCATCTCTGTCTTGAAACCTACAGTGTCTGGCAAGAATAAATACAAAATAAGAAAAAAGAAACAACCGTGATTCATTTCCGTTTAACTTCTTAACCCTAACTGGATATTAGATGTTCGTGAGTAAAGTGTAAGAGATCAGCGTCTGAATGTGAAGTGAAATAAGGAAATAAACACGAAGGGAAGGAAAGGGAAGTCCATGCGTGAAGTACAGGACATAGACATCTGCATGTGAATTGCATGTGACCCCATACGCAGACACGTCGCAGACACTGCAGACACTGACCCCATACGCAGACACTGACCCCATACGCAGACACTGCAGACACTGACCCCATACGCAGACACTGACCCCATACGCAGACACTGACCCCATACGCAGACACTGCAGACACTGACCCCATACGCAGACACTGACCCCATACGCAGACACTGACCCCATACGCAGACACTGCAGACACTGACCCCATACGCAGACACTGACCCCATACGCAGACACTGACCCCATACGCAGACACTGCAGACACTGACCCCATACGCAGACACTGCAGACACTGATCCCATACGCAGACACTGACCCCATACGCAGACACTGACCCCATACGCAGACACTGACCCCATACGCAGACACTGCAGACACTGACCCCATACGCAGACACTGCAGACACTGCAGACACTGACCCCATACGCAGACACTGCAGACACTGACCCCATACGCAGACACTGCAGACACTGCAGACACTGACCCCATACGCAGACACTGCAGACACTGCAGACACTGACCCCATATGCAGACACTGCAGACACTGCAGACACTGACCCCATACGCAGACATGTCGCAGACACTGCAGGCACCGACCCCATACGCAGACACTGCAGACACTGCAGGCACTGACCCCATACGCAGGCACGTCGCAGACAATGCAGACACTGACCCCATACGAAGACACTGCAGGCACTGACCCCATACGCAGACACGTCGCAGACACTGCAGACACTGACCCCATACGCAGACACGTCGCAGACACTACAGACACTGACCCCATACGCAGACACTGACCCCATATGCAGACACTACAGACACTGACCCCATACGCAGACACTGACCCCATACGCAGACACCGACCCCATACGCAGACACGTCGCAAACACTGCAGACACTGACCCCATACACAGACACGTCGCAAACACTGCAGACACTGACCCCATACACAGACACGTCGCAAACACTGCAGACACTGACCCCATATACGCAGACACTGACCCCATACGCAGACACGTCGCAGACACTGCAGATATGTGGGAACACAAATGCTGGACTTGTGAACAAATTTCTCAGTTTTCTCTTTTCATTTCAAACAGAGCTGTGGTTGAGTCACTGAACGGCGAGATGAGTTCCACATCCTCTCTGCTTAAGTCCCAATTCCAGTCACACGTCCACGGCTGCAATGTGTGTCCTGTTCCAGTCGCACGTCCACGGCTGCAGTGTGTGTCCTGTTCCAGTCAAACGTCCACGGCTGCAGTGTGTGTCCTGGGATCCAAGTCTGTGTCACTGGGTCCACATTAACTAAAGGAAATGCTAGTTATCCAGTTAAGATATAATGGAATGACAAGAGGTTAATTAGCCAATACATGGTTTCTGATTTCCTGTTTTTCGATGCCAACAAATGTTTGCATATAAGCTCCTGGCAGTGTCGTTTTCATGATTTTTATTGTGAAATCTGTTTTAATGACATAGTGACAAGTAAAATCACCAAACTGTTATGAATGAATTAATATAAAACTGAAAATATGTAATTGTGGAAGTACTCAACCTCTTTAGTCAATATTTGTTACCTTGACCTGCAATTTCAGGCAGTGAGTACATTTGGATAAGACGTCTCATCTGGATACAGGAATGTTTTCCTATTGTTAGCAAAATAGACTGTATAGCACAGGTATGACATGACATAACTCTATGATATATGAGATTGTATCGCACAGGTATGACATGACATAACTCTATGATATATGAGATTGTATCGCACAGGTATGACATGACATAACTCTATGATATATGAGACAGTGTACCGGGGGTATGACATGACATAACTCTATGATTTATGAGACTGTATACCGGGGGTATGACATGACGTAACTCTATGATATATGAGACTGTATACCACAGGTATGACATGACATAACTCTATGATGTATCAGACTGTATACCACAGGTATGACATGACATACCTCTATGATATATGAGACTGTATACCATGATAAGACATGACATAACTCTATGATATATGAGACTTTATACCATGATAAGACATGACTTAACTCTATGATATATGAGACTGTATACCACAGGTATGACATGACATAACTCTATGATGTATCAGACTGTATACCACAGGTATGACATGCCATACCTCTATGATATATGAGACTGTATACCATGATAAGACATGACATAACTCTATGATATATGAGACTTTATACCATGATAAAACATGACATAACTCTATGATATATGAGACTTTATGACATGGCATAACTCTAAGACATGACTTAACTCTAATATGAAACTGTACACCACAGGTATGAAATCCCATAACTTTTTACTGTTCTAATTGCATCAAATATACATATAGTGTATATATATATATATATCAATCAATCAAAAATTTATTTATAAAGCGCTTTTTACAACAGCAGTTGTCACAAAGTGCTTTACAGGGACACCCGGCCTTAAACCCCAAGGAGCAAACAACAGTAGTGTTGAATTTCAGTGGCTAGGAAAAACTCCCTAAGAAGGTCGAATTTTAGGAAGAAACCTAGAGAGGACCCAGGCTCAGAGGGGTGACCAGTCCTCTTCTGGCTGTGCCGGGTGAGATATTAAGAGTCCAATTGGAATAATAAATAAATTTCTCTTGGCTAAATCCAGAGTATATTCGATTTTAGACTAGGTCAGAAGTATGACCAGGTGGACAAGGACAGGAACAGCAACGGTCCCCCCAAACCAGGTAATCCGCAGGTGTGGACCAGGACCTCATCTCCTTCTAAAATTTTAAATTGGAGGAAACTGAGAAAAGTTAGTAGTACATCCCTCATGTCCCCCAGCACAATAATATAGCAGCGTAACACCTTTATATACAGTCCCAGTCAATAGTTTGGACACACTTATCCATTCAAATGAATGGGTATGTCAAAACATTTGACAGGTACTTCATGTAAATATCTCATAGATGTAGCAAGTGCATTGTAAAACAACTGTCTGATTGGGTAAAGCTACACAGGCATGGCAAGACTGAAGATATCAAGACAGGGTTGTCATAACACAGTCCATGGCTTTTACAGTTCCAGCCCCTAAAGAACCAAAGACTTAGAGTTAATTTATATTTTAGGCATTTAGCAGATGGTCTTTTCCGGAGCAACCTACAGTAGTTAGTCAGTGCATACAGTCTGGTACTTTCTGGTACTGCAGGGGGGAAGAGAAGTAAGTATAAAAAAATAAGCAATCAACTTTCTCTGAAGGTTAGATAGGAAGACCAGTCGGTCAGTCTGGGGGGACCGGTTAGAGAAATCAGAGGTCAAGGGCTATCACAGCTCTACTGCTCCTGCACACAGTGTGTGTGTGTGTGTGTGTGTGGACAGCGCCCTGCCCCCCCCACCCTTTACACTTAATTAAGCTTCTTTAATTAATCTGAGAGTGTTAGTCGTTGGGGAGTAGAGAGCAGGAGTTCCTCAAGGGAGATACGTTTTGCAGGGACTTTGATACAGAAATATGTCAAAAGTCAACTAAGCTTTCTACATTCATCCAAAATGGGGAGTTTTGCTGTCGCTATATGTGAAGGAGATCCTGTGTGTGTGTGTGTGTGTGTGTGTGTGAGAGAGAGAAAATCTAGCTCTGTACAAAATGTGACATATGTAATGTTCAAGGGGTTTCCTCAGGGTGTAAGTGTGTCAGAGTTCATGTATGTGTGTGTGTTTGTACGTGTGTGTATGTGTGTGTTGTGTTTGCGGGTGACTATGTGGTGTGTGTTGGTGTCTGCGTGGTGTCTGTGTGGTGTATCTGTGTCTGCATGGTGTGTGTGTCTCTGTGGTGTGTGTGTCTGGGTGGTGTGTTTGCATGTGTCTGCATGGTTTGTGTGTGTCTGTGTGGTGTGTGTCTGGTTGGTTTGTGTGTGTGTGGTGTGCATGTGCGTGTGTGTGTCTGCGTGGTGTGTGTGTCTGGGTGGTGTGTGTCTGGGTGGCGTGTGTGTGTCTGGGTGGTGTGTTTGCATGTGTCTGCATGGTTTGTGTGTGTCTGTGTGGTGTGTGTCTGGTTGGTTTGTGTGTGTGTGGTGTGCATGTGCGTGTGTGTGTCTGCGTGGTGTGTGTGTCTGGGTGGTGTGTGTCTGGGTGGTGTGTGTGTGTGTCTGGGTGGTGTGTGTGTGTCAGTGTGGTGTGTGCGTGTGTGTGTGGTGTGTGTTTGTGTGGCAGGTGTGTTCAGTGGGGAACAGACGGTGGGAGCTATGCTGTTTCCACACTCTGCCAGCTACTCTGGGAACACTGTGGAGTGTCATCATGATGTTCTGGCTGGGACCCTCTCTGGCACTAACTGATCAGCCCACAAAAGACATATAATTTTTTTTCCAATATACCCTATGTAAATATGAACAGAAATGGCCATAAAATGGATAATCAACTTGATCTTAGAAAATGTTAAGTGCCATGACTTCCTGTTTCATGAGGTAAAAATATGAGGCTAAAGTCCCTTAGTCATCCATCAAAATAATACCAAAAGGCTATAAAAAGATAACTACACTCCTGAAAATATCAATTTCCATTAATAGGGCAATAATTGAGAAATGTTAAAGAACTAGTGCTGTGATGAGCACGTCTGGAAAAGGGAACTTTTATATATGTTGCATCTTGGGGTCAACAAAGTTTTCAAAACTATGTTTAGACAGCAGTTCATTGTCAACAAGTTATATGGAAGGATTGCCAGAAGACAGCCTCTGCGGTCGCCAAACCAAAACACAATTGCCCTGAGTCTGCTAAATGTCTTTTGAACTTTGATTGAAACCAGGTTCCCTTGTCGGGTGAGACAAAAATTGGGCGTTTTGGCAAGATACACCAAGACCCCGAGAATATTGTTAGGATGCACAGCCAAAATCAGTCTGACTCTGCCAGGAGGCTAAAACTCCATATCCACTCAAAAACGGTTCACTTTCCATAGAATCAAGCTTTTGCAATGAAAACCGATTGAAAACCTGTGCCGTGACATAAGGGCAGACCTGTGACTCGTTTTCTAATTTTACTCAATTACAAATGTACAATGGATTATTTTTTTTTTGGTATCTTCTTCACTTACTTTTATGGTTTTTTATATATTTTAAGATGAAAAAATAATATCTATGTTACTTGCATAAGTATTCAACCCCTGCGTGGTGGAAGCTCCCAGTTCACACAGATGGAAGATATGGCCCAAATGAACACACAGTTTCCTTAACATGGGCCTTCACCTGTGAACCATTAGAGTTACTGTCACATTTTCCAGAGTAACGTCCATTTTCCTTATGGCCATGTGATATTTGAGAGAACGTGCGGTATCAGCCAGGAAAAAGCCTTTTGTTTTGACCTGTAGGAGTGTCTATTAACGAACATTCTCACACCTTTCATTAGACACACACACCTTTGCACCAAGCACACACACACACACCATCCCCTAACGCATGGCCTTTATGTTTTCTCTATGTAGGCTCTGTCCTTCATCCATCCCCATTACTAAAGCACAGCCGCTCAACAGACCCCTACCCACACACACACACACAGTCACACACCAATGGAGACTAGGGGCTATCACTCTCCATTATAGAAACTAGGGCGGTGCTGGGTGGGCTCGGGGAGCAGGAATAGGGCCCTAATTATTTTTATCATTATTAATTTCCACCTCAAGGTTGTTATGTGCCGGGGTCTTTTTGTCTGCTTCAATCTTCATTTTAACCCCCCTTGATCGCTTCGCCACCACACACACACATGTCCTGAAGCTCACACACATGCTTCCATACACACACACACACCATGCCTAACAACCCCACACGCAGAGAACGCATACAAGCTCTACCACCGGAAACACACACAAAGACACACACACCAGATCCACTAACACAAAGACACACACAGACGGACTCAGAGACACACGCAGAGACAGACACACACACCAGAACCACCACCACAAAGACACACACACACACACGCACAAAGATACACACAAAAAGACACACACAGACATAGAGACACAAAATAAAACACAGACTGACACATACAGACAGACACACAGACACATACAGACACACACACAGACAGACAGAGACATACAGACACACACACAGACAGACAGAGACAGACAGACAGACAGAGACAGACAGACAAACAGACACAGACAGACAGACACAAACAGACAAACAGACACAGACAGACAGACAGACACCACCAGAACCACCACCATCCTGTTTGAAGGGATTGCATGTGTCAAACCAGGCAGAACAAAAGTCAGCCCAAACACAAGAGAGGAAGAGCGCTTAAAGGGATGGAGAGAGTGTGAGAGATGGAGAGAGGAGGAGAAAAAAAGAAAAATGGGGGAGTAGCTGTCTCCGCCTCATCACTCAGGAGGGCCTAATTTACACTAACATGTTGTTTACTCGATACGACAAACGTTAATAAAACAGGGAGTTTAAAAGAAGGGGGACGGGGGGACGGAGGAGAGAGGCAATGAGAGAGGAAAGACATGCCCCGGGGGAGTACTTCAGCTGGGATCGCTTGCACACTCCAATTAGCCATGTGAAAGGACCAATCTCGCGTCACAAATAGTGCCCTGGCCCCTCCATGGGGCGTGAAGACACAGAGGGCTGTGGTCTGTCGAGGGAATAGGGCGCCACTGGGGACACAGTCTAGCGGATGCCCCTAACAGGAGAACAGGGGCGCAAAGCGAGGAAGAGGGGCTCTTTGCACATAAGCCCAGGTAGATCTGGGACCACCCCAAAACCTCTGTCTCTGTTAAAGAAATGAGAAGGATGGGGTCACTTACGCTTGTTTACTCTGACGAGGGGTTGTAAATGTACAGTAAATAGTGGGCCTTTATTTTATTTTTAATGACCCTAACTAACCCTAACTCTAACCCTAACCTTAACCAAGCTCTAACTCTAACCATAATCTAACCTTAACCAAGCTCTAACTCTAACCATAATCTAACCTTAACCAAGCTCTAACTCTAACCATAATCTAACCTTAACCAAGCTCTAACTCTACCCATAATCTAACCTTAACCAAGCTCTAACTCTAACCATAATCTAACCTTAACCTGAAAAACTTAACCTTTATGCCTAAACATAACCTAACCCCAATGTCTAATCCTAACCCGAAACTTAACACATAGTGCCTAAACCTTAACATAACCCCAGTTCTAACACTATCTCCAGTTTAATGTTTAATCCTAAACCTACAGTGGCCCTGAAAACCCAAATTACCTTTTGTGGGACCTGCCAAAAAACCTTGTTGAGACCAATTTTCAGGTTTTATCATCTTCGAGTCCCCACACATAGAGGTGAATCACACACACACACTTAAACCAAATAAACCACACATAAAGACACACACACATACAAAACAAATAAGGTACAAATGAGGTACAGCCTGTACTCTAAGCAGGTGTCTGCCTGTAGCCTGCCCCCTCACTGAAGCATTCCCTCCCCATAGCCCCCTACTCCCCCTGACCTCCCCATCCCCATAGCCCCCCATCCCTCGTAGCCACCTCACCCCTTGTAGCTTCTCCTCCCTGTAGCCCCCCACCCCCCTCATAGCCCCCCACCCCCCTCGTAGCCCCCCCATCCCTCATAGATACCCCACCTCCTTGTAACCTCCTCCATCCCCACTCTGAATCTTCAATGACCAAAACTGCCCCAGAGATAAAGCTCCTTAGATTCGGGCTTACAGTGAGACAGCATAGCCCCCCTCTGTGATAAACCCTCCCAGATCTAGGCTCTGGTTGAGAGGGTGCAGAGATACTGAAGGTGGGGCAGGATTAGGACCAGGAGGGAGGCACAAGATAGATTGAACGGCAGACAGACAAACCTGTTTCTGGGCAGAGTTATGCAGACCTCAGCATTCTCCTCCACAGCTCCAAAGGATCCCCAGTGGGATCAACATTCTCCACATATTTCCATTCACCTCACACCACAAACACCCCTTGTATCTACAGGGGACAGAGGCTAGGCTACTATGAGGTTAATCCTAGTCACAGATATACACAAAAAAGGCGATTCTATTGTATTTCAGTTGGAATATATATTTTTGCAGAGCCAGCCAAGAAGAGCGAATGTCTCTTACTGAGTGCCTGACTGACTGACTGAATGCACATTGTTAAATAGTGTAGTGGTTAGAGATGCATTTGACCGGGGATTGATACTCACCACCGACCAAACAAAGAAGGCCTTACGGTTTGTTCAGGATAGCCTAAACTTTCCTGGCTGCAAGCTTCTCTAGCTACAATATAGTACATCGAAAAAACCCAACAGTAAACTGTTTACAGTTATACAAACTGCACTGACAAGGACAATTTCGTAGTCATTGTTTTCATTATAGGTACTATTAGGCATCTACACAGTAATCTCTTTCAGATTGAACGCGTTGAATGTTGTGTTGCGATCCAGTTATACCTGTTGTTGGTTAGTAAAACTGTTTACAGTTATATTGCAAAGGACGAACTGTACCGACAAGGACCTTTTCAGAGTCATTGTGCTGTGATCCTTTTATACCTTTTGTTGATTTGGATGTTAATAGGCAATGTAAGGAACTAGTTTCAAGAACCGGGGAGTTTTGACTAATTGGTTTGACAATGCGGGAAGTAAACAAATACCACATCTCTACACATGTATAATGTGCAACATCACCCGCTGTTTAAATAGTGTAGTGGTTAAAGACACAATGCATCACATAGGACACAGCATATCAAATCCAGTGAAGTAAACAACATTCATTCCTTCTAATTGTGGGCCAGCTGAAATAGGCTTGCCTGGTTCCTTGTTTTTATATGCGCATGTACATGACCATTGGGTGCAATATAAAATTAGAATCACTGTTATGCGATTATGTTAAGCCATGGACTACTACTCTTAGGGTAGATGCCATCTTTTGATGGAGTCTAATGTGTTTTTCTAAATCCACTAAGTGACAGACAGAGAGAGAAGGAGAGATTGGGAGTGGGCGAGATATGGAGTGAAAGAGAGAGAGAGCTTTCCTCTGGTACCATTTAGCACTGATGTATATTTCATCAGCTGTGAGTTCTGCACAACAGAATATTTGAGTGCATGGTTCAGGGGTGTGTTCTTCCCTAGCACAGCACAGCACAGCGCCATCCAAAACACGGCCACCGGAGTTCTGTCAACAGAACATTGGAGAGCGTTGCTCAGTCCCTCCGTCTATCCGCGAAACTTCCACTTGCATTTGATTTTTTCCCGAGCCCTGCGTTCCACACAAGCCTGTAATATAACTGAGGGTTTCAGAGGGTTTCAAGCGGTTTTGGGGGGGGGGGGGGGGTTCAAGTAGTTTGGGGTTCATGGGGTTTGAAGAGGTTTCTTGGGTTTTGAAGGTTTTGAAAGATTTTCTGGGGGGTTCATGGTGTTTTTGACGAGGTTTCAGGGGGTTTGAAGGTTTTGAAAGGTTTTCAGGGGGGTTCATGGAGTTTGAAGAGGTTTCACAGGGTTTTGGGTGGTTTTGCTGAGGTTAAAGAGTCAGAGACAATGAAAGGAGAGAAAAAGTCAAGGAAACCATTGAGAAGAAAGATAGTGAAAGATGGAAAGAAAAATAGAGATTTTGCATAAAACACCAGACAGACCCAAGATGGGAAAAGAGTAGGAAAGAGTAGGAAATGGACGAGAAAGAGACAAAAAACTCCTGTGTTTCAGTTTCAGTGAAACTCAAGGGAGTTAAAGTCAGCATCCGTTCAAGTAGGCTGAAAACTGACTCCCATATAGAACCAAAAATGCACTCCAACTAAAATGTTTTTTAGCGTTTAAATGTGGACATTACGGTGATATCCATGCCTGTGTGTGTGTGTGTGTGTGTCTGTGTGCGTGTCTGTTTGGGAGTGTCTGTCCATGAATGTAATGGATCGGGGGGTATCATTTCCTTTGTTGAACTTGCATGTGTAATTTCCTGTGGAGAAGGAACCAATGACAAGACCTGACCTACTATGGGATCTCAGCTGGCTAGCAGCAGATGAAACTTTTTCATCCCCACTTCCTCTTTCCCCTTTTTATTATTCTATCTTCTCCTACTCTTCCTGCTCCAACTCTGCTTCATGTTCTCCACCTTCTCCTTCCTTTTCTCCACCTTCTCCTTCCTCTTCTCCAACTCTTAATCCACCGCTGCCAAAACTGAGTAAAGCTATATGAGTGTAAATCATTATGAGCACTGGTGAATGTGGAATACAGACAGAAACCTCCACAGTAATGACAGTTATAAAATGATATATCTGATGCCCTGTGAATGTTTAACCTGAGCTTCAGGACCATCTGGCCCACCTGGTCGTTCCTGTCCTAGCACACCTGGTCATCCTTCTCCACCTGGTTGTCCCTGTCCTTGTCCACCTGGTCGACCCTGTTCTTGTCCACCTGGTCAACCCTGTCCTTGTCTACCTGGTTGTCCCTGTCCTTGTCCACCTGGTTGTCCCTGTCCTTGTCCACCTGGTCAACCCTGTCCTTGTCCACCTGGTCATCCCTGTCCTTGTCCACCTGTTCATCCATGTCCTTGCCCACCTTGTCATCCATGTCCTTGTCCACCTGGTCATCCCTGTCCTTTTCCACCTGGTCATCCCTGTCCTTGTCCATCTGGTTGTGCAACTGATCTGGATTCTGCCTAAGAACTTTGGACACAGTCCACCTGAATTTGAATATGCAAGAATAATGTAGTGCAGAAAGGTCCTGTACTCTTATCATTTTCTACTGGCACAGCCAGAAGAGGACTGGCCACGGCTCAGCACTCACCTGCTCCTCTCTAGGTTCCAACCCTACTAGGGTTTCTTTTCTAGCGACTTGGCATACATTTCTTTTTGTTGCTTACTTTTGGAGGTTTCAGGCTGGGTGTCTCTACTTTGTGGATACTGTTGATGTGAAATGGGCTTTATAAAATACATTTGACGGATTGGACACTCAAACATTCAGTATCCTAGAATCTCAGATAGTATTATCTGCTAGATTTTGTCGAAAGTTGTTTTGGGCTGAAGCTGAGATAGATGTAGATTTTCAGATGTTCAGTGTTATGTAGGATGAAGGATAAGTGTGCAGGATACACTCGTAGCAGCCTGTCTGAACACACACACTCACACACACACACACACACCTTTCAACACATAGGGGTGAAGGGAAATCCCCCCTTCTCTTCTTCTCCATTCCTCCATGATGCTGATGATCAAGGAGCCACAAAGCAACAAAGACCAGCTGCTGTCCATCTCACAATCCCTTCATCCATACATTGGTCTCTTTTGCACCCCCCATCTAACCCTCTGTCAAGAGACAGGGAATAGAGTTATTCATTGAACCATCTCCCTTTATCCTTCCAAAAACTCCCAGGATGCCACGCCTCATACCATTACAAGACGATGCGGACCATGACACCTGTCAATTTGAGAGATGCAATCGGTGGGACTCAGGGCGTTTTAGTGTGTGTGTGTATATGTGCTCATCCATGCATGTGTGTGGCCCACTCCCCAACAGTGTGGTTTCCTGACCCATATGATTCAGGTCAAAGGTTCTTCGTCCCCTCCCTGCTGATGGAACACAGACACATCTGCCTAAATTATTTACACCTTTTTATTTTTTCTCCCTGTCTTTATCACACCCAATCTTCCCTCTCTTCCTCTCCATCTCATTCTGTCTCCCCCTTTTCTCACCTTCCTTTGGGCCCCCCCCCCCCCCCCAGTAGTCTTAGTTCTGCAGTGGGATGTTGGATGTTTCTGAGCAGCAGTGTGTACAGTATGATGGATGAATCCCAGCCTAAATGCTATATAATGACCTCAGTCAGAACATCAGATCAGACAGGATCCATCTGTGAGGGATTTATGTGCCAAAACAACTGGGATGATTTGCATGCAGATACACAAACATAAACTGACCATGACAATGAACCAAAGGACAACAATCTACACCACTTATCCTGCCAGAAAGGGCCAGTCTGGCTGCAGAGTAGAGTATGTATAAGGTATAGTATGAAGGTTATAAGGTATATAATGTAGGGTATAAGGTAGAATATGTTGGGTATAAGGTAAAGTATGTAGGGTATAAGGTAGAGTATGTAGGGTAAAACAAATATAATTTGAAGGATATATGGTATAAAGTGTAGTTTGTAGGCAGTAAGGCAGTAAGGCATGCAGTATAGTATGTATGGTAAAAGGTATAGTATGTAGGGTATAAGGTATAGTATGTAGACTGTAGGGTATTAGGTATATTATGAAAGCTATAGGGTATAAGGTATAGTATGTAGGCTGTATGGTATAATATATAGTATGTAGTCTGTATGGTATAATATATAGTATGTAGACTGTATGGTATAATATATAGTATGTAGACTGTAGGGTATAAGGTATATTATGAAAGCTATAGGGTATAAGGTAGAGTATGTAGACTGTAGGGTATTTATATTTATATTAATTTATCCTTTATTTTACCAGGGGATGTCCCATTGAGATCTCTTTTACAAGGGAGCCCTGAGGCAACAATTACACAAATTACACAGAATCACAGAAACAGTCACAACAACAAAATTGATATACAATACATGTGAAATTATTAAAAATAACATAAAGGGACTGTAGGGTATAAGGTATAGTATGTAGACTGTAGGGTATACGGTATACAGTCGGTTGTAAACTGTGGGGTATAAGGTAGAGTATGTAGGCTGTAGGGTATAAGGTAGAGTATGTAGGCTGTAGGGTATAAGGTAGAGTATGTAGGCTGTAGGGTATAAGGTATACAGTCGTATGTAGACTGTGGGGTATAAGGTAGAGTATGTAGACTGTAGGGTATAAGGTATACAGTCGTATGTAGGCTGTAGGGTATATGGTATAGTATGAAGACTGTAGGGTATAAGGTATAATATGTAAGCTGTAGGGTATAAGGTATACAGTCGTATGTAGACTGTGGGGTATAAGGTAGAGTATGTAGGCTGTAGGGTAAAAGTTAGAGTATGTAGACTGTAAGGTATAAGGTATAATATGTAAGCTGTAGGGTATAAGGTGTAGGATGTAGGCTTTAGGGTATAGGCTGTAGGTGTAGGATGTAGAGTGTAGCCTGTACTGTCAAGACAAAGTTCACTGACCCCATGAAGATTAAGGACATAAGGCCACTGGTAGAAGGATGTGTGATGAAGACTAGGATGATGTTACAAATGGCTGCCACGTGACAAACACACCTGCTACAACATCATTATGATGGCTAGTTTTTGTTAGGGCCTGTCATTACAAAGGCATGGACACACACAGGCAGCCAGGACATCCATCCCACCCCAATGTGCCCTGGGGTGACCCCTCAGCCCCCCTTCACCCCGCTTGTCATTCGTCCCCTCACCCGTTTATTCCTCCCTGTATCTCCCTCCCTCCCGCTCTCCTCTCAGCTGTCATCCCGCTCTCCATCTCCCTCTGTCAGCCTATTGAATGTGTTCATGTGTCGGTCAGTCATTCAGGACCACTGGTCTTTGTCTAGTCTCGCATAGTGTTATCCCCACCCTGTGTAAAACAATCCCGCATTTAATACTCTGACATCACACTGAATGAGTGGACCTATAGACCTGGGATGAGTCTCCTCATCCAGACATCTGTCCGTCCCTAAACCAACCGATAACCACCCTGTTAGTCTCTAGGCCTTTTCTTGTCTCATTGTTTCTGGACCAAACAACCATGTATATATCATTCCAATTGCAATTCTAACTGTCTTTTCCCTTCTACACTCCCTTACACTCATTTTCATAGACAAGTACACACAAACACACACACACAAACACAAATTATACCCATCACCACACAGACAAGGCCACACTTCATGAATCTATCACTCCAACAAGCGCCACCTCACTACCTCCCCTTTGCCCTCCTCCTCCCCTCTTCCCCTCTTCTGACCTTCCTCCACTCTTCCTTATCACCTCCTCTGTCTCTCCTCCACCCCACTACGCACCTCCTGCACCCCTCATCTTCCCCTCCTTCATTCACCCCTCTCTCCACCCGCATTTGTTAACAGTCTTGCACCAGTGCTCCAGATTTAGTACCTCTATAACTGCCACCTAACAGAGGTTAGGCTCTGATCTATGAGGAGACCTGAGACAGAGGGACAGCCAAGAGATATAGAGGACAGGAATAGAGAGAATAGAGAACAGAGAGAACAGCAAAAGAGCAGAGAACAGAGAGAGAACCGAGAGTGAGGACAGAAAGAGAGAACAGAGAGAGGACAGAAAGAGAGAACTGAGTGAGGACAGAAAGAGAGAACAGAGTGAGGACAGAAAGAGAGAACAGAGAGGAGAGAAAGTTAGAACAGAGAGATAACAGACAGAAATATGATGAATAAAATATTGAGGGTTCTGATCTCAGTCAGTAAATATTATGCTGGTGGAGTTTGACTGTCATCATAATCACTCTTTTAATGTTTGGAGCGTAGAAATACAGTGGGCATGTCCCGAATAGAACCCCTATCCCCTACGTAGTGTGTTGTTTGACCCGGGCCCACACCGTGACCTTTGGAAAGTTCTGGACTCCTCCCATCACTGCGCCAGAGAAGGTCGTCAAGAAAAACAGACTGCAGATTGAACAGCCAAACACGAAGCTATCCTTGGACTGTGCCTTTAATAGGACACACAGACAGACACACGCTAGGCCATCGCAAACATCACCAGGACACACATTCTCACACTCATAAGCACATACAGACACACACACACACACACACAATCGCGTGCACACACAGACAAAGAACCAAGGTCACGGTGGAAAGATTAGTACAGACAGTAAATTAGTTTAATTAGGCAAGTCGTTAACGGGTGTCTGCTAATGACCTAGTCCCACACATACATACTCACACACACACACACCCTCACTGAAACATACACAAGCACGCACACACAACCACACACACTCACACACACACACACACGCACACACAGCTGGTGCTACTCCCTGAGTACAAGGTAGCGAACGCTACAGTAGCTCTGTGTTGTATAGCACAGCCAAAGCCAGTGTGCTCTTACCAATATGTCATTTTATGGGTGTTTATGGGTGTGTGTGTCTGTGTGTGTGGGGGGGTGTGTGCTTGTGTGTGTGTGCATACGTTTTTGAGATGCCCTGTCCCACCAATATTTGCAGGACTGTAATTCCTCTAGCAAATCATAATCATCATAACGTGGTATATGAAGGTTAATTGTATAAGATGAGGTAAACATATTAATCAAGTGAAATCAAATGAACGACAACAAAAGCAGTCAGGGAACGAGGAGGAGGACCATGGGTAGAATTCCAATCACCATGAAGAGAAACAGAACACACAGATGGAGTGCTCCGCTCCAGTTTAGGGACCAGCCAATCATCTCGCAGTGTAATTAGACATGAGTAACGAGCTCATCAGTAATTAACCTGATACACAAACTGATCTCTCCCTCTCTGCTCTCTCTTTCCTTTTTATTTAAAATTCCTCCCCCATCTCCCTCCCTCCCTCCCTTCCTTCCTTCCTTCCTTCCTTCCTTCTTCCCGACTTCCATTCTCAGAATGTGAGAATTAAGAAGGGGGAGAGAAAACTGGGGGAGGTAAAGCTGAATGAAGAAAACTCTATTTGTTTGCGGCAGTGTGGAAACGCTCCATGTAATTAGACAGTCATTCCTATCAGAAGTGGTTGGATGAAAAGATCATCGTCTGGCCTAGCAGTGGCTTAATGGTGTCGGGGTGACACGCAAGAGAGAGAGTAGCGGAGGGAGGGAGAGAGTAGCGGAGGGAGGGAGAGAGGAGCACAGGGAGGGAGAGAGGAGCGCAGGGAGGGAGAGAGTAGCGGAGGGAGGGAGGGAAAGAGTAGCGCAGGGAGGGAGAGAGTAGCGGAGGGAGGGAGAGAGTAGCGGAGGGAGGGAGACCGGAGAAAGTGAGTGAGAGAGAGCTTGAGGGAGATGGAGGGGAGGGACCAAACCTCTACAGGGGCCTGAGATGGACAATCCCTACATCTCTCCATCCCTCCATCACTCATCTCTCCATCCCTCCACCCCTCAGTTTCTTAATCCCTCCATCCCTCCAGCCCTCCCCCTGGTTTACGGTCAGTGGTTTAACAGGCCTTTATTCCGCCTCAATCCCGTCGACTCCAGAGGTGGGTCTGAGGGGTGTTTGACCTGGTGCTGCTAGCTGGGCGGTCAGACTCAATGTAATTAGACCTGAATCCCCATATAACTTAAACCTTAAATTCATAAGGACATCCATAGAGGAAAGTCTGTCCAGGAAATCGACCATATCCAGGGCACGCTAGGACAATGCCTGGTGTCACTTGACGGGGATGGGTTCAAGGCAGATGAAGGATCTTGATTTGATCCGCCTGCCGCAGGAGAACATTCCTGCAATCCTAACCAATTTAAATCATGGGCGTATATGGGACAGATGTTTGTAATTTCCGCCTAGGACATTATTTTCTCTGTATAATAACACATAAACCCCTACAAATTTCTCCATTCATTATAATCCACATAATAATTCATAGTTCCTGTTTCTGCAGAATGATTTATTTGCAGAGTAAAGCTGGCTCAGATTAAGGTCCTGCACAGGTATATGCCTGGACTGCTGACAGATTAAACCCACGGTGTCTGAATGAGGGTCTGCAAGGAGCAAGCCAGGTTTCACCAAGCAATCCCACGGCCGGAGAGACCTCCGATAAACAGCTGGGATGAACCCTTGTCTCTATGGATGGCGTTGCACAGCCAGCCGGGCAGCTCCCATGACACGCCCTCTATCCCAGAGCACTCAGTCTGGGCTGAGTTCAGGAGTGCTCAGCCAGTGTCTCTCCGCGCCCAGGTCCAGATGTCCAGCATGAGGAGGAATAAGGGCATCGTTGCCTGTGGAGAAATTCTAAAATGAAGGTACAGACGTTGTACTGTAACAGTACCAGCACCAGCAGGTGTTTAACATGTATGTCTCCTTGGTATTTCCAGTGTTGCCGCTGCAGTATGCAGAATGTACCGCCTGCAGGGCTGGACAGAAATAGTATCAACAGCCTGCTAGAAAGCTGTCAGGAGACAAAGAGGAGCACGGGGTCACCGTGTGGAGGAGGAACAGCTACTATCCACGGCTAATGAAACAGAGAAGGAGAGGAGCGCAGGGTTACTTTGTGGAGGAGGAACAGCTTGTAGCCATGGCTAATGAAACAGAAATGGAGAGGAGCGCAGGGTTACTTTGTGGAGGAGGAACAGCTACTATCCACGGCTAATGAAACAGAAATGGAGAGGAGCGCAGGGTTACTTTGTGGAGGAGGAACAGCTACTATCCACGGCTAATAAAACAGAGAAGGAGAGGAGCGCAGGGTTACTTTGTGGAGGAGGAACAGCTAGTGAATCAGAGAAGGTATACTGATATACTGATATATAATGTAAACTGACAGGACGGTACATAATAACAGGATAATAGACATTCATAACTATATAAAATCTGGATAGTATACATTAAAATCTATAAAGTAACAGGATGATATACATTCATAACTACATAGTAACAGGATGAATACATTCATAATTGTATAATAAGTGAATAGAATTAATTCACAACTGTATTATGAAACATATTAATTAATAACATTCAAATAAGTTGCATTGCAACATGATAGTATACATTTATAATAATACACTGACAGAATAGTATCCACAAACATACACAATAAAATGTTATTCATCACATGAAGGTGGAGAAGCAGCACCATTACATTACAATATGAAGCTATTGCCTTTACATTACATTATGAGGCTAACACTTTTACATTACAACAGGAAGCCAAGATATTTACATTACCAAAGTAATCCATCATCCTGACACAACAACAGCAAGCTAACGCCTTTATATTGTAGCAGGATGCTAACATCTTTACATTACCACAGGAAACACCTATAGTCATCTGAGCATTCTGAGGAGTTGGAGGGAATATCCCAATCTAATGTAGCAGAAAGCAGATTGAAATAGGCCTTGTGATAGCTGGTGAAATACCTTTACATTACATACAACTGGCTCCGACCATTCATCAGTACAACCCATAAAGGCTACCCTCCTCTGTCTTCATTTAAACGCCATTTGGCTTCCCTCTCTGACCAGGATGAAGTCCTAATAAGGAATTGATTTTCTCCTCACTGGGGGGCTGGATGAGGTCATTAAGAGCGTGACCCTGTAACCCCACTGCTCGTTGGTGGTGAAGCGGGAGAATCCCTGAACATCGATCCACTAGACGAGTTGGAGAGGAGGGCGGCTCGCTGCGCAGAACCTCCAGCTGATTACATCGTCCCAAATATCATGAATGTGTCCACGATCTCACGCCTTGACCGGCAGTGACAAGACAGCCCATCCCCCCACCCCCTGGCTCCCTCCCCCACATTCCCGCCCCCAACATGCCAGATGAGAGAGGGAGCGTAAGGCGACGTTCCCCCCCGATTCGGTGAAATGGTGCGGAAAACAGGGATGACGAAGACAAGGCACACCCCACAGCGTCTGCTTATCAATCCTGATGGCTGCATGGTGGCTGTGTCTGTTTGTGTGTGTGTGTATGTGTGCATGCGTTTGTGTGTGTGTGTGTGTGTGTGTGTGTGTGCATGCGTTTGTGTGTGTGTCAGTGTGTGTGTGCGTGTGTCTTTGTTGGGTGGTGACCTCCTGTGAAATCTCTGTGTCCCTCATCTATCAGCCACTGAATTAAAGAGGGGGGGATATAGGAGGTGTTGAGGAGAGAGGGGGAGGAGTGGGGTGTTACCAGGGCCAGGGCCAGGGAGGAGGGAGGGTGAGGGTGGGGGGTGAGAAATAGCCTCCTCAACACCAGCCTCCCTCATCTCCTCAGATGCATAATTCAGTGTCTTTTTTCTCACAACATTTCGTCCTGCTTGCTATCTCCTCAGCCCTCGAACCATACAGCTGTCTGTCTGTCTGCCTGTCTCTCTTTCTGTCTGCCTGTTTCTCTTTCTGTCTGTCTGTTTCTCTACCTGTCTGTTTCTCTACCTGTCTGTTTGCCTGTCCGACTCTCTGCCCATCTATCTGCCTGTCTCTCTGTCTGTCTGTCCCCCTGTTTGCCTGTTTCTCTTTCTGTCTGTCTGTCTCTCTACCTGTCTGTCTCCCTGTCTGTCTCTTAGCCTGTCTGTCTCCCTGTCTATCTGTCTGCCTGTGTGCCTCCCTGTGTGTCTCCCTGTCTACCTGTCAGTCAACATGTCTGTCCCCCTGTCTGTCTGTCTGTCTGTCTCCTTGTCTGTCTGTCTGTCTGCCTGTCTGTCCTGCGTCTGTATCACTGAACAGGAAGCTGAGGCTCAGCTGGCATCAACTACCTGTCTACATTGTTCCTCTGGCCAGGGGGTTCAAACTCATTTTGCCCTGCAAGCCACATTCAACCTTCAAGGTCTGTGGGGTCTGTATCCAGCCTTCAGCTGGGTTAAATTGTGCAGAAATAGTCCTCTATCCACAGTTTGGGGAACTGTCAGTGTCCCCTGACTGTCTGGGTATTATTCTGATTATTAGCGAGCTGGACATAAGATGTAGTGTAGATTATAATTTCTACACAGATTGGTTTCAGGCAAGTTTACTAAGTTGGTGCTCTACCCCCATGAATATTATTCCTGAACCCGGTATGTTTGATACCTCTGGGCTCTTTCTGTCTTTCTATCTACCAATAAATATCCATCTCCCTTTTTCTCTCAATTCTTCTGTTTCATCCTTAGTTCCATCTCTCTCAGCGTCTTTCTTCCTCTGTACCTCGCCGTCCTTCTCTCTGTTTCTGACACACCAGCTGTATAATTAATTTGGTTTGTTACGAGGCACGTGCACGGCTAGGCCAGACAGATCCACGGGGTTTACACCTAGCCCCACAGCCCCCCGCTGGATGGGATCGGGAAGTGCTCTCTGTCAGGATTCAGCCCCGGGACTTGGCTGCGGATGAGTGCCGTTGTCTCCCGGTGATGATGGTTCAGGGTTTGGTCTGCTCTCATACAGCTCATGGCCCTGTGGTGAACCGGTACACCGCTCCCCTCTGCCATGCTACGTCATGGCCTGAATAGGGAAAGGAGGACATGTACAGAGTGACACTCCTACCGCAACTTGTCTCTACTCCCCTGTCTGGTAGAGAAAAGGTTTGACCGTGGAAACGCTGGATGGCTCTTGATGCATTCGCCTTTGCTCTCCTGATGGGCGTAATGTTCCTGAGATATACAATCGATGGAGCTTCTTTCCCTGGTCTTGGTTGTCATGGGCAGTGTGGTGATGATGAGGGGGTCGAGTAAAGGAGCTTGCTACAAGATTTCATGGGGCGGTGAAAAAGACTCCCATTCCTGGAGCAGCGGGCCCCTTGCTGGCCCTGCCCCCATCGATCATCCCCCACTCATCACCGCTACACTGGCCCTGCCCCCATCATCCATCCCCCACTCCTCACCACTACACTGGCCCTCCCCCCATCGTCCATCCCCCACTCATCACCGCTACACTGGCCCCCATCGTCCATCCCCCACTCATCAACGCTACAAAGGCCCTGCCCCCATCGTCCATCCCCCACTCATCACCGCTACAATGGCCCTGCCCCCATCGTCCATCCCCCACTCATCACCGCTACAATGGCCCTGCCCCCATCGTCCATCCCCCACTCATCACCGCTACAATGGCCCTGCCCCCATCGTCCATCCCCCACTCATCACCGCTACAATGGCCCTGCCCCCATCGTCCATCCCCCACTCATCACCGCTACAATGGCCCTGCCCCCATCGTCCATCCCCCACTCATCACCGCTACAATGGCCCTGCCCCCATCGCCCATTCCCCACTCCTCACCGCTATGCTGGCGCTGGCCCCATCTGTCAACAATGTGACCTGCCATATGTAGCCTAATAAAGTTTTAACAATGTGACCTGTTAACGATGTGAGCTGCCATATGCAGCCTAATAAAGTTGTAACAATGTGACCTTTTAAAGATGTGACCTGCCATACGCAGGCTAATAAAGTCTTAATGATGCAACCTTTCATATGAAGCCTAATAAAGTCTTAACGATGTGACCTGCCATATGCAGCCTAATAAAGTTGTAACAATGAGACCTGTCATAATCTACTGAATTAACTCTTAATGATGTGACTTGCCATACACAGCTGAATTAGGTCTTACTGATGTGACCTGTTAATGATGTGACCTGCCATATGCAGCCTAATAAAGTCTTAACCGTTTGACGTGTATGATCACACCAGTGTGATCAAGCTAGTGTGGTCCCTGAAGCGTAGGATCACACTGGTGTGATTAAAACGTCTTGTTTAGAACGCACTATTAGCATGCCTAGCTACAAGTAACGTAACAATGGCTGGTCAGACCGCGCTGTTATTTACTCACATTTAGCTCAAACAGTGTTTATAACTTTATTTCCTAATTGTAATTGTTTCAAGACCACACTAGGATATTAACCGGGACAAATTGGGACAAGAAGTGTTACTTACGTAACAACAGACAGCCAACACAAATACACAAAAACGATGCTCAATAGCGACTACTATAGAGCATCTTAACATTTCCTGGAAGAGCTGACAACCGATCAAAACCAATGTCAAAACCTTCTAGAAGTTACGTTACCCGTTGTATGCTTTTTATACAGTTTATTCATTTTCACTGCACTGAATTACTGGTCATGCTTTGTTAGCTAGCGGTTAGCTGACGTTTGCTAGCGGTTAGCTGATGTTTTCTAGCTAGCTACAGTTATACATCAACCAACTTTTCCAGCTCTTAGAATTTGAGTCAACGAGAGAAGCTTGCAATGCAATATATATGTAGTGTTCCTTACCTGGCAAGGTGACTATTCAAATGCTGGAGTGAGTTCAAATGCTGTAGTAAGTACTGAAGTCACACGCAAAAAAACTCACGCTGGGGGGTCGGTAAGGAATATTTGACACTCACGCATCATCATCATCATTTTCTTCCGCTTATCCGGGGCCGGGTCGCGGGGGCAGCAGTCTAACCAGAGATGCCCAGACATCCCTCTCCCTAGACACTTCCTCCAGCTCTTCCGGGGGGACACCGAGGCGTTCCCAGGCCAGCCAGGTTGACATTCACAGCTGAATAAGGTCTTACTGATGTGACCTGTTAATAATGTGACCTGCCATATGCAGCCCAATAAAGTCTTAACGATGTGACCTGCCATATGCAGCCTAATAATGTCTTAACAATGTGTCCTGCCATACGAAGCCAAATAAAGTCTTAATGATGTGACCTGTTAACGATGTGACCTGCAATATGCAGCCAAAAAAGTCTTAACGATGTGACCTGTTAACGATGTGACCTGCCATATGCAGCCTAATAAATTCTCAACGATGTGAACTGCCATATGAAGCTTAATGAAGTCTTAACGATGTGACCTATTAACGATATGACCTGCCATACACAGCCTAATAAAGTCTTAACGATGTGACCTATTAACGATGTGACCTGCCATACGCACCCTAATAAAGTCTTAACGATGTGACCTGTTAACGATGTGACCTGCCATATGCAGCCTAATAAGACCATCATGAGACTAATTGTTTACATTATGTCCATTAATAAAGTATTAAGATATCATATGTACCAAATACATTAGAATTTCCTCATGCAACACATACAAGAGTTAATGCATTTCATTAGTAGGAACAGGCCATCCATATTTCCTGGTTGTAAGCAAACCACAATAACCAGAATTCATAACAAATTCATAGTGAAATACATCTGAAGCAGTCACCATTTGACAATATCAAAATTATTTTTGAAAAGTCTCCCTTCAACGGTGGGAACAGGGCTCCCATTAGGCAGTAGATTTGCAAAGCCAAATAAAGTGTGTCAGCCTTGCTATCCTTTATTTTGTGACTAAAAGGAAGTCCAATGGCCCTACTGAACAAAGAGAACCATATCTACTCGCAACTACTGTGATGGAGCAATCAGCATTACACAAAGGCCTTAATAACTGACACAAAATATGAAAAAATATGGCATACATTTTTAGATGACACTCCAAGCAGAGTTTCAGGGTAGATTTTTACAATGTTAGCTGGCCTGCACCGCTTAAAAGACCCTTACAGTGTGACCTGCCCGTTCTAGCAATGGAGCAATATCCCAGCAGCACCTTGTGGGGTTCAAATCAGCTCTTTGTCATTTGAACTAAGAACAAACTTGTCAGTCTACCATTTCCCTCTATCTCCTCTCTGCTGGTCTGGTAACATCTGAGAATTCCTTAAAATAAAAAATAAACCCTGCTCACTGTCCCGGCTAACTGTTTTATTGATAGATGGGCGCTGGCGGTGACCTGGCCAAGGTTGACATGGTCGGCAAATTGGAGATGCCATAAAACAGAACCATTACGGTAGTCAGTCTTTCTAAAACATGCTTTCAGGATGGGGCAGAAAAACGTCAAGGTTGTCGGCAATTTCAAATGATGACAAAAACCATAATTCATAACACTGTTGGAGAATCTGTGGTCTTCACTTAGAGCAAATTCACAGGATGTCTAGGGTACATTGCTTCAGCCGTGGCTTTCATATTCTTTAAGAAGACCACCAGAAAACAGCAGCTTGATGGACATTGGCTTTCCACCAACACCTCCCCCCCCTTATGTCTCATAAACAGAATTGCAAAGGGGGAAGGTAGGGGAGAAATCAAAGGATAGGGGAGGCAGCATCGAGTGGTCAAGGCTTTGAGGGCTACTCTGGCACCCTCCATCTCCTGGCTGTCGTCCTCTACCTCCGCCTCCGCCTCTACCTTAGCCATAAAGTAGGGCATATTTATTTCTTGGTCAGAAGTCACTGGGAACGTATTTCTGACTACACTCCTGTCCCCAGGATCAGGCCTCTCAGTATTGGTATTCACAAAAAACTGAATAGTGGTCAAAACGTGACTTAGTAATGTCCCTCTCACTTGGACAATTTTGAACGGAGCATGTTCCAGGCTCACATGCACTGTGCATAATGGCTCTGGGAGGAGGTTAGAGGAACTGTGGTACCACATTACCTGTTGGTTCACAGTACACCCTACCCACTTTATACATTACCAGCTGGTTCAATTCACAAATTAACCACCTTACACATTACCTGCAGGTTCACCTAACACCCTACCCACTTTACACATTACCCACTTTTCACTTTAAACATTTCCTGCTTTAAACATTACCTGCTGGTTCACCTTACACATTAGCCACTGTGCACATTACCTGCACATTACATTCACTAAACACATTACAACTGTACATCCTTGTACTGTGTATACAGTATATTGAAAGAATGGCAGTGAAAATTTTAGCATTGGATATATTAATTCATTACTATAGATATGGATATTCAAACATACTGTACATACTACACATTATCCATTATACATTGGTTCACACAATAACATACAGGTTGTAGAATTTGGGAGGCAGTGGGGTCATGACCCCCCAATATTACAGTTAGGTCACTTTAACCCCCCCCCCCCACACACACACACACACACACACAACCTGCAACACAACCCTTGCACACATTCCTGTCCGATTAGAGATGAGGCTGTGGGTGGGTGGAGAGGTCGGAGCTGTGTGGCATTAACTCATGTACTTTACATTAAATCAATGTGTGCGGTGAGTATTTATGAGGTAGCTGCTTAATGAGTGTATGAATATAGATGACACACAGGCTGCAGGGCTTAGAGAAGGATATACAGATGAACCCTGCAGGCCTGATAAAAACAGACACTCCACCCTCTCCTCTCTCTCTCTCTCTCTCTCTCTCAATCTCTCTCTCTCTCCTGGGACACACACACATAAATACAAACACACACACAGAAAAAAGCCCATAAACATGAACAAAAAGCAGACAGACACGCAACAGGGCCTGAGGGTCATGGGGCCCAGAGGAAGGGGATGGATTTCCGACCGGGATAATCAGATGGGGGGGCACTGTGGCCAATCATTTAAGGAGACACCCGATCATGTGATCAGTATAATACTGTCTCTGACTGTTCAATTCAGTTACAAGAATCCACATTTCCTTTAGCTTCATATTAAAACGATGGGTGAAGCTCCAGCAGGTTGACTCCCCGGGTGAAGCCCCAGCAGGTTGACTCCCCGGGTGAAGCCCCGGCAGGTTGACTCCCCGGGCGAAGCCCCGGCAGGTTGACTCCCTGGGTGAAGCCCCGGCAGGTTGACTCCCCGGGTGAAGCCCCGGCAGGTTGACTCTCCGGGTGAAGCCCCGGCAGGTTGATTCCCCGGGTGAAGCCCCGGCAGGTTGACTCTCCTGGTGAAGCCCTGGCAGGTTGACTTTAATGACAGATTGACTCCCCTTGATCTAAAGGTAAAGGTGATAGATGTTGGCTTATTGATGTCAAAGCTGTTAAGCTTTTGCCCCACTTTGTGTGAATGTGTGTGTATTAAGTTCCAACAGGTTTCTTACATGTCTAACTTACAGAGTGGGAGGAAAAGATAGAGGAGAGAAAAAGGGCAGAGAGAGAGCAGGGGGACATGATAGAGAGAGGAGGAAGACTGAGGGAGAGGAGAGGGATGGGAGAGGGAGACAGTGACAGAGGAGGGGGAGAGGGAGATTGATACAGAGAGGGGAAAGGGTGACGGGGGGAGAGGGAGACAGAGGGAGAGGGAGAGGGAGACAGAGAGGGGAGAGAGAGACAGAGAAGGGAGAGGGAGACAGGGAGAAGGAGAGAGGAGA
Organism: Esox lucius; assembly: GCF_011004845.1. Lineage (NCBI taxonomy): Eukaryota > Metazoa > Chordata > Actinopteri > Esociformes > Esocidae > Esox > Esox lucius. The sequence continues at coordinate 14,180,593 of NC_047587.1, forward strand.
GGGGAAGAGTAAAATCTGTGGAACTCAAATCCTTCCAGGTGTTCAGTGAATATGATTACCCACCTTGCTTTGCTTCAGCTACATCTAAGACAGGCTATGTCCTCTTCAATAAAGCTCTACCTTTATCCCCCCCAACACCTCCATCACCCCTGCTCCTCCAGCTCCTCTCTACACCTCCATCACCCCTGTTCCTCCAGCTCCTCTCTACACCTCCATCACCCCAGCTCCTCCAGCTCCTCTCTACACCTCCATCAACCCTGCTCCTCCAGCTCTTCTGTACACCTCCATCACCCCTGCTCCTCCAGCTCCTCTCTACACCTCCATCACCCCTGTTCCTCCAGCTCTTCTCTACACCTCCATCACCCCTGCTCCTCCAGCTCCTCTCTACACCTCCATCACCCCTGCTCCTCCAGCTCCTCTCCACACCTCCATCACCCCTGCTCCTCCAGCTCCTCTCTACACCTCCATCACCCCTGCTCCTCCAGCTCCTCTCTACACCTCCATCACTCCTGCTTCTCCAGCTCCTCTCTACACCTCCATCACCCCTGCTCCTCCAGCTCCTCTCTACACCTCCATCACCCCTGCTCCTCCAGCTCCTCTCTACACCTCCATCACCCCTGCTCCTCCAGCTCCTCTCTACACCTCCATCACCCCAGCTCCTCCAGCTCCTCTTTACACCTCCATCACCCCAGCTCCTCCAGCTCCTCTCTACACCTCCATCACCCCAGCTCCTCCAGCTCCTCTCTACACCTCCATCACCCCAGCTCCTCTAGCTCCTCTCTACATCTCCATCACCCCTGCTCCTCCAGCTCCTCTCTACACCTCCATCACCCCAGCTCCTCCAGCTCCTCTCTACACCTCCATCACTCCAGCTCCTCCAGCTCCTCTCTACGCCTCCATCACCCCAGCTCCTCTAGCTCCTCTCTACATCTCCATCACCCCCGCTCCTCCAGCTCCTCTCTACACCTTCCTCACCCCACCTCATTTAGCCTTTTATCTTTCTCTCAGTCAGTCCATATTTGAATTAGGTATTCAAAGCAAGAAAGTATTCTTAAAACGTATCTTGAATAATCTTCTTTTCATGGTGAGTCTTGACTGGTTTTATAAAGGTGAGAAATTGCCAGTGAACATACTGTACATAACCCCATGTGTTGTCTTTTCATTCTCTCTCCACCTTCTATCCCAGTCCGCCCCCCTCTTAATCTCTTCCCTTCTCTCACTCCATCAATCTTCCCCTCATTAGTGTTCTACCACCCCTCTCTTATTAATCTCTACGGTCATTGTGTTTGTGTCTCTCTCAGTTTCACCTGGTCTTCTCGTGACTTGCAGTGGCATGTCCTGCTGGAGGTCTACCAGTCACTACACTGGCGGAACGACTGATGATACATATTTGATGTCCGACATAAAAAATTCAAAGAATCTGTTCTCCTTCTTTATTCTGAGACTCGGGGAAAAAAAAACAAGCCTCAATAATGGATGAGAAAAAGGTTGGCTAAGAAAAGAGAGGAGAGAAGTCAGGGTCGAGGGACCGAGCTCGGGGAGGGTCGGAGAGAGGGATGAAAGGACGGGGTGGGGGGGCTTGGAGAGGGAGGAAGACGGATGGATGGACAGATTTAGTGAGGGAAAGTAAATGAAGGGAAAATGAGAGAGGGAGAAAGCCAAGAGACACTGACAGATGGAAGAAAGGGCTCTGTGTTTGAGGGCCCAAATTGACTGTGTGTTTGCAAGCGGGTCAAGGTGGTTGGACCCAGGGGGGCAGTGGAACACGTCTCCCCAGATGCAGTCTCTGTCCCTGGGTAGAGGCCAGGTAAACACAGCAGACCGGACATGGTGCTCAGCTCACATTCATAGTCACGTACAGCCAGCAGACCAGGACGCGTGCACGGACACCGAGGCTCTCATCATCCTAACACTGTGTGTGTTTATATGGCTGTGTGTGTGCGTGTGTCCGCGCATGTGCATGTGTATGAGTACACAAATGGGTAGAGTGGATGGATGTGTGTGTGTGAGAAATGAAATGTCTCCATGCATATATTACGATATAATTACATATTTGACCTTATGACAACATTTCCTATGCTGGGGGAGAAAAAACAACGTTATCCCGGGAGCTGAAACCTTTGCTGTGGTATTCCCAAAGTCCTCCCAATCCCCAAGCTTTCCTGAAGATGTAGGAAACGCCTGTTATGGTAGTGGAGCGATGAAGCAGAGCTGACCAACCCACCCCAAAAGCCATTTGATTCCATGGCTACTTACACAGTCATGTTAATACCCTTCCATATCATTTACTCTCTCCCCCCTCGGTCTCTCCCCCTCATTCTCTCCCCCTCGTTCTCTCCCCCTCGTTCTCTCCCCCTCGTTCTCTCCCCCTCGTTCTCCCCCCCTCATTCTCTGCCTCACTCTCTCTCATTCACGTTCTCACCTCCCGCGGTATCCGCGCCCGTCCCACCACATCCCCGTCCATAGCACACCCGCCAACAAACTGTACACATCCCCATAGCCGCTGAAGGAGCCCGTCTGTCCATCATCATTGTATTACATTTGAACGGGAGGCTCCCACACCATCTGTTTGACTGGGTATCGTCTACGACAAGCTCTGGTTCACAAACGCTGTCAGGAAAGAGAAAACAGGAGCGAAGTCACTTAGTGGTGTGGTGTAGAATGCTAACGTGCTTTTAAATGCACAACCACTACCACTCGGTATTAGTGTGAGTGTGTGTGTGTGTGTGTGTGTGTCTCTATGCATGTGTGGGTGTGTCTCTGTGCGTGTGTATGTGTGTCTCTGTGCGCACGTGTGTGTGTGTGTGTGTGTGTGTCTGTGTAATTGTCTGTTTGCCCTGTTAACCATGGAGAATGCAATCTTCTTCCAAATAGGCCTGCATGCATTTCACCAAGAGGCAGCTGGTAGAACACGTTTTCCAAGCACTAATAATACACTGTTAGCCTGCAGATATGACAGTAATTTCTGTAATTCCACGCCGGTCTTAGAGCCCGCCTAACAACGGCGACCCTGGCTGACTGGCCGAGCAATGTCACTCTGCCATCTAGTGGCACAAATAAGTATATTCAACACTACACCCAGCTCACATTTCGCTCATACAGTCCCACAGGCCTTCTCACTAGGAAAGATGCGACCCTGTCGGTCATCAATACTAACTGTGGAACACAGTGCTGTGCTCCCCCTGCTGAGAGGGGTTTTCAGACTGCACAGCATGCAGAGGAACAGCAAACCACTACAATGAATGGGATGGAAAAGTATCAATGGCCTGGAGCTCTGACTGGCTCCATCAAAAAAGATGACTGTTAAAGCTCAGAGAAACATTTCTAGAGCAGTGCCTCACCCTCCGTCTCTCTCTCTCTCTCCCCTTTGCTTTCCCTCTCTCACTCTTGCTCTCCCACGTTCATTGTACTGTATCTCTCTCCCTCTCTATCTAGTTCTCTAAATCTACCTCTGTCTATCTACATCTCTCTCACTCTCCTTCCATCTCTCTCTCTCTTTATTCTCCCATTCCCTCTGCCTTTCCCTTCCTTCTTCCCAAGCTGTCACCGAAATCCTTCTTAAATGGCAACTGATGCTTTAGGGTGAGGCATGGGAGACAGTGAAAGGGGTCAGGTAAAACTGATCAAAACTAGGACAAGAGAGGAAGAGGTTTTGGCCATAAACCACTTTCCTCCAACCACAGCCATAAATACCTTGGATCGCTCTGAGGCAGAACACATTGTACAAACATGGAGAGAGACAGAGACACTTGCATAGGCACACACACACACACACCAATCACAGGAAAACAATGTCAGATGTCTCATTAGCCTGACATGCCACAGCTGTCTAAGGACAGTAGTGTAAACACACAGAGATAATGACAAACAGGATGGAGAGTAACACTGGGACCTGTTCACTGGGAAACTGAGACTGTTCACTGGGCCAAGGCCTGTACACTGGGAAACTGAGACTGTTCACTGGGCCAAGGCCTGTACACTGGGAAACTGAGACTGTTCACTGGGCCAAGGCCTGTACACTGGGAAACTGAGACTGTTCACTGGGCCAAGGCCGGTACACTGGGAAACTGAGACTATTCACTGGGACAAGGCCATGACAATGGGAGACTGAGACTATTAAGTGGCACAAGGCCTTAAAACTGGGAAACTGCGACTATACAGTGGGCCTAGGCCTTAACACTGGGAAACTGCGACTATACAGTGGGTCTAGGCCTTAACACTGGGAAACTGCGACTATACAGTGGGCCTAGGCCTTAACACTGGGAAACTGCGACTATACAGTGGGCCTAGGCCTTAACATTGGGAAACTGCGACTATACAGTGGGCCTAGGCCTTAACACTGGGAAACTGCGATTATACAGTGGGCCTAGGCCTTAACACTGGGAAACTGTGACTATACAGTGGGCCTAGGCCTTAACATTGGGAAACTACTACTATACAGTGGGCCTAGGCCTTAACACTGGGAAACTGCGATTATACAGTGGGCCTAGGCCTTAACATTGGGAAACTACTACTATACAGTGGGCCTAGGCCTTAACACTGGGAAACTGCGATTATACAGTGGGCCTAGGCCTTAACACTGGAGAGAGGAGAGAAGATTGTATTAGATGAGGAGTTAGAGATATGGTTGCCAGGACTGTCCACCTATGATATCAAAGCTGAGACATGTTTTGTGGCTGTGGAGAGTTTTTATATATTTATTTTTGCTGACCAGCTAATATGGGAAAAGAAGCTGATAGGTTCAGTTCTACAGTGCTATAACATTTAATCTAATCTAATGAGGCAAGTCTCAGACATGTCTCAGACCCTACACCTACCTGTAGCTCTTATGCTCTTTCAATAAACGCTGTGAAAGATTCACACACTAAGTTAATCAAGAAGTGTAGCGGCACACACACCCACAGACACACACACCTACAGACACACACAGGCACACACACACACACACACACAGACACACACACGCCCACAGACACACACACACACACACAGCCACACACACACACATACACACTGACACACACACACACACAGACACACACACAAAGACACAGACGCACACAAACATAGACACACACACAGTAACACACACATATACAAACACACACACACCCACACACTTCAGTCAACACAGCACCAGTCAGCACAGCACCAGCCAGCACAGCACCAGCCAGCACAGCATCCCTCCCTCATTGTGTTGATCTTACCCCGGTCTCCTGCCTCGGTTTTGGGTGTTTTATCTTTTGTTTCACGCCGGTACTATTCATCAGTCAGGAGAGAATCCTGAGAGTTGGGATAATACACATGCACACAAAACACACACACACACACACGCACACACAAGCACACACACAGAGTCTCTTCACCAACTTTTTTGGCAGCCTCTCCCCTCAGTGTGATAGGATGAAAAGAACCGGGGCGGGGGGGCACAGCAAACCATAGGCCCCTCAGGAAATCTCAAAACACTAGCTAGCCTGGCGCTAATTACCATGACCATACATGACGGGTGGGGAGATGGCCGTGACAGCGAGTGGAAAGTTCCAAACGCCTGCATTGTTATGGTAAACAGAGACTGTGTGTGTCTGTGTGTGTGTGTCTGTGTGTGTTGTATTGTGTTTGTGTGTGTGTGTTGCAATGGTAAACAGAGTTGTGAGAGAACGATTGTCAGTAGCAGTAGGGGTCACCTCCACAACAAAGCAGAACGGTTTAATAAACAACAGCATGCACACAGGCATACCAATGCATGCAAGAACACACACATATGAACATAGGAGTTGTATTTACTCAAATATGGTCTGAAGGCAAACATGATTGGTGTGACCTCAACCATTATACAAGCCTCCTTTCAACTTCAAGGCTGGAAAGTCACTGAAGCTATCCGGTCAGTCTGTAGAACGAAAAATCTCTGTCAGTCTCTAGAATTGGAAGTTTCTGTCAGTCTGTAGAACTGGAAGTCTCTGTCAGTCTGTAGAACTGGAAGTCTCTGTCAGTCTGTAGAACTGGAAGTCTCTGTAAGTGTGTAGACGTAGAAGTCTCTGTCAGTTGGTAGAACTATACATTTCTTTCAGTCTAGAATTACAAGTCTTTGTCAGTTGAAAATGATCAGTCTTTGCGTATTAAATCATTTGCCACGCATGTGTGGCAAATGCTTGGCTATTTGCATTGCTTTTATTTGACAAACAGAAAACATTATCTACTTCCTTGGCTGCATTCAGTGTTGTTGATCTTCATTTCCTTCACTGACAGTATCAAACGGTTTTACTATACTGCATGTAGTAGTTAAAACAAATGTCTTGTGCTTTGTACTTAAGCTCTTAGAGTTTTCCGGGTTAAAATGTTAATTATCAACTGACCAAACCCCAAGCAGTACATTACCATCACAGAGCTCTCAGAAAACATAGTATTCTTTGAACAGTTCTAAGAACAGAATTTAGAAGACAAAGCATTCTTAGAACTGTTCTTAGAACACTGCGGCAGAACTCTTAGAAGAATGATTAGAGTCTGGAAAACAACCTCCCAAATAGGCAAAATGGCACCAGTCCCAGAGAACACAAGAGATGCCTTCAGCCACAACAAAACCATGGTGAGTATCCAAGAACACTAAAACACCCGAAAGATCAACTTTGACAAAAAAAAGAAACATTTGGGAGAAAAACAGAGTGAGAGAAAGTGGGAGTGACATTTAGGGACAAGCTGCGATGGAGAGGAAAAAAGACAATAACAGAAATAAAAGAGAGTGAGAGAGATATTGTGAGGGTGAGATGGAGAAAGACGTTTATCGAGAATGGCGCCATTGAGGTCTGAAATTTCAAAGAGGCATGTGCAGTCCCAAATCGCCAATCAACAAACAAGCCATCCCCCTTCATAAACACACACACACACACACTGAAAACAAAACAAATCTCTCCACGACCTCCCCCTTATCTCTTCACACCCAGGCACTGGTTCTCTGGCACTCTCTCGTAAACATACACACACACACATATACACATGCACGCGCACACACACACACACACACAGACACACATACGCACACACACTGATTATATTCAACAATACACTGCCATTGCTTTCCCAGCCAACCATGGTCTATGGATGTTTACTGGCCATCTTTCATCCCTAAATTGGTCAAGGCAGCTGCCCCCAAATCTTTCTGATCCTCTTCCAACCATTATTTACCTGTAACTCTCACTGGCCCAATATAGCCTTGTGTTCTCTCTGATTCCATCCCTCTTTCTTTAACGTCTCCCTCCTCACTCCCCACTCCTGGACCTCGGTTCAAAAATATTTGTAATTGTTCAAATGTTGAGCTGTTTTCCTTGAAACTGGAATGTTCTATGAGCATGAGGTTTGTGCCCTTGGGACTCTCCAAGTAGTTCATTTCTGCCAGGCCAGCTGTAGCCCAACTGAAGGTGTTAGAGTTGCATGCTGACCCCAGTTTTGCTCTCTTCTTCCATTGTTTTATGCATGGATCTTCTATCTGTCTGATTGGACCTATCCTTTCTGTCAACAGCTAAACCCAATGTTAGCCAGCCCTGCTTATTGTACTAGTAAGCTGCAGAGGAACAATCACAGCGTGGCTGAATCAAGCCTGTCTCTTACAGACAAAAAGGCTGTGTCTCTCTGCCGGCAGCAGGAAACATGGTCTTTTGTTGACTCCTGCTAAGTCACAGTTTTGCTGTTTAGCAAGTTGCTGTACTCTATGATGTCCTGGTTAGTGTACCCTGAATGAAAGTCTGTCCAAATAACAATACTTTAATTATTATTCGGGATAAAAGAAAAATCAGACTCCATTGGATTTGAAATCAAAACCTACGAGAGCCCTCCAGGAACATGGTTGGGCAGCCCTGTTCTAGATAGTGTCCTTCAAAGGCTCTTACTCCAGAGCCATCTCGAAGATGGAGGCACACTATCTCTAGCATGAGCTTGTACCTCCCCCTCCTGGCCAACTAGGAGTACTACCGCTTGGTCACCAGATGTGTCCCAACAGGAGCTATAGCACCATCTACAGGCAAGACCAAGAGGTGTATGTCACAAGGCTAGAGGGATAACTTGTGAGACGATATTCAGCGCACAGCTGCCACCAATTGAGCTCTCTTTAGAGTTCAGGATCTCTCTAAGCAACAACCTCTCTATTTTAACATGGCTCAGCAAATCTCAGTTTAGACAGATAACAGGGCGGGCAGTCAGACTGACAGAGCGTACCCATACACACAGATCACACTGCAACCCGCGCCAGAGGCTGTATTTGAACAGTCTGATACGACAGCACATGATGAAGGTTGCTCTGAGAGACAGTAGCGTCCTCCCCACTTCCACACAACTCAGAGAGATTACTGCCATCACATTCATTCACAGTGCGATGGCATGTGGTGCACTATGTACAGAGTGTTGGATTAAAACTGACCCTTCTCTGGCCATATTCTTGGTTTGTGGTTTGGCCAATGGGTGGTGGCAGAGAGCTGAAGTGTTAGATTACCTTAAGTACAAGAGCGTTGGTATGGCAACTGAAGTGTCTGCTAAAAAGTGAAACATTACAAGCTCCCAGAATTAGTCCTCAGTGTTGTTGAGGGTGAACAACCCGACCAGGCTGATGGCCAAGGCAAAAATAATCGATAGCAGGAGGCAATTGTGTCGTGCTGAACTGCACCTGTGCAAACCCTCAAATCTAAGGCATCCACACAGCCCAACGACAAAAACAGGGAGAGGAATATGGGTAGCTATATAATAAGAACCTTCCCTTATCAGTAAGTCCTCCTGGGGTTTCCACCCGGGAGGGAAAAAGTTGATCAGTTTGGTTAAGTGGGCAGTAAACTGTCCCCAGCCATAGGGTAGTGTTACCAAGAATCCAATTATATCATGAAGAGGATGGCCAACTACATCTATTGCAAAGCACCACTGATATCACAGAGATAACCGCAACACTACTTGTTTTGTCAGTGGGGTCATGGACCCTGTCTAACGCTGTTGTGCAGACCACATCGACAAGTACATACAGATCCGATGTCCCTGGCCCAGGATGGCGTCTGATTGACAGATAGAAGGAATCAACAGAATGACCAGAGACTTGGACCAGAGACTAATGTTCTCTTGACTGTTGCCTTGTTGTGTTGAGATTAAGGAGCTCTTTTTTACATTTTTATTTTTTTTTGCCTGTGCATGATAAAAGTCCAATGCAACAATTTCAAAACGATCAGTTTACAGTATTTTCAGAGGGTGGAATCAAATTGTTTTTTCATCGACCACAAACCAAATATTTGAATGTGATTGTAATATATTTTAAAAATGACTGTTGAATTAAGTGAACAATACAACTCATTAATCCATGCAGCAAGTCACAATGTATTCACCCCAAACTCTAAATACTCTGCATTAGAGGATCACTGTGCTGAAAGTCACAATGTGTTCACACAAATCCCCTAAATACTGTGTATGTATAATGCATATTAATCCCAGAGCAGCAGTTTTGTATCACTACTCCCATTCCATATCTACATCCCAAATGGCCAGTTGGTCAAAACTAACGCACTGTGTACGCAGTATAATGTCATGTATGCTCTATATATTCGTTAATCCAGTATAGCCAGGGGTGATCACTGATGAGTCATCGTGATATAACACGGGACAGTTTTTTGACCTCTGTTTAATCCAGATTGAAATTATCTCCGTGCTGTGTCGCGGAAAAAAACCACGTCCCCCAAGCCGAAATGGCACTAAAACAGCTTGTGGAGCAAAGGTTTTAACGGTTACAGTACACTGACCCAAATCTGAACGTTGCCACATCGTCACGTGCCAAAAAATTTATAAAATAAAAAACACCCAAAAAGGGATTTGGCCTGATTGAACTGATTATTATTATTTATTTATTTTGAATTATGTTTTATTAAGAAATAGTTAATGAGGATGGTGACGATGTCATGGTCATATATCAACACTATTCCAAGTGTTATCTAATGGAGGCACTCCTATTATCACATCTGCAGTGGCAGCGTTGCATTCTGCACAGCAGAACCATTTTGAGTCAAACCAAACCGCCCCACCGAATCTGTGAGGCCAATTTCAACATTGTTGCGTGATTACTGTGTAGGCTAGGCTGGATTTTTATAAACAGACGGGGAATCTTCGACCATTTGACAGCGAGTATATAAACAAGGATTGCCAAGGATGCTGGTGACATAGCCTAGCGCAGAGCGTTTAGCAAAGCAAGGGAGCGAGGTTGGGGTTCTAGCGCGTCAGTGCCTTCGACGGTCTATACGTTTCTCTTTGAAGATCTCCTTTATATAAAATGTAGCACCCTATATTTTAATAGATCAACATGACAGACATTATTGTCATATATTTAGGTTGAGAGAGAACGGAACATCGTCAGCGCTGTCAAGCAAATCATCGTGCGCTTCATCTCGTGCGCGTTTTGAATCGTGTCTCGCTCCACTCCTGTTGTCCTCCTCTCCGGTCTTTTGGCATCACCGACGGAGGCTGCTAATGCTGCCGTAGCTTGGGAAAAGAACTCCTAGCAACTACCGGTACTGGGCTGTACATTCTATTACCTAGCCTATATGCTGTGAATTATTCCGCATGATGTTTATGTCCTATACCAGGGGGAAGGCTTCATAGACATTGCGTTTGGTTTGCTCAGATTTGATACAGTCGCTGTCGTCACCATTGCTTAGGAAAAGGAGATAACTGCTGCTCTGTAAGCTGCTGGGGGACGGTTTGTTTTATACTGTAGTGCGTTATGGTCATGAGTGATATCCGAAATACAATCTGATATTTACTGTGTTTGTCAAGGGTGTATGATAGGGACACAGGCAAGTGCCAGGAGCGACGTGTCTGACAGACGGCTAGACAGCCATACATAGCCCACGAGAGAGGGGGGAGGTATTTCTCACATAGGCTAGTTCAGGAGCCGCCAAGTTTTCATAGTTATCACTTAGGCTAAATATAGGCGCGGGCTTGCAGATGAGATTCTCCAGTTCACGCACAAGCTTCGCGATGCGACGTCATGAGTTGAATATGCAGCAAGTTTTGAATATGCCTTTGATGTTATTGATTCATTTGCATGGGTGCATGTCTAACTGAGGCTACTTCTGGGTGATTTTCTACAGACGACATATCCACTGACTCCAGCATTTCTCGGCAAATTAATTAGTCAGTGGCCCCTGTTGCACGACCAAATTTTGGCTAAATCCAGACCTATCTACATTTTAAGAATACCAGGATTGGGATACAACATAAACTGTGCCACAATGATACCCGGATCGGCTGCGTCGATGCTCGCACCGATGTCTTTGGAGGACATCAAACTATACCAGCATAACTACGTTCGCAACTCCCGTGCCATCGGACTCCTGTGGGCCATCTTCACCATCCTGTTCGCCATCTTGAACGTGGTGATCTTCAGCCAGCCCTATTGGATCGGGGACGGCGCTGACACCCCGCAGGCCGGCTACTTTGGCCTCTTCCACTTTTGCACGGGCGATGGAATCCAGCGAGAGCTCGACTGCACCGGGACCTTTACAGAGTTCGCAAATATCCCTTCCACTGCTTTCAAGGCCGCGTCGTTCTTCGTCGGGATGTCCATGATGCTGGTGATGGCTTGCATTGCTTCCTTCACTCTCTTCTTCCTGTTCTCCACTACCACCGTCTACAAGATCTGCGGCTGGATGCAGGGTGCCTCGGGTAAGTTAGTGCCGCTTAAATTGAATTGCGTTTTGGAAAACTTCCCCCTTTCAGGTTTCCTTGTATAGCCTACATTCTATTTACAGTTAGCTATAGATGTTCACATGAACTGAATATGATGTATTTATTCTAATCTGTCCCTCTGAAGTTTGAGTTATCTGTCTGAGTTTTTACATACAAGGAGCAAAAGGCAAATACTTGGATTTAATATTGGTATTTGTAAGACGGTGTCAAATTGTTCACATCACTTATGTGAATTGGAAATGACATAGCTATAGGTTATAGCATTAGATAGCCTGATACCTGATTCCCCGTGACCCGTGTAATTAGCTAACAGTAGTTAGAAGCTGCTCCGTCGCGTGCAGCGGACAGGTGGTCCTAAACTGACACGTCGAGCACGTGTATGTTGCTGAAACGGCAGCCGTGTCGCGTGCTGCTGCCAATGGTCATGAATGTCCAACGGACATTTAGTGCTGTCCATGGTGCGGAATAGTAAGGTAGGCGTTGTAATTGTGTTGTCATGCGGTTTTACGCTGTCCATGGTACCGACGACACATAGCCTATATTAAATGGTGCCGCCCCCGGTGCTGAACTGATAGCTTGTGTGAGGGTTTGAGTGTGTTTGACCTAATCGTGTTTTACACAGGTTACAACGAACTACATATACAGTGGTCATGACCAACTACATATTTAGGTTATTATAAACTGCTTACAAGGGTTACAATGAACTTTATATAAAGGTTATATAAAGGTTACAACAAACTACATCATGCAGTTTGTAACAAAATGGATACACAGGCAATTAACATATTGAATACACAGGCAATTACCAAACTTCATACAAAGGTTATAACAGAGTTTCTACACAGGCTATAACACAAAATCAAAATGTTTGTGTGTAGAAAAACAGTGCCTCAGTGCAGTACTGCAGTTGACTGATATAGTTGATGGGTTGTATTCCTCATTCATTTCACAATTAATTTGTCCCAAAAGAAACTTTAGAATTTGGCTTACCCCAATGAATTTATCCCTTAAGAAATTTTTGAATTTGTCCTACCCCAATTCATTTATCCCGTAAGGAATTTTGGAATTTGGCTTACCCCAGCTCTGTATTTTGATATCAGTGGAAATCTCCCCATAACAAGGTGACATTTGTCAACATGTTTGAATCCATTTGCTCTAAAAGAAATATTGGCTAAATCCAGGCAAAAATATTGATGAAAGTCACCTTATGCTATGCAACTTTACACAGTTTTAAAAATGCTGAGGTGGTGTGAGCTTACATGAAACACATACCTTATTTCAAGTGGGTCTACAAATCCCCTATGGAAATAATGAATGGTGAAAAGAACCACTTTTGAATTTTACTGCTAGGTTTTTGGGGTATTATGACTCATATTATTTCAGTCAATTTAAGCTACTCAGGCATGGTAGCAGGTTGGCCCACTATGCATACAGCTGATGTCAATGTATAGTACATGCTCCCTACTGTATATAGCTGTCAAATATAGAGCGCTTTAGAAATTCCAGGAGGACCCATCCATCTTAGATCCCATCAGAGTGCAAGGCAGTCAAACTCGGATTCTCTGCAGTGAACAGGGAGGTCCTAATCTGTTCTGTGGGTTGGGGTGAGCTCGTGTCTACCTCCCAAGATCTCAGAGGCACTCTCAGTTGGATCCTGCGATAAGAGCTGCAAAAGGTCTCCTAAATAAACCCATGATAAAGGCTGCATGAGGAACCAGGGTAAGGGCTACATCTTTAATGAGAGGAGCATGACCATCAGGAGACACCAGAAGGAAGCGGGCAGGTTCGCAGTAGCCACTCAAAATGTCTGCTGCCCATAGAGTCCTTCATTGAGTGCTCCTTCCATGGGCCCATATTACACTACTTTCTTCCAAGGACTCCATCCCCCGACCCCACCACACACACAGACAGACACACACACATTTCTCCATCTTATGGATGAGGTGTTATTTCTTGTCTGATGTATTCCAAGTTCTGAGACTCCTTGCTGCGCTTTTAACCATCCCTGATTGAGACATATGTTATTTGTTTGCATTTTAGTACAATGAGATGGCTGTGACATGCCTATTTACAGTCACATTCACACACACACACACACACACACACACACACACACACAGTTGTTCTAACTCTATTCTGTTGTTATATTAATATTGCACCCTTTTACCAATCTTTTCTATCTTCATCTTTTCAGTCTCCCTAACTTCCTCTTTCTGCTCCTTCATCTACGTCCTATTTTTCCTCTATCTCCTTGTCTTGCCTCTCCTTACTCTTCTCTCTATCCACTTCTCTCTACTCCCTCTGTCTCCTCCCTAAATCTCTCCCTCCCTTCATTTCTTTCCTTCTCTCTCTCCTCACCATCCTGCAGCTCACTAATCTGTGGACCAATTAACAGTGAAAAGCAAAACAAAGCCGTCAGTGCAGGAAGTGCCCTTAGAGGCAACCAGAACGTGAGGTCAATGCTAATTACTTCAATTACTTTTTATTTTCCCATGTTGTGCACATGTGCATTTCCTTCCTGTGATTTTTCTTCAGCGAGCCATTGGAAATAGGTTCCTGTAGTCAGCAATGATCACTAGGAGTGAGTTGTTGGAGGGAATCGCTATGTGTGAAACTCTGACGTAAGGTTGAATCCCAACGGACCCCCGGAACCCACACACTTTTTGGGTACTGAGTCCGGCCCATGGGCTACCTATTAAATGTTGATGGCCTTATCTATCATGAAGACTGTAGCACAGTGCTCGGAGTTAGCTGATAACGGGAAGACATGCGGTAATGGTCCCCATCGACGGGAAGCTGTTTTGACTGCTTCCATTAAAGGTATCGACTGTAAGTGGTTACCACCCATGCCACAGGGAAACCGCAGGCGTTCTGTTTGGTTTCCCAGATGTTTATTGACTCCACGGTTACCATAGGTTTCTTTGTTGCTGCATTCTACATCACATTGCATTGTTAATGAGACCCTCACTTGGCTGCCTGGCTCGCACACACACACACACACACACACTCCACACACACACACACCCTGCACACACACCCATACCTACACATTGCTCAGCTTGGCTGAGTGAACATGAAGGGACGTAATATAATGTTTGTTCTTATCAGTGCTTTGGAGTGTGCATGTCTCCATGTTTACTTAAGCCATGGTTTGAGCATTGTCTGTAATTCAACAAGATCTTGGAGAGTGCATTTCTTGTTTGGTGTCATTCCATACAAGGGGTGAGGTCTCAGTGGAACCACTTCAGGCTGGCATTGGGGATCATGGAAAAAAACACGTAGCACCAAACCGTGGAGTCTCGTTAAGAAGAAGGAAAGGGAGAAGGAATGAAGGGGAGGGAAACAGAGGGATGAGGAATGGAGGCATGCGAAATAAAAGAGAAAGCAAGTACAGTGAGATGAAGAGAAAAGCCGACTGACAGGCAAACATAGTAATCTCTTTCTTTATTCAATTCTTGGGCTTCACAATGAATGAAATTATCATCAAAATTGCAATATTGACATGTGCAACATGTCAACTTTCGCAATTGTCTGCATAGAAAAGGTGAATGAGGCCCTCTGCGCGGGAGTCGATGTGCACGTCTTCCGTCCGTTACAGTTTGTGCTGTAAGTATTATTCTGACTTATTTATAAACCTGGACTAATTTTGTTCAAATGCTTAATTGTTTTCAGTGTTAGTTTGAGTTCACACTGCAACTCCTGCTGTAGCAAAGATGTCTGCTTTAAGCTAGCATAGTTCAAAGTTGGTACCTACAAACATACTTAATGTTGGAGAAATGTTTCCTCAATGGTAACAGAAGAAACATATTAAAAGCAGCAAACACCATTGCATTAAATGAGTATATACAGCTCCGGAATAAGATAAGAGACCACTGCACCTTTTTCTTTCCTTTCCAAAAAAGTTGAAAAGGAATGTTTTGAGTGAAGAACAGAAGTGTTCAATTTGCAGTGGTCTCTTAATTTTAATCCTTCTGTTCCTAAATCAGAACCTTCCTTTTTGACTTTTTTGGAAAGGAAAGAAAAAGGTGCAGTGGTCTTCTTTTTTTTTCCAGAGCTGTACTTGTTTCGTCAAAGGCTCTACATTGAAATCAACAATGAGTGTTAAAAGCACTTACATTTAACTGTTTTTTTATTCAGTTTAATAGCACATTATGTAGGCTGTGATATACAGTATATATGATCTCTAATTTGAAGTGAGCTAATCTGTGCTATTTACACCTTAGAAAATCACAAATCATAATCGTAATATGAATATTTCGCAGGCAAATCTAGATTCAAGATTTTATTAAATATTGCAGCCCTTTTTAATTCTCACAGTCCATTACCTTTAGTGAGAGACTTTAACTGAAAGGAGCATTAAAGACTAGTTAGAGAGATTGATGGCTGCAGGAGAGAATGAATGAGAGGCCCATAGCCAACCGTCACATCGCTGCTTCAAACTACAGAAATAAAACACAAACACACAGCATTGTGATGACTACAAACCTGAAACACACTGCACCATTATAGACCTGAATCAAACTGCACCATTATTAACCTGAAATACACAGCACCATTATAGACCCGAAACACACTCTACCATTATAGAGCTGAAACACACAGCACCATTATAGACCTGAAACACTGCACCAATATAGACCTGAAACACACTGCATCATTATAGAACTGAAACACACTGCCCCATTACAGACCTGAAACACACTGCATTTTTATAGTCCTGAAACACACTGCATCATTATAGAAATGAAACACATTTCCCCATTACAGACCTGAAACACACTGCACCATTATTGATCTGAAACACATTGCACCATTATAGAGCTGAAACACACAGCACCATTATAGACCTGAAACACACTGCACCATAATAACTCCAAAATACACAGCACCATTATAGACCTGAAACACACAGCATCATTATACAGCTGAAACACACAGCCCCATTATAGATCTGAAACACACTGCACCATTATAAAGCTGAAACACACTGCACCATTATAGACCTGAAACCCCCTGCATTTTTATAGACCTGAAGCATACTGCACCATAATAACCCTAAAATACACTGCACCATTATAGACCTGAACACACTGCATCATTATACAGCTGAAACACACTGCCCCATTACAGACCTGAAACACACTGCATCATTATACAGCTGAAACACACAGCCCCATTATAGATCTGAAACACACTGCACCATTATAGAGCTGAAACACACTGCACCATTATACACCTGAAACACTCTGCACCTTTATAGAGCTGAAACACACTGCCCCATTACAGACCTGAAACACACTTTACCATTATATCCCTGAAAAACACTACAGCATTATACAGTGGGGAGAACAAGTATTTGATACACTGCCAATTTTGCAGGTTTTCCTACTTACAAAGCATGTAGAGGTCTGTAATTTTAATCATAGGTACACTTCAACTTTGAGTGACAGAATCTAAAACAAAAATCCAGAAAATCACATTGTATGATTTTTAAGTCATTCATTTGAATTTTATGGCATGACATAAGCATTTGATCACCTGCCAACCAGTAAGAATTCTGTCTCTCACAGACCTGTTAGTTTTTCTTTAAGAAGCCCTCTTGTTCTCCACTCATTACCTGTATTAACTGCACCTGTTTGAACACGTTACCTGTATAAAAGACACCTGTCCACACACTCAATCAAACAGACTCCAACCTCTCCACAATGGCCAAGACCTGAGAGCTGTGCAAGGACATCAGGGATAGAATTGTAGACCTGCACAAGGCTGGGATGGGCTACAGGACAATAGGCAAGCAGCTTGGTGAGAAGGCAACAACTATTGGCGCAATTATTAGAAAATGGAAGAAGTTCAAGATGACGGTCAATCTCCCTCGGTCTGGGGCTCCATGCAAGATCTCACCTCGTGGGGCATCAATGATCATGAGGAAGGTGAGGGATCAGCCCATAACTACACGGCAGGACCTGGTCAAGGACCTGAAGAGAGCTGGGACCACAGTCCCAAAGAAAACCATTAGTAACACACTACACCGTCATTAATTAAAATCCTGCAGCCCACGCCAGGTCCCCCTGCTCAAGCCAGCGCATGTCCAGGCCCGTCTGAAGTTTGCCAATGATCATCTGGATGATCCAGAGGAAGAATGGGAGAATGTAATTTGGTCTGATGAGTCAAAAATACAGCTTTTTGGTCTAAACTCCACTCGCCGTGTTTGGAGGAAGAAGAAGGATGAGTGCAACCCCAAGAACACCATCCCAACTGTGAAGCATGGAGGTGGAAACATCATTCTTTGGGGATGCTTTTCTGCAAAGGGGACAGGACGACTGCACCGTATTGAGGGGAAGATGGATGGGGCCATGTATCGCGAGATCTTGGCCAACAATCTCCTTCCCTCAGTAAGAGCATTGAAGATGGGTCATGGCTGGGTCTTCCAGCATGACAACAACCCGAAACACACAACCAGGGCAACTAACAAGTGGCTCCGTAAGAAGCATGTCAAGGACCTGGAGTGGCCTAGCCAGTCTCCAGACCTGAAGCCAATAGAAAATCTTTGGAGGGAGCTGAAATCTGTATTGCCCAGTGACAGCCTCGAAACCTGAAGGATCTGGAGAAGGTCTGAATGGAGTAGTGGGCCAAAATCCCTGCTGCAGTGTGTGCTAACCTGGTCAAGAACTACAGGAAACGTATGATCTCTGTAATTGTAAACAAAGGTTTCTGTACCAAATATTGAGTTCTGCTTTCTGATGTATCAAATACTTAGGGCATGCAATAAAATGCAAATTAATTACAAAGCCGATTCCAAAAAAGTTGGGACACTGTACAATTGTGAATAAAAACAGAATGCAATGATGTGGAAGTTTAAAAATGTCAATATTTTATTCATACAACATAGATGACATATCAAATGTTTAAACTGAGTGGCATCCCCTCTTCTTTTTATAACAGACTGCAAACGTCTGGGGACTGAGGAGACAAGTTGCTCAAGTATATGAATAGGAATGTTGTCCCATTCTTGTCTAATACAGGCTTGTAGTTGCTCAACTGTCTTAGGTCTTCTTTGTCGCACCTTCCTCTTTATGATGCGCCAAATGTTTTCTATGGGTGAAAGATCTGGACTGCAGGCTGGCCATTTCAGGACCCAGATCCTTTTTCTATGCAGCCATGACATTGTAATTGATGCAGTATGTGGTCTGGCATTGTCATGTTGGAAAAAGCAAGGTCTTCCCTGAAAGAGACAACGTCTGGATGGGAGCATATGTTGTTCTAGAACTTGGATATAACTGTCAGCATTGATGGTGCCTTTCCAGATAGGCTGCCCATGCCACACGCACTCATGCAACCCAATATCATCAGAGATGCAGGCTTCTGAACTGAGCGCTGATAACAACTTGGGTTGTCCTTGTCCTCTTTAGTCCAGATGACATGGCGACCCAGTTTTCCCTAATTTTGATTAGTCTGACCACAGAACACTTTTCCACTTTGCCACAGTCTATTTTAAATGATCCTTGGCCCAGAGAAAACACCTGCGCTTCTGGATCCTGTTTAGATACAGCTTCTTTTTTGACCTATAGAGTTTTAGCTGGCAACGGCGAATGGCACGGTGGATTGTGTTCACTGACAATGTTTTCTGGAAGTATTCCTGAGCCCATGTTGTGATTTCCATTACAGTATCAATCCTGTATGTGATGCGGTGCCGTCTGAGGGGCCGAGGATCAGGGGCATCCAGTATGGTTTTCCGGCCTTGACCCTAACGCACAGAGATTGTTCCAGATTCTCTGAATCTTTGGATGATATTATGCACTGTAGATGATGATAACTTCAAACTCTTTGCAATTTTTCTCTGAGAAAATCCTTTCTGATATTGCTCCACTATTTTTCGCCGCAGCATTGAGGGAATTGGTGATCCTCTGCCCATCTTGACTTCTGAGACACTGTCACTCTGAGAGGCTCTTTTTATACCCAATCATGTTGCCAATTAACATAATAAGTTGCAAAATGGTCCTCCAGCTGTTCCTTATCTGTACATTTAACTTTTCCAGCCTCTTATTGCTACCTGTCCCAACTTTTTTGGAATGTGTAGCTCTCATGAAATCCAAAATGAGCCAATATTTGGCATGACATTACAAAATGTCTCACTTTCAACATTCGATATGTTATCTATATTCTATTGTGAATTAAATATAAGTTTATGAGATTTGTAAATTATTCCATTCCTTTTTTACTCACAATTTGTACAGTGTCCCAAATTTTTTGGAATCGGGTTTGTACTTAAAAATCATACAATGGATTTTTGTTTTAGATTCTGTCAGTTTAAGAGGACCTATGATAAAAATTACAGACTTCTACATGTTTTGTAAGTGGGAAAACCTGCAAAATCGGCAGTGTATCAAATACTTGTTCTCCCCACTTTACATAGGATCATAAACTTTAAACACATGATATACTTATATATAGTGCATACTTTACAAATACTGTGGGAAAACAGAAAGAAAACAGAGAGTGGGATTGGGCATGGCTATGGGCAGGCGATTTTGAACAGATGAATCTGAACGCGTTGATCCACACTGAAGCATTGTGTACCTGAAGCACACTGCACCATTCCAGACCAGAAATACATCTCAGCGGTATAGACTTATTTAGAAAAATACATATTGCGAATTACATTGTCAGTTATGTTACCTGATATTTGGGTCTTTCAACATTAAACACCTTTGCCCAAGTGACCCAGAAGGTTTTGATTGACACCAGAGAACCACAATCATTCTGGTAACTAAAACAGTAATTTGCGTCATCTGAATGTCTTTAATACTTTAATTTGCAAGTGCTCATTTATTCATGAGAAAACTCAAAGACTCAAATGCTAATTCATTAAGATAATGTTTTATTTACAATCTACAGGCAGTCAAGATTTACACGAAGAATGATCCAAAACACAATTTCAATAGAGAGGAGGCTGGTTTAGTTGGGAACTCTTTCAGTCGGAGAGTCAGACACTTATACTCCCATCTTACGATCCAAACATTCTCAAGAAATACTTTTAATAAGATTAATAACTTCACATTTTATGACTATACGAAAGGAGTTGTTTTGGCATTGAATCATTTAGCTTCTGTCCTGACTGGTTATGCATGTAGGCTATAGCTCCTCTGAAAGCAATTGCTACTTTGACGAAAGTTTAAACCATCACGTAGACACATCAAGAACACTGATGAATCGTTTGAGAGATAAATTGGAATGTTTGTGTTTCCTTGAAGTCCATTGGTGAGGCGTCTGAATGACATCTTGTCTCTGGTATGACCGGGAAAGGAGTCAGTTATATGAGTTATATGAGCCTATGTTTTGGCCTAGACTTTGCCGATTTTAGCTCTAATAAAGAAAAGCGCTTCGCAGCCTTGTCCCCTTTGTTTTGACCTTGCAAGTATAGAGAAATATCAGTTTCCAAAATCAGTTTGGAGGATTAGCCTTGAACAACCTAACCTCACTTGATTTTAATAGGTTTCAGGTGCATGTTTGGTTTTATACCTGGACAGACATAGTGTCAAGTGACCTGAAAGGGTGTCTTGTTTTATCATTTGTTTCAATGTTTGAACCCCCCGTTTTAACTTTATTACCCTAGACCGTGACAAGAAGTGGGTCCATCAGTCATCGATCTCAACATTGCCAAATGGCCCACACTCACCTCGATTAGAGTAAGAGAGTTCAGGGAACGAGACATTTATCTCTGATTTATGAAGTTAAGGGGTTCTGGGTGTCTGTCTTCTCAGTCCGTCTCTAATTGTGTCCAGTTTTTCAGGTGCCTGTAATTCCATTCATGGGAGAATGTTATTTTGATGTCTGTTCATGATTCCAGAGGAGGATGTTACAGCACATACAATGTGCTGATGTTTTCCAGTGGCACAGTACTGTGTTTATTTACAATTTTTTTTGTGTGTTTCAGTAACGCAGCATCAGGTCAATATAGGGAGGTTGAAACATGTTGTTTGATCAATATACCTGTCAGACTTGAAAAGGGAACCTCCCTGAGACGATATATGTATCTAAAATAACGTAACAGAACATGAAAGCATAACAACCTACAGAGGAATGAAATCCAAACAATGACCAAAAAAATGTCTTGAATTGGGACGGTGATTAGGAACACAGGTGAGGGTAAAAACAATGTGGAACGGGTGTCCGTGCTACAAATGCAGACGAGAGGCCATTGGCTCTCATTGGCTCTCATTGGCTCAACACGCCAGCCCATCCAGGATGGTATGTTACTGTGTTTTTACCACACACACGTTTGTCTTTCTATACTTGTGGGGATAACCTTGACCCAGATATCAATTTTACCTTTTCATTAGTGTTTATGCCTAACCCATAATTGTCACACCCTGATGTGTTTCACCTGTTGTTTGGTCCCCGCCCCTCACCAGGTGTTCCCGGTTCCCTATTAGCCCCGTGTATTTAAACCCTGTTCTCTGTTTGGCAGTTGCCAGATCGTCTTGTCCCGTACAGTCGTTTCCAGCGTTCTATGTGTTCATCAGTCAGTCTACCTGTCCTTCTATTCCCCGGTTACGACCCTTGCCTGTTTTCCGGATTACGAGCCTGCCTGCCCTCTCCTGTACCTTCGACCATCCGACCGCCCGACAACGAACACTGCCTGTCCCCCACTACGAGCCTGCCTGCCCTCTCCTGTACCTTTGACCATCTGACCCCCCGACAACAAACACTGCCTGTCCCCCACCACGAGCCTGCCTGCCCTCTCCTGTGCCTTCGACCATCTGATCGTCCGATAACGAACACTGCCTGTCCACCACTACGAGCCTGCCCACTGCCTGGTAGTTCAATAAATACTTTGGACCGCCCTCCTCTGCCTCTGTGTCCGCATTTGGGTCCCCACCCGTGCACCGTTGTGTCAGAACGATCTGGCCATGTCGGACCCAGCGGAGTTGGAACACCTACACAACGCAGTGGCCTGCCAAGGGGTCGTCGTGGGCCGACACGAGGAGGCACTCCACGGCATCGCAGAGGAACTCCGTGAGCAGAGAGTGCGCCAACAGGAGACCAACGATAGCCTGCTGCGAATGCTGGAGAGAATAACCCTAGCCCTGCCTGCACAGGTAGCTCCCCACCTGCCTCCTGCCCCGTCTATTCCCGACTTCCCAACGCCCCCCCCGATGCCCCAAAGGGAGCCACACTTACCTGCCCCCGAACGGTTCTCTGGTGACTCCAGTTATTGTGTTCCCTTTTTGTCCCAGTGCTCGCGCATCTTCGAGCTCCAGCCGTCCTCGTTCCCTACGGAGAAGTCACGGGTTGCTTACATCATTACCATGATGTCCGGGCGGGCCTTGGCCTGGGCCAAGCCGATCTGGGACCAACGATTGCCCATCTGTTACAGCCTAGCGGCTTTCACGGCGGAGGTAAAGAAGGTTTTCGATGCCCCTCTGTCCGGCAGGGAAGCGGCACGCCAGCTCCTACGACTCAGGCAGGGCAACAGTAGCGTTCCGGATTACGCCATCAAATTCCGTACCCTGGCAGCGGAGTGTTCGTGGGGTTCTGAGGCGCTACTCGACACGTTCTACAACGGTTTGTGTGACCCCATCAAGGACGAGCTTGCTGCCCGAGATGTGCCCACGTGTTTGGATGGTCTCGTGTCCATGGCCACTCGAATAGGTAGCCGACTACGGGAACGGGACCGGGAGAGAGGACACCGTCATCCTGCCCAGGCACTTCCGCATCCCGGCAGGCTGGATGGTGGAGCGTCACTGGGTCTGACGACACCACCCGAGCCCTTCCGAGACTCACCGAGGGTAACCGAAGCCCTTACACCTGAGCCCATGCAGTTGGGCAGGGCGCGTCTGACTCCGGAGGAACGTCAACGGCGAATGCTCAGCCACAGCTGTCTCTACTGCGGAGGGCTAGGTCATTACGCCGCCAGCTGTCCGTTAAAAGGACGGGCTCATCCGTAACCGCAGGAATACGGGTGAGTCAGACCAAGACGCGGTGGGCACCCACTGAGCGCTTTCCTTTTCCTGCCACTGTTATCTGGGGTTCCCAAACCCTGAGTGTGAACGTTCTTATTGATTCCGGGGCTGATGACTGTTTTATCGACACCTCCCTTCTTGTGCAGATGGGCATCCCCTCAAGCCCCTTACACCCACACATTGAGGCCACAGCCCTGGACGGCCGCTCTATTGGGCGGGTGTCTGAGATATCAGTTCCTGTTACCCTGACCCTATCTGGTAACCACAGTGAGGAGATCCAGTTCCTGCCCTTACGTTCCCCTAATGTTCCCATCGTGTTAGGCCACTCATGGCTCGTGAAACACAACCCCCACATTGACTGGACTACTGGCTCTGTTACAGGTTGGAGCCCCTTTTGTCTGGCACACTGTCTGAAGGCCGCTCCACAGGCTCTGACCAGGGCCGCCCCCCTGTCCACGGACATCGATCTGTCATCTGTCCCTGCTGACTACTGGGACTTAAAGGAGGTTTTTGACAAAGCCCGGGCCACCTCCCTACCACCACACCGACCATATGACTGCGCCATAAACCTCCACCCAGGCACGTCGCCCCCCCGTGGACGCCTGTACTCCCTGTCCGGACCTGAAACAAAGGCCA
Organism: Esox lucius; assembly: GCF_011004845.1. NCBI lineage: Eukaryota > Metazoa > Chordata > Actinopteri > Esociformes > Esocidae > Esox > Esox lucius. The sequence continues at coordinate 14,204,895 of NC_047587.1, forward strand.
TGGAGGAGTATGTGGGGACTTCCCTCAGGGCCGGGATCATCCGACCATCTTCCTCTTCTGCTGGTGCGGGGTTTTTCTTTGTGGCCAAGAAGGATAAGACCCTGCGTCCCTGCATAGATTATCGGGGCCTGAATGACATCACGGTGAAGAACCGTTATCCACTCCCTCTGCTTGCCTCCGCGTTCGAGATGCTCCAGGGTGCCACCATCTTCTTGACGCTTGACCTCCGCAATGCCTACCACCTGGTACGGATCAGAGAGGGAGATGAGTGGAAGACGGCGTTCAACACCACTAGTGGCCACTATGAATACCTGGTAATGCCGTTTGGGCTGACCAACGCTCCGGCTGTCTTTCAGGCCCTGGTGAACGACGTGCTCCGGGACATGATTAACCGCTTTGTTTTCGTGTATCTGGATGACATTTTGATTTACTCCCGCTCTGCCCAGGAACACACCTCCCACGTCCGACAGGTCCTTCAGCGGTTATTGGAAAACCGCCTTTTCGTAAAAGCTGAGAAGTGCAAGTTCCACCGCTCCGTCATTCCTTTCCTGGGCTACATAGTGGCTGCGGGTAGCATCCGGATGGACCCCGGCAAGGTCCAAGCCGTCACCGATTGGCCACAGCCCTCTTCACGCCTGGACCTACAGCGCTTCCTTGGCTTTGCCAATTTCTATCGGAGGTTCATCCGGGGTTACAGTGAGTTGGCTGCCCCGCTCACCGCCTTGACCTCCACTAAAGTGGCCTTCCAATGGTCCCCCGCGGCATCCCGTGCCTTCGCGGCCCTCAAGCAGCGCTTCACCTCGGCCCCCATCCTGATTCACCCGGACCCGGCCCGGCAGTTTGTAGTGGAGGTGGACGCCTCCAGCGTCGGTGTAGGGGCCGTCCTGTCACAGAGATCGGACCAGGACCAGAAACTGCACCCCTGTGCTTACCTCTCCCGCCGCCTGACACCTGCTGAGGCCAACTACGACGTGGGCAACAGGGAATTGCTTGCGGTCAAGGCTGCATTGGAGGAGTGGAGACATTGGCTGGAGGGGGCGGAACAGCCCTTTCTCGTTTGGACTGACCACAAGAACCTTGAGTATCTGCGCTCGGCCCGGAGGCTCAATTCCCGCCAAGCCAGATGGGCCCTGTTCTTTGCTCGCTTCCAATTCACCCTCTCCTATCGGCCTGGCTCAAAGAACACCAAACCGGACGCGCTGTCCCGCGTGTTCGGACCTGCTGCGGACCACCAAGAGCCTGAGCGCATCCTTCCTGCCTCCTGTCTGGCTACGTCGTTGGTTTGGGGGGTGGAAGAGGCAGTACGGAACGCGCAACGGCTAAATCCGGATCCTGGGGGGGGGGCGCCTGGCCGCTTGTTTGTGCCTGACCATGTCCGGTCCAAAGTCCTGGAATGGGGCCACTCCTCGACACTTACCTGCCACCCCGGCGCCCGACGGACCTTGGCCTTCCTCCGTCAACGGTTCTGGTGGCCCACCATGGGGGTGGACGTCCCCGCCTTCGTATCCGCCTGCACGGTGTGTGCCCAAAACAAGACGTCACGCCAAGCCCCAGCCGGTCTCTTGCAACCGCTTCCGGTCCCTCGTCGCCCATGGTCACACATCTCCCTGGACTTCGTCACGGGCCTGCCTCTTTCCGACGGCAACACCGCTATCCTCACGGTGGTGGACCGGTTCACCAAAACGGCACACTTCATCCCCCTGCCCAAGCTGCCATCGGCCAAGGAGACGGCCCAACTGATGGTACAGCACATCTTCCGAATCCACGGTCTGCCTGTTGACGTCGTCTCCGATCGGGGTCCTCAGTTCACTTCCCAGTTCTGGAGGGCTTTCTGCACCCTCATTGGTTCTTCCCTCAGTCTGTCCTCCGGTTTTCACCCCGAGTCAAACGGCCAATCGGAAAGGGCCAATCAGGACCTGGAGACGGTGCTGCGGTGTCTGGTTTCACACAACCCCGCCACATGGAGCCGGCAACTGGTATGGGTTGAGTATGCCCACAACACCCTACCCTCCTCCGCTACTGGGCTCTCCCCCTTCGAATGCTCTCTGGGCTACCAGCCTCCGTTGTTCCCAGAGCAGGAAGAGGAGGTCGGGGTTCCATCCGCCCAGTTCTTCATTCGGCGCTGTCGCCGGACATGGAAGCGGGCCCGTGCGGCCCTTCTGCGCACCAACGCCAGGTACTGTCGACAGGCCGACCGCCGCAGGACCCCAGCACCCCGCTACCGTGTTGGCCAGAGGGTGTGGTTGTCCGCCCGGGACCTGCCCCTTCGTGTGGAGAGCCGCAAGCTGTCTCCCCGCTTCATCGGGCCCTTTCGGATCTCTCGGGTCATCAGCCGTTCGGCTGTTCGCTTAGTGTTGCCCCGCTCCCTCCGTGTCCACCCGACCTTTCACGTGTCTCGTATCAAACCCGTCGCTAACTGTCCTTTGTCTCCTCTCCCTAGGCCTGCTCCTCTCCCCCGTCTCGTGGACGGCCACCCAACCTATTCTGTTCGGCGTCTCCTGGGGGTTCGGGCCCGGGGCCGGGGCTTCCAATACCTGGTTGACTGGGACGGCTACGGGCCGGAGGAGCGCTCCTGGGTGCCGGCTAGGGACATCCTCGACCCGAGCCTCATCGCTGACTTCCATCGTCGGTGTCCCGGTCAGCCGGGTGTGCGCCCGGGTCGGCCGCCAGGTGGCGTCCGTAGGGGGGGGGGGTTCTGTCACACCCTGATGTGTTTCACCTGTTGTTTGGTCCCCGCCCCTCACCAGGTGTTCCCGGTTCCCTATTAGCCCCGTGTATAGAAACCCTGTTCTCTGTTTGGCAGTTGCCAGATCGTCTTGTCCCGTACAGTCGTTTCCAAGCGTTCTATGTGTTCATCAGTCAGTCTACCTGTCCTTCTATTCCCCGGTTACGACCCTTGCCTGTTTTCCGGATTACGAGCCTGCCTGCCCTCTCCTGTACCTTCGACCATCCGACCGCCCGACAACGAACACTGCCTGTCCCCCACTACGAGCCTGCCTGCCCTCTCCTGTACCTTTGACCATCTGACCCCCCGACAACAAACACTGCCTGTCCCCCACCACGAGCCTGCCTGCCCTCTCCTGTGCCTTCGACCATCTGATCGTCCGATAACGAACACTGCCTGTCCACCACTACGAGCCTGCCCACTGCCTGGTAGTTCAATAAATACTTTGGACCGCCCTCCTCTGCCTCTGTGTCCGCATTTGGGTCCCCACCCGTGCACCGTTGTGTCAATAATGGCTGAACCCCAAAGTAACCCCAGTTTAACCACTATGCCCAGTCTGTTATTTCCTAACCATAAATCCTTAATCCATTCTGGAGGGACCTATTCGTCAGGTTTGGTTTTCTTTGTAGAGTACATATTATCTTATTTGTGGGGACATCAGGTCCCAAAATATTCACATGGATGTGGGTCTTAAACACCCACACACACTCCTTTCTTGTCTCAACATTTTACAGTGAATTAGTAATGTCATTATGACAACATTAAGCTGTGGACCATAAACCATGTATTAGCTATCCCCGGCTACAACACAAAATGCATGAGAGGCAATAAAGCATATATTTTTTTTTTTTACTTTCAACATTTTTAAGATACCCTGGCCCTTGGATGGGGTATTGATATTCTGAAGAAAATACTGGGTCCGGTGGGTGTCTGATCGGAATGTCATGGATACGATATACATTTTGGGATCCGAGTAGACCTCTATACAAACAGACAGAAACCTAATTATCTGAGCTGGAATGCACCGTCGGCAGTTAGCAACGTGTCGACACACAGTCTCTCAGCAGCATCCACCTCTATCAGGGGAGTATCACGTCCATTAATTCTAGATTCTCCCCTCCCCCCCATGGGAATTGAACCAATAACCTTAGCATTGCAGAATACTGTACATCCTCTACCAAATGAGCGCCATGTTCAATAAAGGAGCACCACTGAAAGATCAGTGTTTCCCCAGACCTCTGTTTCCCCCAGATGTTTCACATTTGTTTTTAATTAGTCAACTAACCATCAAAACCTTTGAGTAATATCTCACCCCTAACCCAGTTTTACATTTGAGTGAAATAGAAGCATTAGAGTAGTCGTGACATTCGTGGTTTGACAATCTAGAGACAGTGAGACGGAGAAACACAGACAGAGTGTTAGAGATGGAGGTAGAGGTTGGGAGAGATGGAGAGAATTAGAGAGAAGGAGGGAGTTAGAGAGAGGGAGGGAGAGAAAGATAGGGGGAGGTGGAGTTGGAGAGTGGGAGCCCGCAGCAATGCTACGCGTTGCTACGGGAGGCGTGTGTAAGAGTGTGTTGGTGCCCGCGTGGTGTGTGTACATACATGTGCTTCTGTGGGTGTGTGCATATGTGTGTGTTAACATGCAGAAATCATTGATGTGCCTCTGGTTGATTGAAAAGATTCAGGGGTGTTTCAGCCAGATGACCTAAGGAGGAACTCCCACCGACAGTACAGATTGCTTTTACAGTTATCCCTAAACTCCTCTTGTCAGCTGTTCTCCTCTCCTCGCGGCCTCTCCTCCTCTCTCCGCCTGTCCTCTCTTGTCCTCTTTCCTTCTCCCATCTTCTCTCCTGCTCTGCTTTCATCGGCAGTGCTACATTCTCCTTCTAAAAATGGGGCAGTGTGTGTTTTGAATGTGACCCCCCCACCCCCCTCCTACAATGACAGCCGTAGTTCCTACTGGGGTTATTTTTATTCCTAGTGTGCAGTTGCCTCCCCTTCTGATCTGTATCTGTTTCTACTGTACATACTGTATCTGTCTTCCTTTTCCCTCTCTCCTGATCTTTCTCCATATCCCTCCTTCTCTCCCCCCCATCTACTTCTCTCTCCCCATCTCCCTCCCTCTCTTCCCATCTCTCTCTCTCCCCCATATCCCTCCCTCTCTCCTCCATCTCTCTCTCTCCCCTATCTCCCTCCCTCTCTCCCCCATCTCTCTCTCTCCCTCCTCACTCTCTCCCTCCTCACTCTCTCCCTACCCCCCCATCTGCTGTTCTCTCTACTGATTAACTTAAAGAATCTCTGCATCAACACCTCAAACGTTACTGCTTTTTAATTAAGAAATAAGTGCCATGAGGCACAGGGATCAGCCATGCGCTTCACACACACACACACACACACACACACACACACACACACACACACACACACACACACAGAGACACACAGACAACAGACACACACACACACACACTCACCAACAGACACCCACATACACACACTCACCAACACACACACATACACACACTCACCAACACACACACACGCACACACACTCTCACCAACACACACACACACTCAGCAACACATACACACACATGCACACGCTCTCACTCACTCAAAAAAAACCTGCCCCTTTAATTGTAATTGTGAGTACTTTTTTGAGATAAAAAAAAAAATATCCTCACCATGGGTTTTTATACCTTTGAGGACATCTGGACCTATGAAGTACAGCATAGCAGTATGAGTCAAATATAATACAATTACACAGACCTACTGGAACACCTCCTCCTGCACTATGTCTAGGGGATAGTTAGGGATTTTGGCAATGAAGCTTTTTACCTGCCTCCATAAGTCAGATCACCTCTTACCAGTTTTGGTGGTCATCCTTCATGGCTCTGCCTTCAGCTGGAAAGATGTTACTGACTAGCATTCACTTAACAGATCCAGCCCTCATGCTGGATCAAGATACATACAAATGTGAGTAATGAGCTCAACAATGACGACTTAGATAAAAGGCTCCATTGCTAAACTCCTGGACTATCTCCTGAAATATCAAAATTATCTTTTTGAGGGAGGGAGACGGGGAGAGATTTTTGTGAATGATTAATCGATGCCACGAGAATATGGTTGAAGGGTGAAATTCGGAGTACTCAGTGTTTGTAGAAGTCCAACCAACAGATCAATAGTGATGAATGAACACTATTATGTGTGTGTGTGTGTGTGTGTTGCTGAGATGTCGTCCAAGTCATCCTGTCTCACCTGAGTTAATGCATTCCAGAAAGGAAAAAGGCTGTTGAGTTATGAAATAGCCATGATAAAGTGCTGTAGGGATTCTCCCACAGGATCACAGATCTGTGAAGTAGTTCAGTAGGACAGACATTCTGTGTACTGGTCCATGTGTTGCCTGTGTACTGGTCCATGTGTTGCCTTTGTACTGGTCCATGTGTTGCCTTTGTACTGGTCCATGTGTTGCCTGTGTACTGGTCCATGTGTTGCCTTTGTACTGGTCCATGTGTTGCATGTGTACTGGTCCATGTGTTGCCTTTGTACTGGTCCATGTGTTGCCTTTGTACTGGTCCATGTGTTGCCTGTGTACTGGTCCATGTGTTGCATGTGTACTGGTCCATGTGTTGCCTTTGTACTGGTCCATGTGTTGCCTGTGTACTGGTCCATGTGTTGCATGTGTACTGGTCCATGTGTTGCCTGTGTACTGGTCCATGTGTTGCCTTTGTACTGGTCCATGTGTTGCCTGTGTACTGGTCCATGTGTTGCATGTGTACTGGTCCATGTGTTGCCTGTGTACTGGTCCATGTGTTGCCTGTGTACTGGTCCATGTGTTGCATGTGTACTGGTCCATGTGTTGCCTGTGTACTGGTCCATGTGTTGCCTTTGTACTGGTCCATGTGTTGCCTGTGTACTGGTCCATGTGTTGCCTGTGTACTGGTCCATGTGTTGCCTTTGTACTGGTCCATGTGTTGCCTGTGTACTGGTCCATGTGTTGCCTGTGTACTGGACTTAACTTTGTGTTGCATCTGTTGAACTTTTTTTCCATGTTTAGACAGATGGATATTTGAGCTAATATCAAAAATAAACAGAAATGCAAAACTTAGTACATCCTTACACATTGACCATCACATAAATTGGCTATAATTAGAATCAGTTGCACCAAAACGGGTGCTGATAATTAAGGGATCATCAGAGACCAACTTGGTAGGGTCCAGAAACTTGGTCTGGTTTGGTCTTAATAATATGGTAGTGTTGTAATTCATCACGCCTACAGCAAAATACCTGATTTTTACCTGATATCTGATTCCCTTAAAAGATGGACTCTTGATGCTCATGAGTACATGCCCAGCTCCCCCAGTATCTACAACCCATCATTAACCCTACAACTCCTCCTATATCTACAACCCATCATTAACCCTACAGCTCCCCCTATATCTACAACCCATCATTAACCCTACAACTCCTCCTATATCTACAACCCATCATTAATCCTACAACTCCTCCTATATCTACAACCCATCATTAACCCTACAGCTCCCCCTATATCTACAACCCACCATTAATCCTACAGCTCCCCCTATATCTACAACTCATCATTAATCCTACAGCTCCCCCTATATCTACAACCCACCATTAACCCTACAGCACCTCCTATATCTACAACCCATCATTAACCCTATAGTTAATGTTGGTCTAAACTCCACTCACCGTGTTTGGAGGAAGAAGAAGGATGAGTGCAACCCCAAGAACACCATCCCAACCGTGAAGCATGGAGGTGGAAACATCATTCTTTGGGGATGCTTTTCTGCAAAGGGGACAGGACGACTGCACCGTATTGAGCGGAGGATGGATGGGGCCATGCATCGCGAGATCTTGGCCAACAACCTCCTTCCCTCAGTAAGAGCATTGAAGATGGGTCATGGCTGGGTCTTCAAGCATGACAACGACCCGAAACACACAGCAAGGGCAACTAAGGAGTGACTCCGTAAGAAGCATCTCAAGGTCCTGGAGTGACCTAGCCCGTCTCCAGACCTGAAGCCAATAAAAAATCTTTGGAGGGAGCTGAAAGTCCGTATTGCCCAGCGACAGCCTCGAAACCTGAAGGATCTGGAGAAGGTCTGTATGGAGGAGTGGGCCAAAATCCCTGCTGCAGTGTGTGCTAACCTGGTCAAGAACTACAGGAAACGTATGTTCTCTGTAATTGTAAACAAAGGTTTCTGTACCAAATATTAAGCACTGTTTTTCTGATGTATAAAATACTTATGTCATGCAATAAAATGCAGATTAATTACATACAAATCATACAATGTGATTTTCTGGATGTTTTCTGGAGTCCGTCACTCACAGTTGAAGAGTACCTCAGTTCCAAGGTCCTACGCTGCTATACTATTGTGCTGGGGGATTGGGTCAGTTCTCCTTCTCCACTATAAATCGTTGTTGATATGAGGAATGCATTTTCGGAATTTTCCCAGTCTCCTCCCGTTTTAAACTTTAGGAGGACACGAGGTCCTGGTCTACACCTGCGGAGTACCTGGTTTGGGGGGCCCATTGTTGTCCCTGTCCTTGTCCATCTGGTCATACTTCTGACCTGGTCATTAACCCTACAGGTCCTCCAATACCTACAACCCACCATAAACTCCTCAGCTCTTCCTATATCTACAACCCACCATTAACCCACCAGCTCCTTCTATATTCACAACCCACCATTAACCCTACAGCTCCCCCTATATCTACAACCCACCATTAACCCTACAGCTCCCCCTATATCTACAACCCATCATTAACCCTACAGCTCCTCCTATATCTACAACCTATCATTAACCCTATAGCTCCTCCTACAATATACTTACAACCCACCACTAACCAGCTCCTCCTATATCTACAACACACCATTAACCTACAGCTCCTTCTATATCTACAACCCATAATTAAACCTGCAGCTACTCCTATATCTACAACCCACCATTAAAAACCAAGTTTGACAAGACAGTGAAGGTTCGAGCTGTGACATTATTTGTAATAACTAGTTACAAAATTCATTGAATTTGCTATACACTTCCTGATATTCCAAATATCCTGGTTGGAATATTCACAGATATATTGTATAGGAATTAGCTGGATTTCTGAACTCCTTTATGTGATCTCTTTAAAAAAAACAAGGGATGCATTGCTTTTTTCTCCCAACACTGTTTGCACTAGTCCACTAGTATCTGTGAGTTATATTGTAAAAAATACTTTTTTCTACATCACAGGGCCATGCAATGCTGTGTTGTTCTCCCATAGTCCCATGTCACATCTGTTTGGGCCATTTTTAGCAGACTACATGGTAAATATTAGCAAATAGTCCTGTATGTGGTCATCATTAGCAGGCTAGGCTACACAATCATTATTGCAGGCAAGCCATATGTCATCGTGTTAGCAGGCTAGGCTAGGGGGTGGTTGTTAGCAGTTTTAGTTAGGTGTTCATTATTAGCAGGCCGGGCTAGTCGGGTAGGTTATTATCAGCAGTCACGACACGTACTATTAGAATACATTACTGCCCAAACACAAGCCTGAGAAAACAACAACAAGACAATGTCACATCACATCAAGGGGCTGGGGAGACATGCTCCCAGCGTTGGCAGAATCTACTTCATCTGTGGAACACAAGTGGCTTAGTAGTAAGTGACCTTGCCTGAAACCTAAACAGTTGTGTTGGCTCCCCAAGTCAACAATTCCCGGGCTTTAGCTTAGCAGGCTAAAAATAAATTGTTCTGGTGAACAAATAGAACTCCCTTATTAGACATTATTGTTGGATTTATTGCCAGTAAACGTGTTGCTTGGATAATCCATCCCAGTAATATATCCTCCCACTAATAAGAGATTATGGGATTATCAGTGCAAACTAACAGCGGGGTAAAAAACCACAGATGATGTCCTGACTATATGACTCTTTTAACTGACTATAAGACTCTTTTAACAGACAATAAGACTCCTTTAACAGACAATAAGACTCCTTTAAAAGACTATATGACTCTTTTAACAGACTATAAAACTCCTTTAACACACAATATGACTATTTTAACAGACTATAAGACTCCTTTAACAGACAATAAGACTCCTTTAACAGACTATAAGACTCCTTTAACAGACTATATGACTCCTTTAACAGACTATAAGACTCCTTTAACAGACAATAAGACTCCTTTAACAGACTATAAGACTCCTTTAACAGACTATAAGACTCCTTTAACAGATAATAAGACTCCTTTAACAGACTATAAGACTCCTTTAACAGACTATAAGACTCCTTTAACAGACTATAAGACTCCTTTAACAGACTATATGACTCTTTTAACAGACTATAAGACTCCTTTAACACACAATATGACTCTTTTAACAGACTATGAGACTCCTTTAACAGACTATAAGACTCCTTTAACAGACTATATGACTCCTTTAACAGACTATATGACTCTTTTAACAGACTAAGACTCCTTTAACAGACTACAAGACTCCTTTAACAGACTATATGACTCTTTTAACAGACAATAAGACTCCTTTAACAGACTGTATTACTCCTTTAACAGACAATAAGACTTCTTTAACAGACTATATGACTCCTTTAAAAGACTCCTTTAACAGACTATATGACTCCTTTAACAGACAACATGACTCTTTTAACAGACTATAACAGACTATAAGGTGTTTAGGTTACTAAAACTGTTATACGTCTCATCAAAGTCATTTAAGGACTGCAATATTGTTGACATGCAGGTCTAACTAAAATGTTACTTGGTGCTTTTATTCCACCCCTCCAAACCAGAGAGGGGGAGAGAACTGCCATTGCCAAGGAGTGCTTAAGGGCTTAAGTGACTTGCTTATGGGCAGAGCAACAGATTTTCCAATGAGTCAGCTTTGGGATTCGATCCGGAAACCTTTTTGTTTAGCGGCCCAGTGCTCCAAGTGCTAGGCTTCCTGTCCCGACAGAAGGGCCTGCGATTGTTGTGTCACCCTGAACACCCTGTTGGGTCGACTTCCGCTTAACATGGCGGCAGCCCAACCGAAGCCACAGACTAGATTTGACTGACTGACGCGTCAACGTTCATATCGTGTCTCAGAACTCATAGGTCCTACAGCCAATCAGCACACACACACACACACCTACACACACCTACACACATACACACACATATATACACACATATATACACACACACACACATGTACACACATACATATACCCACATTCCGTTTAACCACAAAGGTTCTGTCAGAGACGCTGTTGGTAATAAGCTTTTTCCCCTAGCTAAACCTAATCCCCGAACTGATGTGATGAAGAGTACGACAGACTGCTCGGCAGCCGCGGGCTTTATGTTGCTGGCTAGGCAGAAAACACATGACAATGATGATGACAGTTTAGGGGCTACAGAGAGAGCCTGCAAGCTCCTTCCATCGACACCTCTCCCTCCCTCTCTCTCTCTGTCTCTCCCTGAAGGACTGTGAAGTTTTGCCAGCAACAACTGGAGCAGAAGTCGATGGGTGAAGACAAGGACCTTGTCTAGGATCGTCTGGCACCACATTTATGGCTGTTGGAGAATGATAGGGTGGAGACAATCAGGAAGTTTCTGTTGAGAAGAAAACAAAAAACAGAATGATTAAAAGATTTCATCGTATCAGTTCGTGTCACGATACACTTTCAAAATGATGTTAACTACATATTTACACGTGATTGTATTCTACTCATGCTATGAGCATATCTAGACCCGAATATCAGTCGATAATGAATGCTCATATTCTACTCACTTTGGTCAACACACTACTCAACGTAAGCCCTAACAAACTTTTAAATAATCAATATATACTGGCTAATGTCTTTAGAGGGGTTGTTTTTGTCACAACAGATTAACAGTCTTTGTGCATGATATAATTGCCTAATTTATCCATTTATCTTTCTTTAATGACGACCCATCTGCTTTGTCTGTCTGTGTCATTATCTTCCTGGCTGGGGACCACTGCGTCTTGTCGATATATTGACTCATCTTTTTAGGCCAGAATGAGTGCCTGTAGGGTTGTGTTTTGGGATCGAGTTGAAAAATGTTTTAGCATCTAGCGGAAGTTATCAATGATGATGAAAGAACACCAAAAAACCAATCACCAATCAATCAACACCAATGCTCGGGTCTTCAATGCTGGTGCTAGTTTCATTTTTAAGGCTAAAGCAAAATAGGCCCTTACTCAAAGACCTGGAGAAACTTTATTTAACTTCATATTGCTATAATAATATGCATAGATTTCCCTGGTGGTTGGCAAAATGTATGGTGTGTCCAGTTCATCTTCACCCTTGCAGTATGTATGGCATTGATTTTAAGACATGCTCACCCTCACATTGTATATGGCATTGATTTTAAGACATCCTCACACCCACAGTACGTGTGGAGTCAACTAGGACATTCTTACCTTCATAGCGTGTATGGTGCCGATTTTAGGACATCTTCATCTTTACAGTATATATGGAGTCAATTTTAGGACATCATCTTTACAGTATGTATGGAGTTTATTTTAGGACATCCTCATAGTACATATCAGGTCAGTTTTAGGACATTCTCACCCTTTATGTGTTGTTCCTGAGGGATTTGAACAAACAACTTTGGCATCCCTCCGACCGGCTGAGCCACGCCAACAGAATGCTCCCAGTTCCCACTAGGTCATTGTCAGTGTGAGTGTGAGTAGAGAGAGCTGAAAGGATGGTATTAGGGCTTCTTCAGCCTCATACTCATGTTGAATATGAACCATACCATTCCAGATGATTTTCCAGACAGGTTCCGTTAATTAAGTTGGCTGTTGTAATAGTTTGGACGTATGTGTTTTGGGAGTGGATGAATGTAGAATGTAAGAGCAAAAGATTGTAGTGGGATAGAGGAGCCGAAGGCTCGTATGTTCTTCACACTGATTCCCGTCTGATTATTTAGTAATAGCTACAATGCAGCTGCTTACTTAGCATGTAACTACTATTACGCTAGTGATTCCTGAGGGAAGCACCACATCCCGGTTCTTAACAACTGAGCTTCAAAGCCCCCAGCTGAACACAGCCTCCCCCTCACCAGAATGGGGCTGGCTGCTTAGAACCTCCGGGATGTGACTCATCCAATCATCCAGCCATCTCTAGACTAGCCAGTCCATGCCAGACATCAGGAACACACAGAGACACAGAGTCACAGACACACCGAAGCACAGTCACAGACACACAGAGACACAGACACACTGAGGCACAGAGTCACAGACACACAGACACACTGAGGCACAGACACACCGAGGCACAGAGTCACAGACACACTGAGGCACAGAGTCACAGACACACAGAGACACAGAGTCACAGACACACAGAGACACAGAGTCACAGACACACCGAGGCACAGAGTCACAGACACACTGAGGCACAGAGTCACAGACACACAGAGACACAGAGTCACAAACACACCGAGGCACAGAGTCACAAATACACAGAGGCACAGAGTCACAAACACAGAGGAACAGAGTCACAAACACACAGAGACACAGTCACAGACACACTGAGGCACAGAGTCACAGACACACAGAGTCACAGACACACAGAGACACAGAGTCACAGACACACCGAGGCACAGAGTCACAGACACACAGAGACACAGAGTCACAGACACAAAGAGAGAGACACAGACAGACACAGACTGTGTTCAGAGTCAATAGAGCCAAGCCTCTGGGTTGGTCATTGCTTCTAGACATTTGGGCCATAGTCTAGTCAAACTCACAACGGACACCACCGATGACAGGTTTATTTGAGCTTTGGCCTGATTTGGGTTAGGGTCTGACTAGTATCCAGAAGGTCCCTGGTTCTAATCTCCCCACCACCACGGTGAAGGCCTGTCCTTCTGTAGATCCCTGAGAGGGACAGGTTGCTCTAATGGCCCTTCCTGTAATGTTCCCCTCTGGTTGTTGCGGTACATAAGAAGTTCTTAATTTTCTGGCCTGGTTAAATAATTGTACAAATAAAAAATTGCCATCACTTACATAATTTACATAAAAAGTTCCGCACAGGAGTTAACATTAAAATCTGTCCCTCAAAATATTTTTTTGCAGTAGACTGTATTTTTCAGCCAGGGAGGATTTTACCTTAGATGTTGTCCTGTGGCTTTGGGGCATTTATGCCCCAATTAATATTCATGATTCATTGGTTTGTTACAACCACGTTTCCAAAAAAGATGGGACGTGGGGTAAAATGTTAATAAAAACAGAATGCAATGATGTGCAAATCATTAAAACCATATAGTTAATAGAAAATAGTACAAAGACATATCAAATGTTGAAACTGAGACATTTTATTGTTTCTTGAAAAATAAATGCCCACTTTGAAACCTGGTGGAATATAACACCACTAATTAGGTCAATTGGCAACAGGTCAATAACATGATTGGGTATTAAAAGATCATTCCAGAGAGAATGGGCCTGTCAGAGGTGAGGATGGAGATGGGGGTCACCACTGCGTGAAAGACTGTGCAGGCAAATAGTGCAAAAATGTAAGAATAACATTTCTCAGTATAAAATTGCAAATGGTTTTGGGATCTCATCATCTCATATAATCTACACTACATAATATCAAGAAAAGATTCAGAGAATCCGGAGAAATCTCTGTATGTAAGGGACAAGGCCGCACTGCATTAAAATCAGACAGGATTCTGTAGTGGAAATCACTGCATGGGAACACTTCTGAAAACCATTGTCTGGGAACACAGTACGTCGCTACACTACATCCACAATTGCAAGTTAAAATTCTACCATGCAAAGAAGAAACCATATATTAACAGGATCCAGAACTGCCGCCGCCTTCTTTGGGCCCAATCTCATTTTAGATGGACTAAGGCGAAGTGGAAAACTATCCTGTGGTCTGACAAATCTGGACGCCGCATCCTCCGGGCTAAAGAAGAGAGGGACCATCCAGCTGGTTATCAGTGCACAGTTCAAAAGCCAGCATCCATGATGGTATGAGAGTGCATTAGTGCACATGGGATGGGTGACTTGTACGTCTGTGAAGGCACCATTAATGCTGAACAAAATATACAGGTTTTGGAGCAACGTATGGTGCCATCCAGACAACGGCTTTTTCAGTGAAGGCCTTGCTTATTTCAGCCAGACAGTGCCAAACCACATTCTGCACGTATTTCAACAGCATGGCGCCATAGTAAAAGTGCTAAAATGGCCTGTCTGCAGTCCAGACCTGTCACCCATTGAAAACATTTGTCACATTATTTTTATTATTTTTCCAAAACAATAACATTTCTCAGTTTCAACATTTGATATATTGTCTTTGTACTAAATTAAACATAGGGATAAATTATTTGCACATCTTTGCATTCCGGTTTTTATTTGCATTTTACGCAGCGTCCCAACTTTTTTGGAAACAGGCTTGTAAATCAAAAGTCATTTTTTATTAGGAAAGGACCATGTGTCACTCTAAGACAAATTACAAATAATGTTAGAAACAGTGTTGGAGGAACGATTATAGATGTGTGTGTGTGTGTGTATAATTTCTCACAGCTTTTGGAACATAAAATGTGCTTCACAAAGGACAGTAGCTGTGGTATGGTAATCTCATTTCATGGCTACTTAGATGTTCTTCTGGAGAGATTGAGAGATGGAATCAGCGGAACAACTCAGTCCTGTATATAGAGACAGAGACGGGTACTGAGAGAGACGGGTAGGAGAGACGAGCAGGAAGAGATGAGACCAGAAAGAGAGCAGAGTAGTGAGAGAGAGGGGTAGGAGACTGGGAGATAGGATAGAGAAGGTTGTAGAGAGGGAGATAGGAGAGAGAGGGTAGGAGACTGGGAGATAGGATAGAGAAGGTTGTAGAGAGGGAGATAGGAGAGAGAGGGTAGGAGACAGGAGATAGGATAGAGAAGGTTGTAGAGAGGGAGAAAGGAGAGAGAGGGTAGGAGACAGGAGATAGGATAGAGAAGGTTGTAGAGAAGGAGAAAGGAGAGATAGGGCAGGATAGAGGGGGGATGCTCTCTTAAACATTTGTACACACTGCAGACACCCCATTTTACAGAGAAGTACAATATAGTGTAGTCATCCAGCATGAAAAACTACAAATATTCTCACTCATACACAGACATGCAAATGGACCTCTACTGAAAACAAGTAAGCAACCCACAGCAAAGTGAACCAATGAGCAATGAACTGGTTTCTTTTGGTGTATTCGTGTGTGTGTGTGTGCCTCAAAGTAATTCCATTATTCTCTCAGACCACTGATGCTTTCAGGACCGAGACATATGCCAAACGATGTCCTCTACCCTCTGCATGTTTTGGGATGAATGGACCATCCATATAGACAACTCAATGTTTCGGTTTCAAGCTTCAAGATTTATTTGTCAAATGCACCAAACAACAGTGTCATCTGTTAAAGGGAAAGTCCATGTAAACAACTGAAACATGGCATGTTTTAAGATGAAGGAAAAGTCCTTGTAGACAACTGAAACAACATGTTTTAAGATGAATGGAAAGTTCATATAGACAACTGAAACATCATGTTTTAAGATGAAGGGAAAGTCCATGTAGACAACTGAAACATCATATTTTAAGATGAAGGGAAAGTTCATATAGACCACTGAAACATCATGTTTTAAGATGAAGGGGAAGTCCATGTAGAAAACTGAAACATCATGTTTTAAGATGAAGGGAAAGTCCATGTAGACAACTGAAACATCATGTTTTAAGATGAAGGGAAAGTCCATGTAGACAACTGAAACATCATGTTTTAAGATGAAGGGAAAGTTCATATAGACAACGGAAACATCATGTTTTAAGATGAAGGGAAAGTCCATGTAGACAACTGAAACATCATGTTTTAAGATGAAGGGAAAGTCCATGTAGACAACTGAAACATCATGTTTTAAGATGAAGGGAAAGTCCATGTAGACAACTGAAACATCATGTTTTAAGATGAAGGGAAAGTCCATGTAGACAACTGAAACATCATGTTTTAAGATGAAGGGAAAATCCATTTAGACAACTGAAACACGACAACTCCCCATCTGTTGCCTTGTTTTCAAACAAACATCCCTCCATCTCTTCCTTCTCTATCTCTATCTCTGCCTTTTTCCCATCCCTCACCATTGCTTCCTCCCTTCACATCCATCTTAATTCAGTTCAGATGTCTTTATTGGCCTGTACAGTGTTACTACAGACATTGCCAATGCAAACATAAACATATATTAACATTGACTGAAGAAGGGAACATTCCAAGAAGAAGGGAACAGTGTGAAGGATCCAAGTACAGGATTTAATTCCATTAACCTGATTCATTGTCCAGTTGCTTGTCCATACGGATGTGGCAGGAAGATACATGTTTTGCCGCTAATATAGAAGACATCTCTCTCCATCTGTTTCTCCATCTACCTATCCCTTCCCATCACTATCTCTCCATCTGTTTCTCCATCTACCTATCCCTCCCCATCACTATCTCTCCATCTGTTTCTCCCTAACTCTCCATCTGTTTCTCCATCTACCTATCCCTTCCCATCACTATCTCTCCATCTGTTTCTCCCTAACTCTCCATCTGTTTCTCCATCTACCTATCCCTTCCCATCACTATCTCTCCATCTGTTTCTCCATCTACCTATCCCTCCCCATCACTATCTCTCCATCTGTGTCTCCCTTACTCTCCATCTTTTTTTCAGTCCCTTTCTCAATCTCTCTCCATCCCCCTCCATCCCTTCATCTGTTTCTCCATTCATCCCTCTCTCTCTCATCCCTCTTTCTATCCTTTTTTGTCCCTTTCTCCATCTCTCCATTAAGCTCTCTTCATCTCTCTCTGTCATTTCTCTCTCTCTATCTGATATCGTCTCCATCTTTCCATTTGTATCCACACCAGCCGTCATCCCTCTCTTCATTCACTCTTTGTCCTCATACTCCTCTTTCTCAGTCATCACTCCATCTATCTCTTTTAATTCCTTTCTTTCTCTCACTCTCATCTGCCACTCCACTTACCCATCTGTTGCATGCATCCTTAAGACATTCCCATGGACTTCCTTTCTCCTTCCTGTTTGACACCTCACCCTCTTATATAAGATCCTGTTAGCCAACTGAATTGGTCCATCCAATGAATATCTAGACCCCTATCCAGCTGGGTACCTTAGAATAGCCAGGCTGTCTCCAGGCCTTGGCATATGGCTGTGTGTGTGTCTGTGTGTAGTTGTACTTTATCACCCAGGGAACATGTTGTGATCTACACAGAGCTCATTGCAGGAGTGCTGTCACCCTCTATCTCATCACTCTCTGTCTCTATCTCATCACTTACTCTGTCTCTAACTCAGGTCTCTCTCTGTCTCTATCTCAGGTATCTCCCCGTCTCTATCTAATTACTCTCTCTATCTCAGGTCTCTGCCTCTCTCTATGTCATCACTCTCTCTGTCTCTATCTCAGGGCTCTGTCTGTATCTCAGCGCTCTCTCGCTCTGTCTCAATTCAATTTAAAAGGCTTTTTTGGCATGGGAAACAATTGTTGACATTGCCAAAGCAAGTAGAAAATAAGAAGGTAAAATAAATAATAAATAACTGAAGAGAAATAAATTAGAAGTAAACATTACGCTAACAAAACTATAACAAATATTAAGATGTCATCTTTTTAGCTATTTACAGTACTGTAACAATGTATGAATGGTAGAGGAAAGTACACAGATTGCTGGTTATGTTTACAGTGTTGTTAGTGTTCCAGTGGCTGCACTTCTCTAATGGCACCTGGTCACAAATATTGCTTCTGTAATTGAATACTGCTTTTTCCCCTGACAGCTAAATGAATATATCAGTGTTTGATTTGGAATTATTTGTGTGATCTGAGGAATTGGCTTTACTGTAGTCATGCATTCGGCGGGTGGTTAGAAAGTGCAGCTCAGTTTCCACCTCAGGTTGTGGACAGTGTGCATGTAGCTTGTAATAATTTAATGAACAATATAGTGCAGTTGCTTGTCAATGCTTGCCAAATGTTGTTGTGATTTTTCTAGATAGAAACAGTTTATAAATACACTTAGAAATTATGAGAAATTACTCAAAATAGAAAACTATTGGACACACTGGAAATAATTCAGAACATTTGGATGTTCATTTGCCCTAAGCAGAGTGTATACCGGGCCTAATAGTTTGAGAGGTCACTGTATATGTAATATATTCCCCACACTTTTCTTTCAGAGTGACTTAAAGGGATAGTTCATCCAATGATGAAAAACGGAAACCGTATGTACCCCTATCGCAAAGCTGCACTGCAAGCGAAAAACTGCTCTAAAACACTCCAAACTATTAAAAGTGCTGTTGTTTCCCTCAATGAACATGACAATGTTGTGTTCCTCTAAATAAAGTTTAGATTTTCGCAATATAATTCTCATCAATCCATGTGTTCCTTCGGGAAGGGTAAGTGTATACACCGTTAACTAAAGGTAGTATTCGCTAGCTGAAAAGGAAGTTACCTATTTCATCTTTGATATTCACCTCGGACAGTCAAATTGTATTTGCATGAGAGAGAAAGGAAAATACATATATATATTATGTCCGACTCTGAATACGAGCAGGAAGAAACATTTTCGGGGGATAGAGCCTTACTTGTTCTAACCATAATACACAGATGACGAATTGACTGAATAAGAGCTAGGAGAGCTGCTAAACGGGGGCGATGGTGAACATTAATCCCCAACCCTTGCCCAGAATATCCAGAGGCATTGTGTACTTTGTGTATTATAACATAGCAATCAGAAGTATTACTTACAGTCAGTCTTGTCTCCACAGGTTGAACCGGGTAACTTGATGGAATTGCATTCGCCTTTAGTCCTCTTCTGAGTGAACATGGGTCACGATCCTCTTTATTAAAATGTTTCTTGCAAATATTTTATGCCTCATTGGCAAAGTTGCTCCATTGATTCTCTTACAGTACAACTTGGGAGAAGCAGAGGTGTTGTCACAATTGCAGAGTGGATTTAATTAACTCAAGATCCACGAGCAGGCAAACGAGCAAGCAGAAGTTGACATTTACACTTACAAACAAAGGAAATCCAAGTTCAAAGTAAATTTTTCAAATGCACCTAATAACACATTGTCATCCTGCACAATAACATTCTTGTGACATGGCACACAACATCTACGTAGTTTCGCGGCCTTTACCTCTGGGATCACCCAATCAACTTACCTCCTTTTATTTATCAGACCTCAGTTTTAATCAGGTGACGGCGCCAAGCGTCTTAGGTTATTTCACACTTGCCCTAGGATCTTTTTAGTTTGATTTTACGTCTTTGGAGGGATTACACCGAAATCAGTTGACCAGGCACTGGAATGTAACGTAAGGCGTAACTTGACCCACTGCAAGGTCAGTTAACTTCCACCCTGGCTTATGACACGCGTCCTAAGTCTGGAACGGTCCTATCGTTCAATCGTCCGACGGAGGAACTTTTTATGTTGCCACCCGGCGGTTCCTAAGGCTCAACTATATTTATGGTTGTGCTTATTTAGAACCGGTTCACTCACCGAGCCTGAGGTACTGAGAGTCGCCCCTATCGTACTTAGGTTGGCTTTATATAGCCTTTAGGTCCCCTTATGGTCTGTTCAAACTATTTTCTGGTTTTCTCCAAGGTGTGGGTATTTCCCAGCTATAACTCACAAACCCTTTTTAAAACTCTTATCTGCCTAATTGCTGATCTTCTGTCCGTCCGGGCATTCCCTGCTCAAAAGGGGTCAGAGATCAGATCTTTTTATGGTGGGGAATCACGGATCGTACTCCTTCTCAGGAACGAAGCCTGAATCAACCCATTTCTTTTGCCCTAAAATATTCTATTGAAATTACAATTACTTATAGTAAACCCAGACCAAAACCCTTAAGGAATTGATGCATTTTTCGCCACCTTGGAACAAACCAGTACCAAACACCCTCTCACAGACGATCGCGTCTACCCCTTTCTCTCAGTTGCCTGCAAGGGACCTGAACGGGGAACTGATATTGTCTCAAGGTCAAAGGTTGATTTATGGAGAACCCGGAATCTCACTGACTACAGTCTCTAGTAAAAACAGGGCTGCGGCTCAGAGGCAGAGGAATTATGATCAAGCATTTGACAATCACACACCCACACAGAGACCAAGAGGAGACAGAGCTCTTACAAGTTCCTACCTTTATTTAGTCAATCACTAGTACAGACAACGCTGGGTTCTGGGAGGGTCCAATAACCAAGAGTCAGATCAGCTCTTCTCGAGTCTTCGCTCCAACAGCAAAAAAGTGCGCCATTATCTGACCCTCCAGGCCCTTTTATAACGTTTTTTATTCATGCCCTCTATGAGGGAGGTACCCATTTTCATTTAACCGTACAATGATTGGTTTACCTTAATATTATCTATGAGTTCCCTCCCTTTGTGTATGAAGGATATACATATTATACAACATTGTTCAATGATTGGTTTATCACTATCACATGAGCACAGACTTTACCACCCCTCCCATAGTCCTTAGTTGGGGTCTATGTAGGCCCTCCCCATTTCTTCACAGAGCTGTTGAAAGTGTTCTGTTGTACTGGGGTCGTTCGGTTCATACACAAACACCAAGGGGGAGGGGGGTTGTTGTACGTCATCCGTCTCAGGTCCTGGTGTAGATGAACACCAAGGGGGGGGGGTAGTTGTACGTCATCCATCTCAGGTCCTGGTGTAGATTAACACCAAAGGGGAGGGGGGTAGTTGTACGTCATCCGTCTCAGGTCCTGGTGTAGATGAACACCAAGGGGGAGGGGGGTAGTTGTACGTCATCCGTCTCAGGTCCTGGTGTAGATGAACACCAAGGGGGAGGGAGGTAGTTGTACGTCATCCGCCTCAGGTCCTGGTGTAGATTGTTGATCCGTCTCCGTCGTCGGCTGTTGCTCCCGAAACCCTTGGCTCACCTCCTGTACTCTGCCCTTTTTCTCAACAGTAGTAAGAATAAAAAAATATATAAAGCAAAAATATAGCACAAAATGTAGTAATAATATACATAAGCTAGACGAAGCAACCAAACTTCAAATAGCTTGTTGAGGTTAAAGTTCACGCTCACCTCGATGACATCACAGCCGAAGAACAGAAGCTGTGTATGGGGGCTATAGGAAATAATGTTTCCTATTAACCTGCCCTAACCCTAACCTCCATAACCTTTATCCCTATCACTAACACCTAACCCTAAAGCCAACTTTAACCCCTAAATCTAACCCCTAAGCCAGAAATTACTTTTTTACTTGGTGGGGCCCATTTAAAAAAATCATTATTGGGAAATATTTTTCTGGTTTTATTATGCTTGCACACATAGACCACACACACACACACACACTCTGTCTCCTCTGGTCTTCTGGTCTCACCTCTAGTCTCTCCTATGGCCTCTCCTCTGGTTTCTCTTCTGGTCTCACCTCTGTTCTCTCTTCTGACCTTTCCTCTGGCCTTTCCTCTGGCATCTCCTGTGATGACACAATGCATAATGCCAATGACAAGACAAACACAAACAGATTATCTGTCTGCAAAAGAGGGGAGGGAAAGGGGAGGGGAGGGGAGGAGGAGTAATCAGGAGAGGAGGAGCAGTCAGGAAAGGGGAGCAGATTATACAGAAGGGGAGGAAAGAAGATGAGAGTAGTGTTGGGAGTCAAGAGATGGGGAGGAGAGGGGAGGATATGAGAGGGGAGGGGAGAGGAGAAGGAGATGAGATGGGAGTGGGGAGGGGAGAGGAGAAGGAGATGAGATGGGAGTGGGGAGGGGAGGGGAGGGGAGAGGAGAAGGAGATGAGATGGGAGTGGGGAGGGGAGGGGAGAGGAGAAGGAGATGAGATGGGAGTGGGGAGGGGAGGGGAGAGGAGAAGGAGATGAGATGGGAGTGGGGAGGGGAGGGGAGAGGAGAAGGAGATGAGATGGGAGTGGGGAGGGGAGGGGAGGGGAGAGGAGAAGGAGATGAGATGGGAGTGGGGAGGGGAGGGGAGGGGAGAGGAGAAGGAGATGAGATGGGAGTGGGGAGGGGAGGGGAGAGGAGAAGGAGATGAGATGGGAGTGGGGAGGGGACGGGGAAAAGCCTGGAGATCCTCAGCTGTGGTGGAATGCAGTTTGACTGCAGCTCTGCAGCACTCAGTTCTGTTGATTCTCCTTCCTCTCTCTGTCACTATTCCCCCTCTTTCTTTTCATTCTCCTTCCTCACACTGTCACTATTCTCCCTCTCTCTTTTCATTCTCCTTCCTCACACTGTCACTATTCTCCCTCTCTCTTTTCATTCTCCTTCCTCACACTGTCACTATTCTCCCTCTCTCTTTTCATACTCCTTCCTCTCTCTGTTGCTATTCCCTCTCTCTTCATTTTCCTTCCTCTCCCGGTCACTATTCCCTCTCTTCTGATTCTACTTCCTCTCCCTGTCATTATTCCCTCTCTCTCTTTTCATTCTCCTTCCTAACGCTGTCACTGTTCCCTCTCTCTTTTCTTTCCCTGATGTCTTTCAGGAATTATAAAGACAGCAGCATTTAACATGCTGAGTGTTTCTGTATGTGTTTCTGTATGTGTTTGTGTGTGTGTGTGTGTGCAAGGTTACTGAGGTTCTTTTTCAGCACAATTAGACCACAGCTTTGTGACATTACACCGAGAGGAGACAAATATAATCTAAATTCCCATACAACCACACTGTATCATGAAGACAACACACACACACCAACAGCGTGACGGGAGGTAGTGACGGTGATTTTGGGGCTGAGGAAGTGGAGGAACGCTATGTATTATTAATGTAGCAATGCATTCTGGGAAATGTAGCAGTCAGCTTCTTTTCCACTGTCTTCTACCTTTTTTCCACTGCAGCATTTACTCTCAGACACAAACACACACATCCACACACACACACACACACAAACACACACATGCACACATCCACATCCTTCAGAGACTAGTATCATCCAAAATGAAGATGAGGGAGATCGTGGCCCTAGGACAGAAAGAACATACTGAAAATAGAAGGAGAGGCAAGGGGCCGAAAGAGGAGACTATAAATTTGAACTAATGCATGAAAACGGTCTGGCTCCACTCTGGCTATCAGACCATCAAAGGGCCCAATGGCTATTGGCTATAGCAGGAAGACATTGATCGTCTGCATCGACGAATTAGTTTGCTGTTCGTCTGACTAATTAGAAACTCTTAAATGGTCATCCATGCCGTCTTGTTACACAAAGGAGGAGACTGAATCTGTAAATGCAAACCTGTATTTCATCAAGACAGGCTAATAAATGCATATTGCAGAGTTCTCTCATTTAGTTTAGACATTACATTTTGGGAAAGATGGGAAGCTGCCAGGTAAAACCAGCCATATGGGTCAGCTGTTGAGAAGGGCACCAGACTTTATGGCCACCAAAGCCTAAACAGAGCAAGTGTGTCCACATCACTGTAAAATGCAATGGGTTGAGCTAGCACAGTTTTACTAGTGGAAACACGTTACCACAAGTCATTTTAAGGACTCAAAGTATTGCAATGACAATACAAGTTAACTGTTTTATTACTTAACTGTTTTGTATTTTATTAACTTTTTTATTATTTAACTGTTTTCTATTTTATTAACTTGTGTTCTCGTGAACATAAAACATAAGGTCCAGCCTACTTAAAGGATTAGCCCTCATTGGCCATTTATAATGCGTGAGTAGTTCACAGTAATGTTTTATTGTTTCATCCATCATAGGAGGCATTATCTAGCATGCACAGTGCTCATTTCTCTGTCAGTAGCAGGAGGAGGAGCTCTAATTTTACAGAACACTGCATAAGTCTCTGTGATGTACATTACTCTCTTAACAGGAGAATTGGCTTGCCTTGTAGAACGCCAATTTGCCATTTGTTTTGGTATCCATTTATTTTAACCACCTAAACCTCATAGAAATACAAGCTTTTAAAGAAGGGATTTCTTCCCGCTAAAAAAACAACTTACCCACAATGCTCTGACAACAGTCACATGGTACTACGTTTTCATAACTCACCTATTATAAAGAAGTACAACAAAGATGAAGCAAGTGTGTTACTCAAATATCATGTCTGACTAATATTTTACTATTTTAAGTAAAGATCAAGTAGGAATATCTAAATCTAAAATGTGTTACCCGTACTCAAGTTAAGTTAAGAATGCTGTTTCCGGGCAAGTGCTCGTGGACCTCGTTAGAGACGTCTGCAGTGAAAGCCGATAGATTTGTCTGCTAAGAGTATATAGAAGACCACTGGGGGATGACATAAATGCAAAGACTGATAACGAATAGGAAATAATATTTGGTTTTCCTTTCTCCATATCTATTCTTCCTCCCAACTTTCCTTGTCTCTCCCTGCTCCTACTCCTCATCTATGTGTTTCTCTCCTCTTCCTCTCCCCTCCTCATTTCTCCTTCTCTATCTTTCACCTCTCCTTCCTCTTCTCTCCTCCTCCTCCTCTCTTCCCTCCTCCTCTACCCTCAAACCTCTCCCCTTTTCATCGTTTGCCCTTCCTCCTCTCTCCTCTTCCTCCTCCGTCCAGGGGTGTGTTTGGTGATGGGCTGTATAATCTACCCGGATGGCTGGGACAGTAACGTGGTCAGGCAGATGTGCGGGGAGCAGACAGACAAGTACAGTCTGGGGGCGTGCTCCATGCGCTGGGCCTACATCCTGGCCATCATGGGCGTCCTGAACGCCCTCATGCTGTCTTTCCTGGCCTTCGTACTGGGAAACAGGCAGGACGGACTCATGACCGAGGAACTGCTGGCTGAGAGCAAGGGTACTATAGGAGACACACAAACACACACGCGCACACACACATGCACACTGTCAAATGTTTGAGAGAGAACGACTTTCACAATCTATCTTTCTCTTTTTCTCCTCTCCCAAAAGCTGGAAATGCCTAACCGAATCTCCAGGTGAGTGTTGATATATTTCTGTTACAGGTAGTCTGGTGGTTGAGGCTTTGGGCTAATAGGTGAACTCTGAAAGGTTGCTAGTTCAAACCACTGAAAGGGGCAAAATCTTTGCTAACTTGGGCAAGGCAGTAGTTAACCCTGACAATTCCAGTCTGAGACCCCCTCTCTGATAGGTGGGCTGAGTCTCATAAAATGAACCTGTTTCATTTAATATTATTCTGACTGGCATGTTTGGCACAGAAACGTATACTTGCTGTGGAAATAGAAGAGTTAACAGGAAATGGGTCAGAAATAGAAAATTGTCCATGCATAAATAATCTT
Source organism: Esox lucius (assembly GCF_011004845.1). NCBI lineage: Eukaryota > Metazoa > Chordata > Actinopteri > Esociformes > Esocidae > Esox > Esox lucius. The sequence goes on from NC_047587.1 coordinate 14,230,838, forward strand.
ATTGTCACACCCCATAAGCATGTCCACTTCTCCCACTCTCTCTCTCTGTCTTTCTCCCTCTCTCTCCCTCTTTCTCCCTCTCTCTCCCTCCCTCCCTCTGTCTTTCTCTCCTCTCTTAGGTCTCTGCGTTACCTAATGTGTTCATCATTTGTCATCACGTTCCAGCTTTAAACCCATCACGCCTAAACAGAGGAAGACCCACTCTGACTGTGGTTGAGTGGATAGATGGAGAGAGCAGGAATTGGAGAGACAGGAAGCGGGAAGGACATTGAATTTGAGATGGAGAAAAAAGGAGGACATCAATGAAGGAGAGCTGTGGATCCAGGAGCCTCGTTAGTTTGCACCTGGAACCGCTCCACTGTAACCCTAACCTTAACCACCTAACCCCAACCCCTAATACTAACAATCTAACCCAAACGCACTGCAAAATCTAACCCAGACTCTAACCCCAAAACTCTCACCCACTGTAATCCTAACGTTAACCACCTAACCCTAACCCCTAATTCTAACACCCCAACACTCTAAACCCTAACCCACTGCAACATGTAACCCTAAATCTAACTATAACACTCAAACTCCATAAACCTAACACTCCCACTGTAACCCTAACCCCTAACCCTCACCCCCTACCCCCACAACCCTAACTTTAACCTCTGTAATCCTAACCCCTAATCCTCACCCCCTACCCCCACAACCCTAACTTTAACCACTGTAATCCTAATCTTAACCATCTAACCCTAACCCCTAACACTCTGGTCTATGCTGCATCTTAGAGCTGGCATCATGGACGGAAAACTATCCAAAATGACCACACTGACCTCTTCTGATGCTGTTCATTAGAGAAGTATAAATGTAAGGCTAAATTAGATAGCCAATATTGCTGATTGTTAATGGGTTAAATTGATGGATAAACCCATGAGGTAAACTGGCGTTTAAGTGTTGGCCAGACAAAGTTAAAAGCTGGCTGCAGTGCCCTTGAGCAAGGCATTTAATTCTAATTGCTCCTGTGATGTATGTCTGCTAAAATGTAATTACAGTATTCATTTTGATTGAACTTTGGTGCACATTATCATTCTATTTATAGTTATCACACCCCTTCAGGCAGTGTGATGCAATAGGGATCTTTTGTCCAGCTCTACATTACCAGCCACACCACACTACACTACACCAATATTGTGGCCCCTAGGGACCCTGTCTCAGACAACCACCACACTGCAGTTTATCAGCCAAGATCTTGACAGGGATAAAGACTTTGACTATACAACTAGACACATGGATCACCTGCAAGAAGATGGATGATGTTCTGGGTCAAACTGTTCCACTACTTGTGTTTACTAGTACACACACACACACACAGATGTCAAGGTAACACTTGAAAACACAGGCAGCATTCTTGGACATTAACCTTGTAATAAATCCCCAATGATAACCCAGTGGGTCAATAGTGTAGTTTATTAGGGGACTATGCTATACTGTTTATTCTCCTGGATGGGTTCTGTTTTAGTTGTGAACAAAAAAAGGAGAATCTTTTAATACTGAGTATCATCCCATCATAATGCATCCACTCTCAAACTAATCCTGCTCCTCTTTCTCCATTTCCTCCGTTCCTTCCTCTTTACTTGAGCACTGTTCTTTAACATGAGTTACTATGGTTACTGTACATAGATATTCAAACAAAATACTAGTTTTACAAAATAAAAACGCGGCTGAAACACGCCAAAAATACTCAAATGTCGAGGAGGCACTGTTGTAGGAGCCCAGATTGTAGCTCCATTTTGAGGTTGCGTCCTCAGTGCCCAGATCTGGCAGTTTACCAACATGGTTTATTTGCTGAACGTTTGAGAGGCATCTGAATATTTTGTAGTTTGTGGTATATTCTTATTCACTGTGATGGGGGGAGAAACGGTGTGTCTGCTTCGTATATTGTAGCTGCTGAATTAGTGTGTGTGTGTGTGTGTGTGTGTGTGTGTGTGTGTGTATGTGTATGTGTGTGTGTGTGTGTGTGTGTGTGGGTGTGTGTGTGGGTTTGTGTGAGAGAGAGAGAAGAAATAAAGAGTGTGTGTGTGTTTGTTAAGTACACCTTTATAATGTCCCAACAGACCAGCCTGTCATCATCCTCAATCATCCTAAGTTGTCCTGTAATTACAGTATTTTCTCTTCATTCGTTCATCTCCATTTCTCTTCTGATCTCTTCCATTCTCTCCTTCACTCTGTGTGGTTCATTCATTTTCAGAATGTGTTTATCTTTCATATTTGGGAACGTACAGGGTATGTAAAGAATGGAAAAGGGTTGGTTGAGTGATTTGATGGATGCTTTTTTGATGGTTTGTTTGGTTTATATTTGATGGATTGATTGGTTAATTCATTAGTTGATGAATTGGTTCATTTATTACTTGATTTATTTTATTAATTACTGGGTTGATGGGTTTATTTATTTGTTGATTGGTTGACTTGTTGATTGAATTGATGGGTTAATTTATTAGTTGACTGGTCAATTTCTTTATTGATAGACTTGTTGAAGGAAAATCAGTGGCTTCTTTTAACAGAAGCTTGTATGGAGCCTAGTGAAATCCTTATTCCTGATTGGTTGGTGGTCATTAAGGGCTGACGAAGGTCATAATAATCCTATTCTCCATCACTAGCTGAAAGGAGAAAGAGGAGGAAGAGGAGAAGGAGGAGAAGCCAGGAGGTATTGTCTTAATAATGTCAGAAGGCCTGTCCCAGATTCACCTGTATATATGTACCAATGTAAATAGAAATACCATACATATACCAAACATTAAGATATATATGGAATAGAAGGGTAACTACAATGAAATAAACAAAGTTATTATGAAAAGTAAATAATATATGAATATGATTAATAAAGGTTTTCACTCTAGAACAAAGGTGTCTGTCTCCAGTTTTGTGTTTGGAAATTATTGATCAGTTGCTGAGTTTGACTTTTTTAATAGTCTTATGCACAGGACACCCAAGGAAAAACCAAGAAACTGAATTCGTACTTCTATGTTGCTAATCAGCAATAAATCGCACCAGCAGACTGTTCATTCAGCAAAACCTTTCCTCTATCTTTTACATGTTTAAAAAACGCTGACAGGTGTGATCCTATTAAATCCCATGCAGTGAAGTAACAGTTACTGCAGTCCTGTTCATGTTGCAGACACCTTTGCCCCCTCTATTGGATGGTTGAATGAATTGCAGAACTAGCTTACCTACAATAGACAAGCCAGTCCAGTGAATAGTAATTTGTTCCCCTTTTGACATAGTATTCAACAGATTACTGCCAGGCCACTGTAAAATTATGTCACATTTCAGCAGCCAGCGCATTAGGCAGTCCAGTACCATGCAATAATTCTGGAGATTAGAAGGACGACTTCATGAAGGCTAGTTCGCAATGGCCTTGTTGCCTGGCTCTACAAAATGACTTAGAAAATACATAATATTATTTGTATTTTCCATTTATGCCCATTAAGGGCCGTTTTCGCCGACACAGATTTTGTCCTGGACAAATACAAAGCTGTGGGAAGCTGGTTAAAATGCAGCGCAAACAACAGTCATTGGAATTATTGCGCCACCAAGAGGACAGAAATTCCCATTTGTGGCACAAGTACTGCCAAACGTTTTCAGACAACATTATACAATATATCTACATTCTACTGGTTTTATAGTATTTTAACCACCCATGTGATCAGTTATTGTTCTACGCTTTGCTTTCGTTTCTGATTGGAGGGCGTATGACCACGTGACACTGTTGTCCACACATATTCTGTCTTGATTCAGTCGAAATCCAAATATTTCTGATGTGGACAGATTAATAAACATACCCTATCATAGCAATTTGACATAACCTTTTATACCTGACAGAAATCAACCCCCCTGAATGAGGGCCGAGTATTGCCAGCAGCGTACAGCCCAATTGCACAAGTGCGCAACAGAGAGTCAACAACAAGCCAGTGACTCTTCCCCCGAAAGGCATTGGAGGGAGGGCATACCAGTGGTGACGAGAGCCCACCTGGCAAGACAGCAAGGGTGGACAGTTTCAAGCCTACTGGTCACCTTCATGCCCCCGGGCCAGGCTACACCTAATTATAAACCGTGCTGTGGAGATGAGTTTTTAGTAGAGTTTTTAGTAGACAGTCCATCTATTGATATATAGGTTAACAATAAAACCTTAAAATCAGCCCTAACTCAAACAGGCAGCCAGTGTAAAGAGGCTAGTACAGGAGTAATGTGTTCAAATGTTTTTGTTCTAGTTAGGATTCTAGCAGCCGTGTGCAGCATGATTTGTCAGGGTAACCGGAAAGTAGAGCATTGCAGTAATCTAGTCTAGAAGTAACAAAAGCATGGATTAGCTTTTCTGCATCAGTTTTTGATAAAAAGTTTCAGATTTTTGCAATGTTTTGAATATGAAAATAAGCAACTCTTGAGACATATTTTATATGTTAATCAAAGGAGAGGTCAGGGTTGAGGGTAACGCTGAGGTTTCTTACAGATTTTGGGATACGACCATGGGTATCACAGTGAGATCTGCTAACAACGCTCTTTGTTTCTTGGGTCCTAAAACAAACATTTTCTTGAGTTTAAAAGCAAAAAGTTATCCGTGATCCACTTCCTAATATCTGAAACACATGCTTCCAAGTAGCTTATTTTGGGGCTTCTCCAAGCTTCATTGAAATATTTAACTGTGTGTCATCAGCATAACAGTGAAAATTTACTTCACCCAGAGTCAGCATATGTAATGAGAACAATAATGGGCCCAGAACCAAGCCATGAGGAACACCAACAAACTGCCATCCACACTAACAAACTGATATCTTTAAGATATATAAGATTTAAACCAGGCTAGAATGTGTCCACGTAGCCCAATATGGGTTTCCAGTCTCTCTAAGAGAAGTGAGTGACCAATAGTGTCAAAAGCAGCACTAAGATCAAGAAGCAACAGGACGGATGCGTAACCTTTGTCTGAGGCCATTAGAAGGTCATTTGTTACCTTCACGAGTGCAGTCTCAGTACTATGATGGGGTCTGAAACCAGACTGGAGCATTTCAAAAATGTTATTTGTCTTCAGGAAGGCATTCAGTTGTTAGGAAACGCATTTTTCTAAGATTTTTTGAGAGGAACGGGAGGTTCAATATTGACCTATTATTGTTTAATATGTCAGGATCCAGATTAGATTAATAATTACTTTCCGCTTAATTTCCACAATTTTTTGTGCGTTTGGTACACATCCGGAGGAAAGGGAGCAATTTATTACGTTCAATATTGGCAGACCTTGCACAGGAAATAGCTCCTTAAGAAATTTTGTTGGAATTTACAAATTTTGTGAATGTGTTGAGCGATACGGTATCAAAAAATTAAAGTGTCCTCATTGATACCTGGTCAGGGAGGTTCAGGACATTCTCAGGACAACTGAGATTTTGGGGACTATAACTATTTAAGGAGGAGTCAGTTATTTGTTTTCTAATGGTGATCAAAGTAGTTCATATATTCATTACAGCTAAAGTGAAGACCCACTTCATTTGTTGAGCCTTGCTTTTTTGTGAACTTTGCAACTAAATCGAAGAGACATTTTGGATTTTTTCATATTTTGGTTCAAATAACCTTTTTATTTTTATAACATTAAATAACAACATGTCATGTTTTAAGGAATATCCTTTATTTTTTTCTATACCTTTGCATATAGTGAATTATACTTTTGAAAAATAAAAAGTTCAAACAAAAAACAAATGTCCCCAAATTCCAGGGCTGCAACAAAAACAAACAAACATCAACAAGTATAGTATAATCACTAGCCTCTCTGTAATGTAGGGGACAACAGCAAACCATCATTGGACAGTGCTGCACACATTGTGATGTTAGCTCCTCTCTAACCAATCACATCTTCCCCTGCGGTGTGTTTTTGCTATGTTGAATCCAGCTTCATCCACAAAGATTAATTTATGTGCAGTTTGACTGACTTCCATCTCCATTACTCTCTAAAAAAACAGTAAATCCACAGTTTTACAGTACATTACATTATGCGTGCAGTAAGTGTATATTTGTTTGGTCATTGAACAGACTTCTTAACTGGATATATTGATACTGGAGTTCTTTCACACATTCACCGTTTCTCTCAAAGGGCACAGTGTACAACACTTGGGTACGTTTTCAGCTGAAACTGCAATCAACTGTGTTTGGATTGATTAAATATTCTTACATTATTAACATTTAACAAATATTACACATTTTCTTTATATTTCAATCTGGTTACTGCAGAAATGCACAACAGTTATGGAGTTAGATGTGTCTCAAAATTCGTAAATATATCTAGAAAATATGTGCGTGTATTCATCACAACTCACAAATAAAAACATTATCTGTAAATATGTAAACGTGTTTCACAAATATAAATGAAATTTGTAACTATGGAAAAATATATTTCACAAATTAAACACAAATCTGTAAAACATTTACAACTGTTGCTTAACATTAACAAGTGTTAAGTTTATTTACGGATCAGAATTTTATATTCACATTTTTCTTCGGCCGTCAAGTTCTCGTGTGCGTAGTGTCTTGAAGTGGCTGGAAGTCCAGTGTGACGTTTTCACAGTCAGTGAGGATTTGGGTTGCCATGACATCTGCTGGTGTTGGTCCACTGTGTTTTATCAAGTCCAGAGTCAAAATCAGCCATTGACCAGGAGGTTTTAGAGCACTTCATGCTGCTGACAAGCTTTATGGAGCTAATTTCGTTTTCCAGCTGGACTTGACACTAGCCCACAGTGCTGAAACGACTAGTAACTGGTTTGCTATGGTATTATTGTGCTTGATTGGCCAGCCAACTCACCTGACTTGAACAGCCAGGGAATAACAGAGAACTGTCTAGAGGAAAATTAGATACACCCAACAACACAGACGAGCTGAAAGCAACTTGGGCTTCCATAACACCTCAGCAGTGCCACAGGCTTATTGCCTCTATGCCACACCGCATTGATGCAGTAATTTGTGCAAAAGGAGTCCGACCAAGTATTGAGTGCATGAATTAACATACTTGCAGGTGTTTTGAGTTAATTAGCTTATTAGAGCTCTTCTCAAGTCGACATTTCTGTATTATAATTTATTTATTCTAATATTTTTTCATTCTAATATTTTGAGATACTGGATTTTTGATTTCCATGAGATGTAAGCCTTAATCATTTTTGAAACAAAAATTACTTGAAATATTTCACTTTATTTGTAATGAATCTAGAATACTGTATATGAAGGTGTCACTTTTGATTTGAATTATTCACAATATTCTAATTGTATATACAAATCAATTAAACGGTACGTGATTTCAAATTAACCCCATTCATAAATTCGATACCCTAATTATACTGCTTAAGATTATTGAAATACTTCTGCGCCACTGTAAACTGGCACAATAGCGGCAGTGCAGACCTGTAGAATTTGTAAGCCGAGTTGTAGGCTACAGTACAGAAACAGTTTATTTCGAAAGGCTCCTGCGTGACACAACCCTTTTAAACTATGATGTTGAAACAATCTACCACACCCGCATCTGTAAATAATAACAGCGGGAAAGAATGTTGCTGTTAAATGGCAGTTTCTTCCGATTTTACTAGAGCACACCCTGCCGGACAAAAATGTGTACTGCACCTGGTGCATGAACGAAAGAGGAATGAAACCTCAGTACATTTAAGTGTCGGAAAAGCGTTGGAATATACGTTACTTAATATAGTATAAACAACATATTATGCTGTAAGAAACATCATTAACCAACCCATGTAAATTGAACTTAGCCTTGCTATAATGAATTTCATAATGAAGGTCGACGTCTAACACGTTTTTACGTTCTTTTTTAACAGTGAGAGGGGGGGTGCACCGTTCCTGGAGGTACTGCAATACCAGGTCGATGCGTGGAGTGGACGGAGCAAGCCCCTATTCCATCTCCCTATTCCAAAAATCAATTTAATATATGGTCCCCAGATAGGGGACGTATCAGATATTAAACTGATAAGAACAGATACTACACTTGATCTTAGCCAAAAGGCCGAGAAGCGATACCAGTATATGGGTTGAGACGAACGAGTCATTCTCGGACAAGTCAAACTCCATGACGGTTACCCCCACATATATAGTTTGTATTTTATTCATTACGTATAACATTTTATGTTTAAAAATTCTTATTAACTAAGACTAAAAGCTGATTAACATCGGAAATCACCACGTTTGGCTGTTCAAATTTTACAAATTGGTAGATTCAAAAGTCACGTGGTAATGGTCCACCAATCCGGAAAAAGAGACCGTGGCGTTGAATAAACATAAATGTACCGCAAAGTCGGAATATATATCTATCTAATACGTGTTGGAGAAACAATATATAATGTCTGTGAAACTTGGACATCATAATACTGTCAGAAATATATTATCTTACTAAAAATATTTGGTCGAACTGGTGCCGCAATGGAACCGAAGTAACCAGGAAAGGCCACTTGGTGGGGCTAGAGTTCTGCTGACCCCTTATGTGTGATGAACCTATACAAATAAATGCTTCAGAGTTCAGTTCCTGACTTGATTGATTTAGTTGTTATGGAATCAAATGTTTACAGTTTTTCCCGATTGCTAACAAAACTCTTCACACAGTCAGCAAGACAGAAGTGCATGTGAACCAAACTGTGAATCATTTCTCATTGCTTTCACACAAAAGGCATTCAATGAACACATTCTCCCAAATCCATGAATTCTTTTCTCATTTTTACTCCACCATCTACAAAACCATATATTCACAGCACATATTCATCACAATGCACAGGATTTGTAAATGTGAAAATAAATGTTGTAAATAAAAACATTATCTGTAAATATGTAAACATGTTTCACAAATTTAAATACAATTTGTGAATATGTAAAAACATTTCACAATAAAAACATAAATCTGTAAAACATTAACAACAGTTGCTTAACATTTACAAGTGTTGACTTTCATTTACAAATCTTAAGTTTATTTTATGGACCAGAATTTTATATTCACACATTTTTTGAGACACATATTCCTTTCGTTGTCAAGTTCTTCTGTGCGTGGTTTCAGTCAGAGGGCTCACTGGGTGGGACTTATGGAATATCCAGACTGGAGCCTGGTAGATTGGGGTCTATAGGTAGCTAGGACACATTTTTCCTCAAATGTGTGTATAAGGTTTAATTGTATAACAATATTTTACTGCATCACCAATGGGTAATACAACGCCGACTTCAGGCAACTAACTTGAGTTAGTTATGTCAGCCTACATCTGGTTGGCTAGCTAGACAGGCCTACGTGGTACATATTTTTTAACCCGCTTTTTCCACATTCAGCACATGCCCCTCGGAATGTCTATGCCCGGCACTGAGTGGTGCTGTGGTAGGGGTAGCTAATAAAAACATGTTTTTCAGGTAACCAAATAGTATTCAAACAATAACACATACCATTCGGTTAATGAAATAATGTCCAATTCACATCCCTGGTACAGACCATTACCTCTCAATTGCCTTATTCAGTAAGCAACTGATTAAACAGTTAGCTTAACAGTGCCACTGAGCTCATCCACCAACACTCATTCTGTTCGGCTAATGTGTTTCGAGGAGAGACTTGAACAAAAACGATTGCAGATCAATTGCCTGAAAAGAAATCCAGAATTGTAAACCTTTCCTCTATTACAATACACTTATCCTTTTTTATGGGGTGGGAATGAGGTTACCCAAATTGTTAACTTTTGTGTGTCAAAATTAAATTCCTTGCTATGGTATAGTATTCTAATAATTTCTAAGTTGTGTTATGTCTAGCTATCCTGTTAGAAAAAAAAATGTAAGACTGCTCCCTGACTTTGTTCTTGTAACTCAATGAGCCCTGGTGGTCTTTTGACAAGAAAGCAAGCAAACACAATGTTAGTTAATTATTTATATTGTGAGCTGTACCCATTATGTCAATGCAGTCATTGCATTCATCTTTTGAATCCAAAAATATACAATAAAAGTGATTAGATGAAACACTGACCTCTATAACTGATTGAGACAAAAGAAAAAACACATATACACTGTATACAAGAACATTCCTTCAATCCACACTGAAAAATGTATGACAAGCTGTTGTTCATCAAACACATTCATTTTCAATCTATTTTAGTTTTAAAACAAATTTGACTTGATCAAGTTAATTTGCCCGCAGAGTGCGAGCCTAAATATTTTAGTTTCATTCAATGCATGATTTTTAGATTGAGCAAAAAGGGATAAGGTAACACCATCATTTCCCAGAATGCTTTGTTGCAAAGTTTGTTTAAATATCTTTGATTCTCCATGCACACATTGGAAAATTAAACAATTTAATCAATCATCTATATTTTTCTGACCTGATCCAATCTGTTAGCATTTGCATTTATTGCCCCAATTACTGAGATTCTTGTTCCGTTTGATATAGGTTAGCTAGTCAGTTAGATTGCATATTGTTGGTATAAATGTTATACTAGTTGCATATCCACTTATCTGCATTCCAAGTAATAATTAGTAGTCCAGAAACATGCTTATTGTTCCCAGCATGTCTGGTTAGGTCTATGAGCTCAGGTGACACTAATTTATTTAATGTATAATTATTAATGTGTAGAGTTTGAATTTTTACTGAATAACTTACAAAACAAACTATCATTCCTCTGTCACTAACTGGGTATCTCTCACATTAATTTAAAAAGGCATCCCGGGACATATGCAAATAAGACTTCAGAAACAAAACTAATGAATAAACTTAAAAAATACAGGCTAAATCAAATTAATATACATTGGGTCAACTGATAAAATACAAAATGTAATGACTATACTGTATGGATTGTCTGCTTTTATTAAATCCTATCCACGTTCCCTCACAAAATCATTAATTATTAATAAATATTGGTCTTTCATTCTGTTGCTTTATTCTAATACTTTTTTAGTCTACCTGACAATTCCTTCCCACAAAAATAAATCTTGCCCTTCCAAGATGTCCATCACAACTGAACACTCCCGAACTCCTTCACCTGAGACCTCTACTTCCCTGATTGAAGATAATACAGTGGAGTTCTTTTGTTGTCAATTCCCAGCAGTTATTCCATATTTACCGTGGAAACAGGAGGGAAGGTTTATTTGTATGGGTACTGGTAATTGGGTTAAAAGAAGGCCATCCATTTCTATTGAAGTCTGCAAAACGGGAATCAACGTTTATTTAAGAGAAAGCACTTATCCATGTGTTTCCATCTTTGCGTCTAAAGAACCAAAATGTTAAGTAATTCTGGTCCCATGTTGCAGTTTATTTGAGGAATAAAAAAATATATATATATATCCCAAGTTAATGCTCACTGGTGATCCTTTGTGTATGTAGTCCTCTATAAGTGTCAGGTCCTGGCTGGGGGCCCCTAGGCACCTCTATTCGCCTGGGGGTCACAGCCAGGGCCTGATCGCAGAAGTGCCTCTGGGCATCTCAGTGCTACGGTTTTCTGTTCTCCCCAATTATAGGCAGCAGCGCCTCATTTGGGGACCTCTAATCGGGGACCTTATTTAACCCGGTGAGGATCGTGGTTTGTGCTATGTGCAACAGGTCTTGGTTTGTTTCTAGGCTTTTGTTTTATTCGGCAAATAAATAGAAAGCAATGTACTACAACCCCACGCCTTGTGTCCTGCCTACCTAGAACTGGGACAGAATGATCCTTCGCAGAACCCCATAGCCCCCTCAAAAAAACCTTTGGGGCTGACTCACGGCGGGTCGGTGGCATCGTTGTCGCCCCCCCCGTCAGAGCTGCCGCTGGGCTGGGCAGTCCTTCAGTGGGTGATGGTAGGGGTTCTCCTCCTCGGTGTCACTATCAGGCCAACCAAGTAGTTCTCCTACAGTCTATTTCTGCTGGGTCCCGGGGGGGTAGATTATTCTGGCACAGTTATGGAGGCAGGACACAGGCGCAGAGTGGTGGTTGAACGTCATTCTTGTAAGTCCGTTCAAAAGAAACAAAACAAAGCAGCAACAGCAACCAAATGACACTGAGCGTAAACAATAATCCACACCAGGTGTGGCAAAAGGCCAAACTTAAATAGGATCCCCAGTTGGAGGCAATGATGCACAGTGGCCTCCAAATGGGGAGAACAAAAACTCCCTCAGATGAGAATCAATTTCTTTATTAGAGTGCATCATCATGGTAACTTGGAGTTAGTTGAGGAGGTGGTCTTATAAAAAAAATGATATGCATTTGAGTTTAGAGTGTGCAGCATTTTCATTAATTTTGTTAACTTGAGGAGTTCCACATTATCTAAATAACTTTGCCCTGCGGAATAGGCCTCTCACAATTTGTGCACCAATATCGATTGGGTCTTCCAAACGTGTCTGCATTTTTGTGGGTGGAAGGGTGGTGCTTATGTTGGGTAACATGGAGTTAACCATGAAGATAACCTGCTCGGAGCAGATTAGGGATGCAGCGTAAATAGCCATGACGGGAGACCTCAGGAAAAACGTACGCACCTTTCGTAGTATGCGAAAATCAGGAAGCATCCCCAAGGTCACCAAGTTACCTCGATAAGACAGTACTCGCTTCGTAGTACACCTGTCAAGCTCGAGTGGAAATGAATTGCAGGAAGACGAAGTTGTACTATTGACGGTTATTTAATAGTAAATAATAATAATAATAATAATAATAGCCCAACAATGCCCTAAGCAGGCGAGACAATAACACACAAAGACAGGGGAAGCAGGGGGAACATATATACTGGGGGGAATGATAAAAATGAGGACCAGGTTCGCTAAACAAGACAACAGGTGAAATGAATGAATGAGATGGGAGGTGGTGTTAGAAGACTGGTGACGTCGACCGCTTGTGCCTGCAGGGGGAGGAGAGGCAGCAGAGGGCTCAGCCGTCACAACACCCCTCCGGCGGCGATCATTATTTGTGTTCGTGCTACAGGCATGTTTCTCTCCTTCGGTTTTATTCGGCAAATAAATGAAAAGAATGGACTACAACTCGGCGCCTTGTGTCCTGCCTACCTAGAACCGTGACAATAAGTTCCCAGGAGATTGAGGACCATGTAACTTTCTGGGAATTGAGGATCATGTCACCTTTTTAGGATCTTCTCAAGGCCCTGTTCAGGGTTCATACTGTCGCGCAAATCCTGGAAAAGACATGGAATTTCAAATTCTAGAAAAAAACAAAAAAAACATTAAAATGTTTCTCGATTGCTTACGAGCATTGGTCAATAGTGAAACCACATTAAGAAAACTCTTCACACACTGTGCATTACCAACATGTATCATTGCAAAACAGTTAATCTCACCCCCAAAACTCTTCATACATGCACAACAATTCTCACTCAGAAACACACACTGTCACTCACAACACACGGACCTAAATAAACTAACAACAGGGAGTATTACATAAAAGACAAAGTTTTATCTTGTAGGTTTTTTTTTGTTATTTCACATAAATCAGTATTTGATCACAGAAAATTTAAAACACCTCACTTTAATTACTTTACTAAGTATATGGAACAAGAATCACAAACGCAGCAATTTGAAGGAATATACTTAATTTTTTCTACATCTTGGCATATAGTACATTCTACAAAATGTACAGGCCCAACTGTACTCTCTTCACCCACGACTGCCTGGCAACTCACGTCTCCAACACCATCGTTAAGTTTGCCGAAGACACCACCATCATAGCCCTGATCTCTGACAACGACGAGTCAGCCTATAGAGACGAGGTAAGGTCACTGACTTCTTGGTTTCAGGATAACAACCTCCAGCTCCATATCAGCAAAACAAAGGAAATGATTGTTGATCACAGGAAGTAGCGGTGGGGAGACCACGCCCCCATAGACATCAATATGTCTGCAGTAGAGAGAGTTCACAACATCCGATTCCTCTGGGTCAACATCACTGATGACTGGACCTGGTCTCATCACTCTAACGTCGTGGTGAAGGAGGCCAGGAAATGTCTCTTCTTCCTGTGCCGATTAAGGAGATTTGGCATGGATTCCAGGATACTCACCAACTTCTACAGATGCACTAATCGAGAGTATCCTGATGGGCTGTGTCACCGCCTGGTATGACAGCTGCACCGCCCTCGATCCGTAAAGCACTTCAGAGGGTGATTAAAACAGCAGAACTCCTCATAAGGTCTGGCCTGCCATCCCTGCAGGATCTCTACACAGAGAGGTGTAGGAGGAGGAGCAAACGGATCATTACAGATCCCAGCCACCCATGCCACGGACTGTTTACCAAGCTGCCGTCAGGCAGAAGGTACAGGAGTATTCAGTCCAAAACAAACAGGCTATGGGACAGCTTCTTTTCACAGGCTGTAAGGCTGCTCAACTCGGGAACACATCTTCCCTTCCATCCATAGTCCATGCAAATCTGCCACTTACAGTGGGGAGAACAAGTATTTGATACACTTCTGATTTTGCAGGTTTTCCCACTTACAAAGCATGTAGAAGTCTATAATTTTTATCATAGGCATTCTTAAACTTTGAGTGATGGGATCTAAAACAAAAATACAGAAAATCACATTGTATGATTTTAAAGTAATTAATTAGCATTTTATTGCATGACATAAGTAAACCATGGAAATACGGTAGGTCTAAATTGTCCTACTGTTAAAATCTTGACTAATCCAGAATAAAAATCTAGATGATTTATTTGTTTAAATGCTCAGATTGAAGTATTCTGTCCATGAGATTAGCATAGAGAAGGAATGAAGATTGAGAAATTAATTGAGAAATAAATTCTAGCTGTAATGCTGTCTTTCCAGAAGACCATATAAACTTACATTCACAGGTAGGAGGCTGTCCTGACCATGATTGTGAGGCTGTGCATACCATAATCCCAGTTGAGTTGAAGGAGAAATTCCCATTGGGGTGGGAACAACTGACACTGGCTTTATCAGGGACACTGACTTCCTCCATCTTACATTTAATAACTGACAAAAATCAACAAAAAAAACATGAGCTTAATTTAAGAGAACCTGGAATATGATAGAATACTTAAGTTGATTTCATACTGTAGGTTATACAAGAATAAGATAATTGGAGTAGATTTTTGCTTACCTTTTTCACACTGGTTTTCACACTGGTAATCCTCGAGAGACTTCATCAGCAGGGTTCTCCCTTGTGTTGATATAGTTCCATTGACCGATCTCTGTGGAGTCTCTTATTGCAGAAATTATGTTAGATACAAAAGGTGTGAAACCGCTTGGTCTCATTTCCAATGTACTTAGGTACAGTCATGCTGTCAGTCAGTCTGTCAAAAAAATGTACTTATCCAACTGAAGCTTCAACTCCTTCCTCAGCATTTTGTCAACTCGAACCGCCAGTACAGCAGCTGTCTTGGAATTGTTATCTGCTTCAATGGGGCAACTCTGGCTTTACCCAACCTGAATGCAACATTTACCCGTTTGTTGTTGTTTTCTAGTCTCAAGTACGACACTGTGCCATATGCGTATTCACTGGCATCTGAAAAATGATGCAACTGTGCATACATAGGCTGTCCACAGCACGAAATGTAGTTAATTTCCTTGTTTGTAGTGATTCCTATAATACCCCAAACAATTGGATCCAGTACATTAATCCATGAGATCTTCATATCCCGGGATCCAGGTTTCTTACTTTTTGTAGTGACTATCCTAGCCTAAATGTCCATTAGCCACTTCGTTAATTGGTTATGGTGATGCGTGTCTCATTAAATCAATTCAAGCCATGATTTAGTTTGATGTTCCATTTCATGTAATTTCATAAAGTTTACCAAATGACTTTGATATTGTTACCGTAGTACTGAGTGATGATTCAGAGAGAAAATAATCCTGTAGCGTTGGCTGTAAAGTAACATGGTGATAGCTGTAAGAAACCACAAGCTCCCATAACCAAGAACAAGTCAAACTTGCCACACCTGGCCATTTATCACAAAACACCCACCTCGTGACATAAACGTGACTGACACCTAGTGCCCTGGAAGAGTGACATCCCAAAACAACTAGGCAATACAATATATGAAATGGCTCCTACATATACCGTTTGCGCCTCATAGACAACTATTACAAAAGACTGCACGCTGTCATTAATGCTAAATCAATCAATCAAATGTATTTATAAAGCCCTTTTTCAGCAGTTGTCACAAAGTGCTTTTACAAAACACCTGGCCTTAAACCACAATGAGCAAACAACTGTAGTGTTGAATTTCAGTGGCTAGGAAAAACTCCCTAAGAAGTTTAGGAAGAAACCTAGAGAGGAACCAGGCTCAGAGGGGTGACCAGTCCTCCTCTGTCTGTGCCGGGTGAACAAATTAAGAGTGTAAGTAGTAATAATTAATAAATGCCTGTGGGCTGAATCCAGAGTCTATTTAGAAGCATGACCAGAAGCATGACCAGATGGACAAGGACAGGGACAATGAGAGGGTGGGGCAACTGAAATCGTCAGGTATGGTCTTGATCTGCAACACAATCAGGAGGACTTTGGACAGGGATAGCAAGTCTTTCAAGCCTGGTACTCCTCAGGTATGGGACAAGACCTCATGTCCTCCTAAGTTTAAAACAGCAGAAGACAGGAACATTTTTGAAAATGCATTTCTGAGATCTACAAAGTTTTAT
Source organism: Esox lucius (assembly GCF_011004845.1). Lineage (NCBI taxonomy): Eukaryota > Metazoa > Chordata > Actinopteri > Esociformes > Esocidae > Esox > Esox lucius. Next base: position 14,247,430 of record NC_047587.1, read on the forward strand.
AGTGGAGAAGAACTGACCCCATAGGTGTAATTTACACTGGGGATGCTGGGGACATGTCCCCACCACCTTTTGAAATGGCTGATTTTGCCCCCACCACCTTTTGAAATGGCTGATTTTGTCCCCACCACCTTTTGAAATGGCAGATTTTGTCCCCATCATCTTTTGAAATGGCTGATTTTGTCCCCACCACTTTTTGAAATGGCTGATTTTGTCCCCACCACTTTTGAAATGGCTGATTTTGTCCCCACCACTTTTTGAAAGCATTTGGTCAAAATGTTCTGAAAAATCAAGCGAACCAATTAATGTTAAAGGTTTATTTGCACAAAATAAAACATGCAATGCAGTTTAGATACAGAAAGAAACAATGTACATTGTCCAAAAAATTTAACTTAAACAAAATACACTATTACTGATTCTAAAATGACCCAAAAACATGCTTGCGCCAATCAGTAACTTGAACTAATTCTTGACACAGTTTATTTTTGTCCAAGTTATACATTCTCTCTCTGTGAACATGACAAACAGCCACACTGTTGAGTCGGGTTTGTGACTTTGAAGAGCGCAGCCAGGTCTTCAGGCATCTCAAGGCACTGAAGCTTCTCTCTGCTTCAGCAGATGAGGCAAGAACAACGAGCCTCAACTTGACTGAAGAGACCACGGACCTCAGGAACCATGTTCCTCATGATTTCTGTCACTTCTGAGCAGGTTTTGTTGGTGTAATTGGCAGTGAACTTGGTTGTGATATATGACAGCGCTGAACGCATCCGACTCTGGTCAGCCCACGTGCGAAAGCAAAGTTTGACGTCACAGTTAAGCGACGTCACTGAACATTCTAAATACAATGTGGGACCATACTCTCAGGGGCACAGAAGTAAAAATCCCATATATGCGACCATAACGGTCATTTTCGTGTTGTTGACTGGCCTACGCTATGCCCATTTTTGATGCGCAGCGCCGTTATTCAAAATTTTTCACGTCCTGCTGTAATGTTTTTTTCATCTGATCTTTTGTCCCCACCACTTTTCAACACTAACTGACGCCCCTGACTGACCCTTTTCCCCTCGCAGAATAATATAGCAGCGTTAGACCTTGGGGCTGAGACGGGGGGGTCCAGTGACACTGTGGCCCTATCCAGGGGAGGCCCCGGACAGGGCCCAACAGGCAGGAAGTCAATCCACCCACATTGCCAAGCATCAACCAAAGGTAAACCCACCAACCGCAAACCCCCTGAATGAGGGCCGAGTATTGCCAGAGTATTGCCTAAAGGGGGCAATACACAGTATTAAGACCTAAGGGTATGCAGAACAGTGGTAATTTAATTTTTTTTCTTTATTGCCATGTTTTGCTTTATGATTATGCCATTCTGTTATAACCTACAGTTGAATATGAATCACATAAAAAAAATATATAAATGTGTTTTGCCTGCTCACTCATGTTTTCTTTAAAAACCACAGCACCTTTTTCTTTCCTTTCCAAAAAAGTCAAATAGGAAGGTTTTGAGTGAAAAACAGAAGGGTTAAAATTAAGAGACCACTACCAATTTAACACTTCTGTTCCTCACTCTAAACTTTCCTTTCCAACTTTTTTGGAAAGGAAAGAAAAAGGTGCAGTGGTTTCTTAATTTTTTCCGGAGCTGTAAATTACCAATACCCCCAGGGTATGCAAACTTTTGAGCACAACTGTAATTGCTCATTGACAGTAGTGAATGGAGGATGACATCAGGCATTCTCAAAGCAAAGTTTATATTTTGGGATATTTTTTTTTAGGAAACATTATTTCTTAAGACAGCAGTGAATCTTATGACATAAAACGTATACCATTCTATTTATTGTAACAAAGATACTCCAGTAGGTACAGTGGATATAAAAAGTATACACACCCTTGTTAAAATGCCAGGTGTTGTAAAAGAATGAGACAAAGATAAATTATGTTAGAACTTTTTCCACTTTTAATGTTACCTATAATGTGAACAATTCAATTGAAAAACAAACTGAAATCTTCGAGGGGGAAAAATGAAAAATAAAAACCCTACAAAATCCCGTTTGTATAAGTGTGCACACCCTTTATAACTGGGGATGTGGCTGTGTTCAGAATTAAACAATCACATTCAAAAGTCATTACACACATGCCATCATTTAGACTATGTCAGCAGTAACATCTTCTTCTTCTTCCAGTTCATCCGGGGCCGGGTTGCGGGGGCAGCAGTCTAAGCAGAGATGCCCAGACTTCCCTCTCCCCAGACACTTCCTCCAGCTCTTCCGGGAGGACACCAAGGTGTTCCCAGGCTAGCCGGGAGACATAGTCCCTCCAGCGTGTCCTAGGTCATCCCCGGGGTCTCCTCCCGGTGGGACGGGACCGGGAACACTTTCCCAGGAAGGCGTTCCGGAGGCATCCGAAACAGATGCCCAAGCCACCTCAGCTGACCCTTCTTGATGTGGAGGAGCAGCGGCTCTACTCTGAGCTCCTCCCGGGTGACCGAGCTTCTCACCCAATCTCTAAGGGATTGCCCAGCCACCCTGCGGAGAAAGCTCATTTCGGCCGCCTGTATCCGGGATCTTGTCCTTTCGGTCATGACCCAAAGCTCATGACCATAGGTGAGAGTAGGAACGTAGATTGACCGGTAAATCAAGAGCTTCGCCTTGCGGCTCAGCTCTTTCTTCACCACGACAGACCGATACATCTACCGCATTACTGCAGAAGCTGCACCAATCCGTCTGTCAATCTCCCGTTCCATCCTTCCCTCACTCGTGAACAGGACCCCTAGATACTTAAACTCCTCCACTTGAGGCAGGCACTCTCCACCAACCTGAAGTGGGCAAGCCACCCTTTTCCGACTGAGGACCATGGCCTCGGATTTGGAGGTACTTATTCTCATCCCCACCGCTTCACACTCGGCTGCAAACCGTCCCAGTGCATGCTGAAGGTCCTGGTTTGAAGGGGCCAACACAACAACATCATCCGCAAAGAGCAGAGACTAAATTGTGTGGTCCCCAAACCTGACACCCTCCGGCCCATGGCTGCGCCTAGAAATTCTGTCCATAAAAATTACGAACAGAACCGGCGGCAAAGGGCAGCCCTGCCGGAGTCCAACATGCACTGGGAACAAGTCTGTCTTACTGCCGGCAATGCGGACCAAGCTCCTGCTTCGGTCGTACAGGGACCTGACAGCCCTTAGCAAAGGACCCAGGACCCCATATTCCCAAAGCACCCTCCACAGGATGCCGCGAGGGACACAGTCGAATGTCTTCTCCAAATCCACAAAACACATGTGGACTGGTTGGGCAAACTCCCATGAACCCTCCAGCACCCCGTAGAGGGTATAGAGCTGGTCCAGTGTTCCACGGCCCGGACGAAAACCACACTGTTCCTCCTGAATCCGAGGTTCTACTATCGGTAGTACCCTGGCATAGACTTTCCCGGGGAGGCTGAGAAGTGTGATCCCCCTGTAGTTGGAACACACCCTCCGGTCCCCCTTCTTAAAAAGAGGGACCAACACCCCGGTCTGCCATCCCAGAGGCACTGTCCCCGACCGCCATGCGATGTTGCACAGTCGTGTCAGCCAAGACAGCCCCACAGCATCCAGAGACTTGAGGTACTCAGGGCGGATCTCATCCACCCCCGGTGCCTTGCCACTGAGGAGTTTCTTGACTACCTCTGTGACTTCAGCCCGGGTGATGGACGAGTCCACCTCTGAGCCCTCATCCTCTGCTTCCTCAATGGAAGACGTGACGGCGGGATTGAGGAGATCCTCGAAGTTGGTAGGGTACTGTTTCCCACTCCTGAGGCCACGGACGGTTTGCCGGAATCTCTTCGAGGCCAGCCGATAGTCCTTCTCCATGGCCTCACCGAACTCCTCCCAGGCCCGAGTTTTTGCCTCCACAACCACCCAGGCTGCAGTCCGCTTGGCCTGCTGGTACCCGTCAGCTGCCTCAGGAGTCCCACAAGCCAACCAGGCCTGATAGGACTCCTTCTTCAGCATGACGGCATCCATTACTTCCGGTGTCCACCACCGGGTTCGGGGATTACCGCCTCGACAGGCACCGGAGACCTTACGGCCACAGCTCTGAGCGGCCTCTTTGACAATGGCGGTGGAGAACATGGTCCACTCGGACTCAATATCTCCAGCCTCCCTCGGGATCCAGTCGAAGCTCTGCCGGAGGTGGGAGTTAAAGATCTCTCTGACAGGAGACTCGGCCAGACGTTCCCAGCAGACCCTTACAGTACGCTTGGGCCTGCCGAGTCTGTCCAGCTTCCTCCCCCGCCATCGGATCCAACTCACCACCAGGTGGTGATCAGTTGACAGCTCCACCCCTCTCTTCACCCGAGTGTCCAAGACATGTGGCCGCAGGTCAGATGAAACGACAACAAAGTCGATCATCGAACTACGGCCTAGGGTGTCCTGGTGCCACGTGCACTGATGGACACCCTTATGCTTGAACATGGTGTTCGTTATGGACAAACTGTGACTAGCCTTCCCAATCACGCCCCTCCAGGTGTTACTGTTGTTGCCCACATGGGCGTTGAAGTCCCCCAATAGAACGATAGACTCCAAAGTCAAACAACAGTGTGAGACCTATCCCAGACCCGAAGGTGCAGGGAAACAAACCCTCTCGTTCACTGTGGTAAACTCCAACACATGGCGGCAGAGCTGGGGAGCTATAAGCAAACCCACACCAGCCCGTCGCCTCTCACCATGGGAAACTCCAGAGTGGTGAAGTCCATCCTCTCTCAAGGAGTGTGGTTCCAGAGCCCAAGCCGTGCATAGAGGTGATCCCGACTACCTCTAGTCAGAACCTCTCAACCTCACACACAATCTCAGGCTCCTTACCCACCAGCGAGGTGACGTTCCACGTCCCTAGAGCTAGTTTCCGTGTCCAGGGATCGGGTTGTCGAGGCCCCCGCCTTCGACTGCTGCCCGATCCTCTCCGCACCGACCCCTTATGGTCCCTCCTGTAGGTGGTGAGCCCACGGGAAGGCGGCCCCACGTCGCTCGTTCGGGCTCAGCAGTAACATAATGGTTACTAAATTGAATTCCAGAATCAGCAACGTGAAAACTAATGTAGCACCCAGTGCTTCTTGATTCACTGGGGCAACTAATATGCGCAATCATGTCTCCTTACACAAAAAATAGCAGACAAGAGGCAAGAGAAATCTAAGGAAAATCAGATACATTTTAAACAGAAAGAAAACTGAATTCACAAATGCAATGCGTGGGATGTACAATAGGGAGGTTAAAGCAGAAATAATGCCATTCCAGTGGCAAGACAAAGACCCACATTCAATAAATTAGATAAATTGCTACAGAATTAATTACAAACTGGGCTTACAGTATGCCTTGCCAGCATTTAGTTGAAGCTTTTTATTCCAATTACTGTTATGGGGTGGGGGCCAAAACAGTCACAAGGATTCAGTGTTTTCAAGTTGTGCAATACAAAATCCACAACAATACTTGCAGTTAGAATTGACTCTGTGGTTTACTAATGTATCCATCTATTTTTAATCTCAATAGTACATACTGAATTCTTATGTGTTAAGACCCTGACACATTTGTTTTGGGGGGGGAAGTGATCTGCAATAGTTTTTGTTTAAGTTAGAATCTCTCTTCGAAACAATTAGCCAAACAGAATGAGTGTTGGTGGATGAGCTCAGTGGCACTGTTAAGCTAACGGTTGAATCAGTTGCTTACTGAATCAGGGAATTGAGAGGTAATGGTCTGTACCAGGGATGTGAATTGGACATTATTTCATTAACCGAATGGTATGTGTTATTGTTTGAATACTATTTGGTTACCTGAAAAACATGTTTTTATTAGCTACCCCTACCACAGCACCACTCAGTGCCGGGCATAGACATTCCGAGGGGCATGTGCTGAATGTGGAAAAAGCGGGTTAAAAAATATGTACCACGTAGGCCTGTCTAGCTAGCCAACCAGATGTAGGCTGACATAACTAACTTAAGTTAGTTGCCTGAAGTCGGCGTTGTATTACCCATTGGTGATGCAGTAAAATATTGTTATACAATTAAACCTTATACTCACATTTGAGGAAAAATGTGTCCTAGCTACCTATAGACCCCAATCTACCAGGCTCCAGTCTGGATATTCCATAAGTCCCACCCAGTGAGCCCTCTGACTGAAACCACACACACAGAAACTTGACAACGAAAGGAAAATGTGTCTCAAAAAATGTGTGAATATAAAATTCTGGTCCGTAAAATAAACTTATGATTTGTAAATGAAAGTCAACACTTGTAAATGTTAAGCAACGGTTGTTAATGTTTTACAGATTTATGTTTTTATTGTGAAATGTTTTTACATATTCACAAATTGTATTTAAATTTGTGAAACATGTTTACATATTTACAGATAATGTTTTTATTTACAACATTTATTTTCACATTTACAAATCCTGTGCATTGTGATGAATATGTGCTGTGAATATATGGTTTTGTAGATGGTGGAGTAAAAATGAGAAAAGAATTCATGGATTTGGGAGAATGTGTTCATTGAATGCCTTTTGTGTGAAAGCAATGAGAAATGATTCACAGTTTGGTTCACATGCACTTCTGTCTTGCTGACTGTGTGAAGAGTTTTGTTAGCAATCGGGAAAAACTGTAAACATTTGATTCCATAACTGAACTAAATCAATCAAGTCAGGAACTGAACTCTGAAGCATTTATTTGTATAGGTTCATCACACATAAGGGGTCAGCAGAACTCTAGCCCCACCAAGTGGCCTTTCCTGGTTACTTCGGTTCCATTGCGGCACCAGTTCGACCAAATATTTTTAGTAAGATAATATATTTCTGACAGTATTATGATGTCCAAGTTTCACAGACATTATATATTGTTTCTCCAACACGTATTAGATAGATATATATTCCGACTTTGCGGTACATTTATGTTTATTCAACGCCACGGTCTCTTTTTCCGGATTGGTGGACCATTACCACGTGACTTTTGAATCTACCAATTTGTAAGATTTGAACAGCCAAACGTGGTGATTTCCGATGTTAATCAGCTTTTAGTCTTAGTTAATAAGAATTTTTAAACATAAAATGTTATATGTAATGAATAAAATACAAATTATATATGTGGGGGTAACCGTCATGGAGTTTGACTTGTCCGAGAATGACTCGTTCGTCTCAACCCATATACTGGTATCGCTTCTCGGCCTTTTGGCTAAGATCAAGTGTAGTATCTGTTCTTATCAGTTTAATATCTGATACGTCCCCTATCTGGGGACCATATATTAAATTGATTTTTGGAATAGGGAGATGGAATAGGGGCTTGCTCCGTCCACTCCACGCATCGACCTGGTATTGCAGTACCTCCAGGAACGGTGCACCCCCTCTCACTGTTCAAAATGAAAACGTTAGACGTCGCCCTTCATTATGAAATTCATTTAAACAAGGCTAAGTTCAATTTACATGGGTTGGTTAATTCTTACAGCATAATATATTGTTTTTACTATATTACGTAACGTATATTCCGACGCTATTCCGACACTGTCGGGAAAAAAAACTACTTAAATGTACTGAGGTTTCATTCCTCTTTCGTTCATGTACCAGGTGCAGTACACATTTTTGTGTGCTCTAGTAAAATCGGAAGAAACTGCCATTTAACAGCAACATTCTTTCCCGCTGTTATTATTTACAGATGCGGGTGTGGTAGATTGTTTCAACATCATAGTTTGAAAGGGTTGTGTCACGCAGGAGCCTTTCGAAATAAACTGTTTCTGTACTGTAGCCTACAACTCCTTACAAAGCCCAGGTTGCTTTCAGCTCGTCTGTGTTGTTGGGTCTGGTGTATCTAATTTTCCTCTTGACCATTCTCTGGTATTCCCTGGCGTTTCAAGTCAGGTGAGTTGGCTGACCAATCAAGCACAATAATACCATGGCAAACCAGTTACTAGTCGTTTCGGCACCGTGGGCTAGTGTCAAGTCCTGCTGGAAAACAAAATCAGCATCTCCACAAAGCTTGTCAGCAGCATGAAGTGCTCTAAAATCTCCTGGCTGATAGCTGATTTGACACTGGACTTGATAAAACACAGTGGACCAACACCAGCAGATGTCATGGCACCCCAAATCCTCACTGACTGTGAAAACGGCACACTGGACTTTGGATTCTGTGCCTCTCCACTCTTCCTCCAGACACTGGGACCTTGATTTCCAAATAAAATGCAACATTTACTTTCATCTGAAAAGAGGATTTTGGAACACTGAGCAACGGTCCAGTTCTTTTCCTCCTTCTCCCAGATAAGACACTTCTGACATTGTCTCTAGTTCAGGAGTGGCTTGACACTAGGTATGCGGCACTGGTAGCCTATTTCCTGGACACGTCTGTGTGGTGGCTCTTGATGCACAGCCACAATCCACTCCTTTTCAAGCTCCCCCAAGTTCTTGCATGACAATCGTCTCATCCCTGTTGCTTATGCACCCCTCCTACCACACTTTTACCTTCCAATCTATTTGCCATGAATATTCTTTGATACAGCACTCTACGAACAGCCAGCCCTTTCAGCAATGACCTTCTGTGGCTTTCCCTCCTCATGGAGGGTGTGAGTGTCTTCTGGACAACACTGTCAAGTCAGCAGTTTTCCCAGTGATTGTGGTTGTGTTTACTGAACGTATTTTTTATTCTAATATTTTGAGGCACTGGATTTTTGATTTCCATGAACTATAAGCCATAATCATCAAGACTGAAACAAAAAAAAGGCTTGAAATGTTTCACTTTGTGTGTAATGAATCTAGAATATATTAAGGTGTCACTTTTTTATTTGAATTACGGATTAAAAATAACTTTTCCATGTTATTCAATTTTTTGGGGATGCACCTGTATGTGTATGTACAGCATCGGGGAGACACCCTGTCATCCTCCTCAGCATGATACCTGCTGAGTGTTCGCGAAGGACTGGGTGGAGGGCGCGTGCACTGTTACGAGCCCTAGTTTGGATAGTCTATCTCTTTACTGGGGACCGCGGCAAAGTCCCAGACCGCTCTAAAGAATGTAATCTATGGAACACGGAAGTGGCACTGGCATTGTTCAGTAAATAAGATTAAGAAATATCTCCAGAGGTTTAGAGCAGGCCTGTGTTCAAAGATGAATTTAACAAACCACGGGCCGGGTTCCTTTATACTTTTTTTTGTAGTCCTAGACTAGGCTTAATCCATGTCTGCGAAACCAGACCCATAGAGCCATGCAAAAGATTTGTGTATCTATGTGGTCCAGGATTCTAGTGTATTTTATTTGAGAAATCTTGTGAAATTTGCACATCTTTCTTTATAATTAATCACCCTATACAGTCACCTTATCGGTCTGTACTATACGTGTTTCCTTTATTGACTGCTTTTAAAGAAAATAATGTTTTAAATAAGTGTAGTTTTTCAGTCTTTATTGCTTTGTGAGTGAAAATTGTGACTCCCTCGGCTTGCCTGGTTAGATAAAGGTGAAATAATAAAGTTATCTGTAGGTATTTTGAGGTCAGGTGAAGTTAGGTTGAGGACTATGGGAATTGGCCACATTTTCAGGTTGATTTCAGGGTCAAAGTCAGTTGTCAGGCTTCCACAATGGTGTGTGTGTGGGTGTGTGTGAGACAGAGAAGACCAAGAAGACAGTGGGCTTGAAATATATATATATATATATATATATGGGTCCAGAAATGTCTAGTTAGGGAAACTCGTTCAGGTATAATTGTTCAAGTGTATTAATCGTTATATCCAAAGCTAAATGTCGTTACCGAAGTATATATAAAACGTATAGGTTATATATTAAAAACAAAAAACGTTACGTTATTATTGCGTGTTGAAGATTAATAATTATGTCGCTGTATCTTTAAGAATGCCACGGGTGGAGAGTGAATTGGGTATAGTGTGGACGTAATTCAAAAAACCAAGCTCCACCTCCTGGTAGTTCCGTTTCCTTACCTTGTTGTCTGTCGTGTTGTTGATTAAAAAATAAGAAGACGCTGGTTCTTATTACCTATGGGTGCCTCGTTGGAGACCCCGGCCCGCAACCCTCCTGTGTGTCCTTTGTGCCACTGTGTTTTTCGGAATCCGACCGCGCTGAGATGCAAACACTGTTTCTGCTATGGGTGTATAAAGGAGTTATGGAGTGGTTCGCCATACGGACCTTACTTCTGTCCAGAGTGCAAGGAGGAGTACAAGAAATTGCCAATTGGGTTTGATATAGACACTACTGCGAGGCGGGGGAGAGATGAAGAGCCGACACATTCACGCACGCCTGCTGCCACAGGTATGGAACTTGGTTGTATTGGTTCGGTAAACAAATTGTTGCAAAACGTTACGTCAAACATTTCTATTGGACAAATGCAGGTAGGTCCCTTCCCGTTTCACTCTGTTGGACGCAACGCGTTGCTACTAAAACGTTTGTTTTGAGCGAAATGAATACACCTCAGGTAGTCTGGGTAGACATGGCATCAAGAAACATGTTTGGGAACCACTGATTCAGAAGACAAAATACGTGACATTCGATTCGAGCCTATTAATACTGAAAGAGGTTTGGGGTTAGCACTATATGATTCTTAGGCTGCAATAACAACTGCAGTACTGTGATATGATTACTAGCCTGCAATAACAACCGCAGTACTGAGATATGATTACTAGCATGTAGTAACAACCAAAGTACTGTGATATGATTACCAGCCTACAATGACAACCGCAGTACTGTGATATGATTACTAGCCTCCAATAACAACCGCAGTACTGTTATATTACTAGCCTCCAATAACAACCGCAGTACTGTTATATGATTACTAGCATGTAGTAACAACCACAGTACTGTGATATGATGACTATAGCCTCCAGAGTTGGGGAGTAACGGATTACAAGTAAAAAATAAACAAATAAATCAGTGTAATCGGATTACACCTACTTTTGAAACAACATTACTTTTGGATTACTTCAATTGAAAAAGAATATAAAATACATAGTTATTTGAACCAAAATATGAATTGCGCTCCTCAATTGTGTGTGTGATCATCAGGCGCTCAAAGGTGGATGCTCGTAACCATAGCGACGGAGGAAGCGCTAGTTTATATTTCTCCGGTTTTCGTTGGTTGGATGGGTGGTAAAAACAGAGTACATCTTCCATAATATTAGCTGAGTCATATAACATGTTATTTATCTACTCCACGCATAATTCTCAGAACAGGCCTACCTGGTGTTATATCTTTCAAGTTTCATGGTTTACTTGTCAAATGCACCTAACAACACAGCCAGGACCAGTTGCACCTGTTTAATAGATTAGGCAACTATTTGTTAGATAGCTGTAACATAGCACTGCCTTCAAGATAAAACATTATATGGAATTTACCATGACATTTGAGGAGAAAAGGAAGCACTCTGCCAAAGGATGATTATTTGCATTTGACACGGCCACATCAACTCCGTCCATACAGGTAGGCCATGTGATTGTGCTTGCTTTGCATCTCTGAAAATTGTCTTTTACTTTAAGTGCAGGTTTATAATCACAGTTTCTTTTGAAAATCCATCACTGGTGTCAATAACAATTGCAGGTTACGTTCGCGCGGGTAAATCTTATTTCTAAACAGGTGTTCAAGATTGCAAACGTGAATTTGCGTGCCGGGTGTTTCTGCAATATTTTGACAATGTTGGTTGTGGGGCAAGTCATTAGACTACTGCAGATTTTATTTATGCGCGAAAAGCTATGGATATCTTTTTATATGCAACAATGTCAATACCCTTTTCCAGTAATTGCCATTTATTTTTCAACAATGTTTTCAAGCAATTAAAAACATTAATAAAACACAAATAAGAGAACAGGCTTAGGCATCATTAGATTTTGGGTTATGTTCAGATAAAAAGTCAGATTCTGGGAGATTGAGGTTTATTGGATTATTTGGAATGACTGAATATCTGACCGACCTTTAGCATATAATGTAGAGATGTAGCCCAATCATATTGAAGTAAAAAGGAATGGTTTAGAAACACATTTCCAAATGCACTGTAGCCTACAAAACACAAACGGTAAAATGCAATTCCGTTATTGGCCTGCTATGTAATCTCTAACATTGATTGATCCCATAAAAGGTGTTCAGTTGGTTGTAAGCTATTCCTGTTTGTTTTCCAATGCCTCTTAATATGAAAGTAATCTAAAAGTATGGACAGGTAACTGTAACGGTTTACATTTAATCCCCAACCTTGCTAGCCTCCCATAATACCCAACCCTGCTAGCCTCCAATAAATTATTACTATAGCCTCCAATAAAAACTGCAGTACTGTGATACTGTGATTAATTTTTCTATAATGTATGTCTCATGTTCAGGCAGGGAAGGCGTTGGCAATGAGGTGAACCTGTTTGGCTGGAGATCTTCCCCCTCCATCTCGTCGCTGTCCAAACGTATTTTAGGAAAACGGCCTGCCAGGTCACCTGAACCAGGAGGCCGTCGCCATGACAACAAGAGAGCGGCCACTGCAACCAGCGTTCTATCCAGGGGAAAGGCCAATGACAGTGAGAGACCCATCACTTCCTCTTCCAGGTCATCAGCCAATCAGAACAGGTCCTATGATGTGGGTTCGTCCAGTGATGAGGAGACTCAAGCACCGTTAGCAACCAAACCATGTAATGCCTCCACCAGCAACCCCAGAGGTTTGGAACCGACAGGAGACCTTGTTGTTGACCTGGACTCTCAACCAGCTGCAAGAGAACCACCTACGGAGGCTCCCAGCGGATCAACGGGCCGACCCAGCAAGCCCACCTCTCCCGCCCGCGCCCCTGGAAGTTCCAACCAGTCCCCAAGCCTGAGTGGCTGGACCTCCAGGGAGAGCCCCGTGCCCTGCCACTACTGCCCCAGCCACGCATCCCTCCCCGCGGTCAAGACCTGCTTGGTCTGCGGGGCCTCCATGTGCTCTGATCACCTCCTTCACCACATGCAGTCCCCCGTCTTCCGGTCTCACCCCCTGGTTCTCCCCGTGGATGATATCTCCCCCTGGAGGTTAGGGTTTACTGGTTGTCACGTATTGACACATAGTAGGGGGTCGACTGATTTGCAAATGGGTTTGAGAGTTCTTCCAAATAGTGTTTGCTTTGTTCCGACCTTTGAGGGTTTGAGCTACAACATTTGACATGTGAGTCCAGGTCTGGTGGTTAATGTTGTCTATATGACACACAGGTCTGCATGTCTTCCATTTCTTTCCGAGCCTTGTAGATCAGTGTGGACCTGAGAGTCTATTTAGACTGTGGGCCGTGAAAATTAATCCTCACTTTATTTACAGGGTGGAGTCGCAGAACTTTTCATTTCAAAATGGGCCCACAGGCCAAAACATGTTGGGAACCCCAGATTTCAGTTTTTCAAATTGATATGTGTGTGTATCATTTTGTCTGTTTCCTACTTCGGTTGGAATGACAAGAAAGTATCACATCTTCAATCTTGTAATACTTTGTAGACAAAACTTAAATGAAAACATTTGTTTGTAATTCAGCTTGTTGCTGCTAGTTGATTGATAATTTGTCAAATACATAAATCATGATTTGACCATCACCAGGTGCCTGGAGCACCAGGAGATGAACCGGATCTTCTGCCGCCAATGTAGTGTGTGTGTGTGTACCGTGTGTACTGTGATCGGGTTGCACCGGGACCACGCATGTGTCAGCATCCGAGAGGCGGAGGAGGAGCTCAGGGTGAGGAACAATGGACGGAAACACCCATGACCCCTGTCTGTTGATCGGGTCATAAATTCAATGTATTGTGATATTTAGTACTGTGTCATATTCTTACAGGGGAGACTGAAAGAGGACATGAAGAAGATGCAGGGAACAGAATTGTCCTTACTGAGCAGAGTGACTGAGTTGACAGAGAAGAAGGAGTCCTTCCAGGTAAGAAGGAAGACAGGAGGGCATGTAAGACCTTGTGTGGGACATATTATTCATTGTTATGTCCACTCTGAGGTACACTGAGCCAGTTTTGGAAGTTTACTCAAAGGTTGCATCAGATAGAAATTCCATGAATAGAACTGACATGAGTCCTTATCCTACCTGTCGAAAATGCATATATCAGAACCTTCCAAGGCTTGGTGGTCTGCTTAACATGCCCCTGGCTGCTCCTCTCTCCCTCCCCAGGTGTTGCTTGAGGAGGCACGTGCAGGGGTGCAACAGCAGTACAGGCTTATGCGAGAGTCTCTGGAGCAGGAGGAGGCCACAGCCCTGCAGTGTGTCTCTCAGGTACGGAGAACCGTCTCCTCTAGAAACAATAAAACAGCGTGTGTCTCAGGTACGGAGAACCGTCTCCTCTAGAAACAATAAAACAACGTTTGTCTCAGGTACGGAGAACCGTCTCCTCTAGAAACAATAAAACAGCGTGTCTCAGGTATGGAGAACCGTCTCCTCTAGAAACAATAAAACAGCATGTCTCAGGTATGGAGAACCGTCTCCTCTAGAAACAATAAAACTGTGCCTGTCTGTCTGAAGTAATGCCTCAATAGCATATGTTGCCTTGACGATGGAAACAAGCTAAACAAAGCCAGCAAATGCTGGGTGTATTTAGGGGTCACACAGGGCTACAACTAATTCCTGGACTCTGCTGGCAGTGTTTATAGTAGTTTATAGTTGGTTGTAATATGGTGTGTGTGTGTTTTCCAGGAGGAGAGTACAGCTGTGGGGGGATTGGTGGAACAGCTGACCCAGCTACAGGAGACCGTCACTCTCCTTCAACACGGTCTCCATGCCCTGGAGGGGCTAGCGGACGCCCAGGGTGCCACACGCGTACAGGAGCAGGCCTTCATAATGGTGCCTGCTACTTAACCCTCTTTGTTCCTGACGGTTTTGGGGTACACAGTGTTTTTGGGAGATAGCGTGTGATTGCCAGGGTTGGTGTCAGTTTAGTTTTGGAAGAAAAACAGAAGTGAATAATTTTTTTATCAGATATCTGTTTAATTTGTTTGGTTCTCTTTTTTTATTGGTCTGCAGTTGAACTGGGCCCCTGGTGCATAAACACACAGGCCTAAACAAATGTAACATATCTAACATATATCTATTGTTTCTTCTGTCCTTGACAGGAATATGGCAAGATAAGTAAAAGGTAAGCAACTTTCATGAATAATCAGCTATATCATGGAGGCTCAAATCGTGCTGTGCCAAATTTAAAGATGGTTGAGGGAAGGTCATATCCTCTGTGACAAACAGAAAGTTGTAAAATTTAAAGCAGATGTGCCTTTCTTCAGTTTGACATCTGAATAGTGGAAACCGTTCATCCTTCATCAGAGCCTTGTGGTGAAACTATGACTCAACTGTAGAAATAAACCTCTAGGTTAAGTCACTTATGAAATATGTTTTTTTTTTTTATAAATTACTTTTGGTGGGAATATGTTTTGAAATGTTTTGTTGATCAGCTAACATCCATTATGACATGTTTGGGTCAGTTTCAGCTATATTTACATACAGTTAGGTCCCGATATATTTGGACACTGACACAATGGATTTGAAATGTAACAACTGAGATTCAAAGTCCAGACTTTAATTCAAGGGGTTGAACAAAAATATTGTGTGAAACATTTAAGAATTGCAACCATACACATTCCCTTATTTTTAATACTTTGTTGAGAATCCTTTGGAGGCAATGACTACTTCTTTCCTCTGCCACATCATCAATAAACACTAGTGACCCAGTGCCATTGGAAGCCATGCATGCCCATGCCATCACACTCCACCATGTTTTACAGATGATGTGGTATGCTTCGGATCCAAGCCTTCTCAATAAATATTTCTTCCCATCATTCTGGTACAGGTTGATTTTAGTTTCCTCTGTCCAAATAATGCTGTTCCAGAACTGGGCTGGCTTTTAAAGACTCATCTGGCATTTCTATTCTTGAGGCTGTGAATGGTTTGCACCTTGTGGTGAACCCTCTATTTGTTCTCGTGAAGTCTTCTCCTTATGGTAGACATGGATAATGATATGCCTACCTCCTGGAGAGTGTTCTTCACTTGGCTGGATGTTGTGAAGAGGTTTTTCTTTACCATGAAAAGGATCCTACGATCATTCACCACTGTTGTCTTCCGTGGACGTCCAGGCCTTTTTGTGTTGCAGCCATCACCAGTGCATTCTTATTTTCTCAGAATGTAGCAAACTGTTGTTGTGGCCACTCTTGATGTTCCTGCTATCTCTCTGATGGAATTATAATGTTTTGCCCCCTGTTTCACTTGCATTGAGAGCTCCTTTGACTGGATGTTGTGGGTTCACAGCACCTCAAATGCCATAACTGGAATCAACTCCAGACCTTTTACCTGCCTAATTGATGAAGAAACAATGAAGGAATAGACCACACCTGTCCATGAAACAGCTTTGGAGTCAATTGTCCAATTACTTTGGGTCCCTTGAGAAAGAGGGGTCTTCATATTAAAGATCTGTAATTACTAAACCCTTCGTCCAGTTTGGATGTGAATAACGTCAAATTAAAGCACTTTAAGCCCATTTTCATTATTTAACTGTAACTTAAATATATTTTTGTAAAACAGCCAAAATAAAAAAAAAACTTGTTGGTGTCCAATTATTTCTGGACCTAACTGTATATCCGCTATCACAGTTCAAGTGAGGTCTAACAAGTGAGGTCTAACAAGTGATGTCTAACAAGTGAGGTCTAACAAGTGAGGTCTTTGTAGCAGTGCTATGCTGCATTCATATCCACTTTGGAAGGTGGTATTCACCAGTTACAGGAGTGTCACCTGTCCAGTGCTGGTGGGTTCTAAATTACAGTGTTGTCAATGCAGCCTACTACTGAGAATAGTATTATTTATACCCTGCCTCACCCCCTCCTCTCCCCTGCCTCTCTCACTCCCCCAGCGTGTCTGAGAGCTGTTCTGTGAAGGAGCTGGAGGCTCCAGAGGAGGTGGACATTGCCCGTCTTCGATTCCTGCGGCAGTGGACTGAGCAGAGGCGGGACTCAGTGGTCATCTCCCTGCCTGAACGAGACCCCTTCAGACTGCTCTGTAGGTGACCTCATACAGGTCCTATTACAGGCCCACTCCGAAGCACAGGCTGCTGGCAATGCTAGGGTCGTAGGTTCAATAGTCTATGGATGACTGCATGCAGAAGTAAATAATAAATAAATGCACCAACAAATGTCAATTTATCTGGGTGAACGTGTCTCCTAAGTGACACAATGACAAATGTGTAGGTACTGAAAGAGGTTAAAGTTACGATCAGTGTTTCTTCTGGGGGTGGGAAATCTGTCATTACATCCCTGTGTTCTGTTCAGACGGCGCCACTCCCTGTCTGGACCCGGACACAGCCCACCCTAAACTACTCCTCTCTGAGGAGTACAGGAAGGTGGCCTACAGTGAGATCCTGCAGGCCTACCCAGAGCGGGCCGCTCGCTTTAGCTCCTTTCCCCAAGTCCTGGCCTGTAAGCCCCTGCAGCGGGGACGCACATACTGGGAGGTGGAAGTGTTAGCAGACGAGGGGAAATGGAAGGTATGAGATGGTACATGGGGGAGTTTCTGACCAGAGCGTCTGCTTGATTTATTAACACGATGAGTTGTAGAGATTAGATTAGACTAGAGATTAGAGTAGAGATTAGATTAGAGTACATTTAAATGTTCCGCTTTGATCGCTTGTGAAAATATTTTTCTTAAATGCCCTTGGTGACACATAACGACGACAAACAACATCAGACAAAGCAGTTATCTTTTTCCGTTCCTGTTGCCCTATCAAGAGTACGTTGTTGATTTAGTTTCATTTTATTTGTCCAGTGTGCACGCAGAGTAAAATCACGTGCCCCCAAAAATGTCATGAGAATAACCCAAACAATCCACCGGTCAATGTCCACAGGTGGGGGTCTGCGAAGGCCAGATTGGCCGCAAAGGCCAGAAGGACACCTGCCGGATTGGGTTCAACCCGTACTCCTGGTGCCTGCTGAGTGAGAGGGGGACAATAGAGGCCCTGCACGATAAGGCATGTCATTAGTTACACTAGAACATAGTGTTTAGTTCTCCGTCTCTGTTTAGGGTCCTATGTACATCAGCCAAATACACACCTAGTAACATGGGTGTTTTCATTCAGATTCTTCTCTTTCTCATTCTACTGAATCTCGATTCTTATCTTTCTACGTGTGATTATTTTCTTTCTAAAGGTGTCTGTTCCTGTGGAGGTCGATGACCTGGAGAGAGTGGGCGTGTTGGTGGATTTAGATGAGGGCAGCCTGTCGTTCTATAAAGTGGCACCAGGGGGAGCTCTGAGCTTGCTACATTGTTTTAAACAGAGATTCAGGGAACCGCTGTACCCTGCGTTAGCGGTGTCCAAAACACAGCTGACCATCACAGACTTGTTCCAAACACACTCTGCACAATAGGTGTTGGGTTGAGGTCCATTTTTAATGCAGAAAGTTAACTTAAACTTCCAATTCTCATTCCACATTTGCCTTCTGACAAATATTTTATATTTTAGTAGACATTCTTATCCACATCGACATCAACAGTAGTGAACGCATACATTTTTATTCTGCTATGCTTTGGGAATGAAACCATCTGCTCTGGCGCTACCAGCAACATATTGTAACCGAGTGAGCTACACGGGACCAATAAAACATTTATCTTAAAGATGGCATTTATTTAGGTAATTTTGTTATTGAAATGTCTTTCGAACTGGGCACTACATGGATGAATCTCAACACAGAAACAGTACTAATGATGTTCACGTGTGGTTGTTTTGAATTGTTTTAATAAAAAACCTGTCATGTGACACAATGACTCAACTTATAACAATAGATTGTATTGTTGTGATGCATATTGAATGGTTGGTGGTGGGGGGGAACAGTCATGAGACCTGAGAGGTCGGGAGGGAGGCGAGTTGCCCTTGCTACTCCCGAGTCAAGTAGTCCGGCTCTGCCCTGTCGAGGTTTAGCTTGAGCCGAGACGCTGGTCAGGCACACTGAGATGAGTGTCCCCAGCAGCATGTTGGAGCAGAGAAACAGCTGAGTGTTTGCTGCATAGCAGTCAGAAGAGAGACCATGTGAGGATATGACAGAGCCAGGTGATTTGGTGTTTAGACAAAAGAGGATCTGGAACCAAACCCTGGGGGACACCAGCAGTGAGAGACTGCTGAGCTGACTCAAATCAACCAGGTAGGATGCAATCCAAGTGTGCAGAGCATGAAAAGTGGAGAGGTGGACTTTTTTAAAGTTAGTCGCGTAGCGGATGCTCTTAACCAGAACAGCTTCCCATGGGAATCTAACCCACGACTCTGTTGTTGTAAGCGCTGTGCGCTACTGACTCAACTCCACACGGTTCATAGTGTAAAGGGCAGCTGGCAGACCTCGGAGGATGAGTACTGGAGAGAGTCGGCACGGGGAGCGGTCTTGGCTGAGTGGTTAGAGATGGCTCACTATAGTGTTTTGTTAAGATGGAGGGGATGCCGGTCTGTTGTCTGTGAAGTCAGCAAGGTCTGGTGTTGAGTTGTTGAGGAGGGCAGTGACTCAGGCCTTCCTGAAGTCAGAGTGGATGCAGCCAGTTTTCTGGGATGAGTTGATGACTGGGGAAGGAAGGAGTGGGATGAGCTCTCCCAAGAAGTGGGGAGGGTAATAGGGAAAGGTGTTGAGTGAGTGGACATCACCGCTTTTAGAATTTCACCTAGAGAGCAGGAAAAAATATGAATATGCCTTGGAGTTTGGTGTTTGAGGAATCAGGGAACTCAAAGGGTTTCGTTAATGGATGTCGTCAGTCGACAATGTCAAAACTGGGAGTTACACTTATCAAACCCCAAATGGCAGTATTGTTCAATTACATTCACCAGCCATGTATCTAAAACCCTGTATCAAACCTTGTGTGACACCGTGGCCCTTATTCCCCAGGAGCTTTTCTTTTCATCATGTTTATGCCACGTTTTTGTACGATGGGAGTCATTTAAGTGCACAGTGCAAAGAGAATGCATCCCTGAAGAACACACAGAAGTCTGCATTGTAGAGCCAGGTATTAGCATATCTAACAGGTTTTACCATCCACCTCCTTGCACACCTGTTGTTTTGCATGGAGAAAAAGACAACTTGGAGATTAGTCTTTACATGTGGTTTGTTAACATAGTCCTTTGTGACTAGACAGAGACTATGATTTATTCCTGTAAAAGAATTACTTAACATCTATCTAACAGAGAAAATTAATTGGAAGAACCTCAGTTGCCAAACACGGTTTTGAACATTTTGGGAGGGGGAGAGGGATAGGGAGACATGCAGAGAAGGGAGGGGGAGAAGACCGATGAAGCTAGCTGACCAGCAACTCTTTAACGACTGACCATGGGCGTGAAATTGTTGCCATGGCAGCCTAGACTGGCACACCTGCTCGGAATCAAGTTTCTCGGGTCTTGATGTAACACGTCCAGTCCGTATGTGTTGGAGGGAGGAAAGGCCGTTAAAAGGGCTTTTCAGGGCGTGCATGAGTGTCTCTGCCCATAGAATACAAACACAATGCAGAGACACAAGCTCAAGATCCAGATAAATACATTGGCCAGCTAAGGGCTTCCAGTTTCATGCTGGCGGTATGGCATCCTGATTGATAAGTAGTATCCGCCCATGGGAAGAGGGATTGTAATTATGGTCTGACAATTGTCTGTTTATTTAGCTAAATAAAATTCCTTTGCACTTTTATAAGGCTATTTGGCAAATTTGTATCATAAGTGTCAGAAATGTTTCTGTTTTGATGCTCAGTTCCGGCTCAGTGTTTGAGATTTGAACATTTAGCCGCGCTGTCTGGACATACCTGTGCGCCCCTGAGCTGTCTGGACATACCTGTGCTCCCCTGAGCTCTCTGGACATACCTGTGCTCCCCTGCGCTGTCTGGACATACCTGTGCTCCCCTGAGCTGTCTGGACATACCTGTGCGCCCCTGAGCTGTCTGGACATACCTGTGCTCCCCTGAGCTCTCTGGACATACCTGTGCTCCCCTGCGCTGTCTGGACATACCTGTGCTCCCCTGAGCTGTCTGGACATACCTGTGCTCCCCTGCGCTGTCTGGACATACCTGTGCTCCCCTGAGCTGTCTGGACATACCTGTGCTTACCGTTCCTGTCTAGACATACCTATGCTTACCTACCTGGTCTAGACTAGCCTCTTAAACCAGGCCTAGAATGTCGCTAGGCCTGGGGAATACCTATAGGAGTTTTGTTGCAAAGGGGTGGGAAAAAAAGTTTTGTCAGTAACGCCTCAAAATATGTTAACCCTGTCAAATGCATTGCTTGGTAAGGGCTTATAGAGGTGCTCACAAGAATAATGCCTTCTGTGCAACAGTGATGGCAGCATAATCGTTAAAGTTCAAGTTCAAATGTATTTATCAAATGCACCGAATAACACAGCTTCATCCTGCGCAGTTAAATTCTTGTGACATGGCTCACCCCATCGAAATCTGTAGATGTATAACACATTTGTGGTGAACCATATCAGTCTTTTAGATACAAACATAACCTTCTCCTAGGTAAATTGTCCTTATTGCGACCTGACTACACACTCGTGTTAGAGGATATAATAGGACTGGTAACGCTGAATGATGGCCATCACTACCTATCACTACCTCGAATGGCCATCACTACCTATCACTACCTCGAATGGCCATCACTACCTATCACTACCTCGAATGGCCATCACTACCTATCACTGCCTCGAATGGCCATCACTACCTATCACTACCTCCAATGGCCATCACTACCTATCACTACCTCGAATGGCCATCACTACCTATCACTACCTCGAATGGCCATCACTACCTATCACTGCCTCGAATGGCCATCACTACCTATCACTACCTCGAATGGCCATCACTACCTATCACTACCTCCAATGGCCATCACTACCTATCACTACCTCCAATGGCCATCACTACCTATCACTACCTCCAATGGCCATCACTACCTATCACTACCTCGAATGGCCATCACTACCTATCACTACCTCCAATGGCCATCACTACCTATCACTACCTCCAATGGCCATCACTACCTATCACTACCTCCAATGGCCATCACTACCTATCACTACCTCGAATGGCCATCACTACCTATCACTACCTCGAATGGCCATCACTACCTATCACTACCTCCAATGGCCATCACTACCTATCACTACCTCGAATGGCCATCACGACCTATCACTACCTCCAATGGCCATCACTACCTATCACTACCTCCAATGGCCATCACTACCTAGTTTTTGGGCTTTTCCATCGCCAAATTAAAATCAGACTATAGTCCTCACAGGAACTACCACAAGGGGGGTTTCACACCTGTCATACCCCACTTGGGATAGAAAACACAGCTTATTAGTTTAAACATTCACTGGAGAACCATACACAGTGATTTACGTAGATAACATCTCTTGGGATTAAGTTCAGCTGCTCAGGGGCAACTCACCTCCTTTGCATGATCAACAATATGAAATGACCAACAATTAGAGGTTTAGGAATAGTTAGGTTTAGGAGTCTGAGTTAGATTTTGGCTTTACGCGTGGAGTTAGTGGTAGGGTTAGAATTTATCCCAAAAAGGCCCCCTCTGTGCATGTGTCCCTCTGTTGGATACAGCAGGGCCATTAGCAGCCAGGGAGACATCAGCAGAGCATCGGAGCCTGTTCACAGTCCACTCTGCCTCTCTTGGGTTGCTTCATTGTCCACTGTCATCCCATGTGACTGTGTGTGTATGTGACTGTGTGTGTGTGTGTGTGACTGTATGTGTGAGTGTGTGTGTGTGTGTGTGGGCCCGCCCATGTCTGTCAGTCCGCAGCCCATCCCCCTGGTTCTCTGACAGATCCTTCTGTCCAGAAAGCATGTTCTGGGTTCTGACTGTTCATCCTTCTATTTTCTACTCCCCCCTCGCCTCCTGGTCTACTGGTCTTGATTTCAACCTGTCTGCTTGTCTCTAGGTCTCTGTGCATCATCATGGCCTTATTCTCTCTGAAGCCTGATGGCTCTTTAATCTTCCTCATCCTTTTATTCTCACCCATTTTATCTTCCTCTTTCTCTTCTTCCTTTTTCTCTGTGTCTCTCTCGTTCACTCTGTCTTTCTGTGTGGATGTATTCTGTCTCTTCCTCCTCTGTTACAGTGTGCACTCAACCTGATCTATGCATGCATTACAGTAAGTGGCTCTGGATAAGATGTCACACTATTATCATCGTTATTATAGTCAGTATATAATAGAGTCCTCTCCTTTCTGTCAGGATGGAGGTTGATGCTGCACTCTACAGGCTGTAGCAATCATGTCCCAAATGTCAACCTTTTCTGTACAATACTAATGCACAATAAAGGGTGCCATTTTGAACACTCAGATTTATAGTGATTTTCCTTGACACCTTTGAGACAAATGTCTCAGCGATAGTCAGGATGTGTAGGGTATGTGTTGGTGTTTGATATGTTCTCCTCTAACTATTTCAGATGGACTTCTCTCACGGTTCCAGATTGATTAGTCCCCTCATATTCCAGCCCCCACCCCCCCACTGTTCCAAATCAATTCACCCCCTCATTGTTTCAGATCGAATTCCCCTTCCTCACTGTTCTAGATCGATTTTCTCCCCTCATATTCGAGATCAATATCTCCCCCTCATTGTTCCAGATTGATTTCTCCCCTCATATTCCAAATCAATTTCCTCCCCTCTCCATTCCAGACGGATCTCCCCTCCTCACTGTTCCAGATCGAGCCCCCCCAATTGTTCCAGATCGATTTCCTCTCCTCACTGTTCCAGATCATTTTTCCCCCTCTGCTACCGAACACTGTTATTCCCTCGGGTGACAGGACAGAGATGCTGTGATTGACGTGAGACTATGATGAACCTAATCATGTTTTTTGTGAACATTATTATATTATATATGTGGACACTAAATCAGCGGTTCAAGTCAGGGGCTGTTTTCACCAAAAATCTTATCACCAAGAGGCCTCCCAAATAGCAGTAAAAGATTCTAGCTCAGAGTTTCCTCTTGAACTTTATTCACAAAGCTGCTGAGACCAACTTTTACTAAGGAATGGGGAGAGGTCTTAAGCTAAGAGAAAAGGAGGGGTTGACCCCGTTGCTATGGATGATGTCGTGTTCCCCAAACAAACTTACTTACTATACCCACTGTGATTGGCTGATAGGAGATGGTACTCTGTCAGTGAATTCATCATAGCAATACTGTAGAAGAATGTGTGATGTTACCATATTGAAATAAAGATATTCAAATAAAAATGTTGGCTAACTTACATGGAAAACTCATGCAAAACATATATGTTGAGGATCTCTCAACATATACGTATGTGCCCTGAGTAGGTTTATGAAATATATAACTTGCACTTCTCACATTATCATGATGTAATGCATGTCATATATTTTAACGTTGAATATTACGTGTTAAAATAATAAAATATATGAATATGCAGTACTTTAAGCATTTCTCATCAACAAGAGACTCATTATGAAAACAATATGCATACATTTTAATACAGTATCATGAATGCTATTCCTCTTTGTAATACTACTGCAAAGAAACAACTAGATAACATAATAAACACATGACAGGAAACAATGCAAATATGGAAATATATAAGTTATATGTAAAAGCTAAATGCATATTACCAACTATAATTTTATCATTTATGTAAATATATTTACATGTATTAAACATATTTGAAAACAGCCAAAATCGAATAGTAAATAAGTATGACATAAATCACCATACATTAGTAACACATAAAATACAAATACTAGTGTATGTTAAAAAGAAAATATAGGCACATATTAAAAATATATGTTTTCGAAAGATATGTCAATAAATAATATTTCCGTGTGGGAAGTGTCACTGATTAAACCAAGAATGATATACAGACTAGTCCAGATATATTCAGCTAATTGTCAGCCTCTTGCATGTCTGGCAGCCGGTAAACAACCTTGATCTCTGGTGTTATTGGGTTGTTTCTGTTTGTTGGTGAAGTGACTGTGTCCCTGACTAGCTCTACTATGATCATAATACCCTTGTGATTAAGGTGATATCTTGTTAAAAGCTTAGTATCAATAAATGTTTCTAAAACGTAAACCTGATTATGAGGCGGATTGCAGGCAGCAGTCCTTTTAGGATTGTTTGTGACCTGGTCTTAAAGGCTTAGGGGTCCTCTTGAATACTCCTAACATTTTACAGATTTAGGAGCTGATTTTATCGCTACAACACTTTGTGAAATACTCTTAGGCCAAAAATGTAGGAGGATGTTATGCCCATTGTTTTTTTAGAAGTTCTTCTAAATCAACAAGTTGCAAGCTATTTCTAGCCTTAAGATGTTTTTGTGAATATGGCCCCAGGAGTGCACAATGAAAGAAAATATATGTTTCAGAATAGAAAGAAAATAATCAAAAAAGCAAAACATAGAAGGCATTCCCAGAACACCCTACATATTTCTAGAACAAAAACATCTCATAATTGTTTGATGTGTAATTAAACTGGACCAGGCCACTTTGCCCTTTACTTACATGCTTATAGATTTTTGCAAGTTTGCGGTCAATTATATTTCAATTATATGTTTCTCTCTATTTAAATTCCCCTACATACTCTTACAGTGAGGAGCATTTGAATGGAATCTACTTGACTTTCTGAACTGACCAGAATTAAAATGGAATTCAACCTAACCCTGATTCAAACATTCAGCATCTAAAGTTGTGCTCAAAAGTTTGCATACCCTTGGAGAATTTGTAATAATGTGCCATTTGTAAAGAAAACATGTGAGCAGGCAAAACACGTTTTTTATTTCTTATGGGATTCACATTCAACTGTAGGTCATTACAGAATGGCACAATCATAAAACAAACATGGCAACAAAGATATTTTTTTTCAAAAGTCTGCATACCCTTAGTTCTTAATACTGTGTATTGTCCCCTTTAGCATCAATGACAGCGTGCAGTCTTTTGTAATAGTTGTCTATAAGGCCCTGAATTCTTGAATGTGGTTGTAGCTGCCCATTCGTCTTGGCAAAATGCCTCAATGTGATGCAAAGTCTTTGGTCATCTTACATGAACTGCACATTTGAGATCTCCCCTGAGTGTCTCGATGATATTAAGGTCAGGAGACTGATGCCAACTCCAGAACCTTCACCTTTTTCTGCGGTAACCATTGGAGGGTCAACTTGGCCTTGTGCTTGTTGTTCTGGAAAGTCCAAGAGCATCCCATGTGCAGATTTCGTACAGAAGAATGCAAATTGTCTGCCAGTATTTTCTGATTACATGCTGCATTCATCTTGCCTCTCTCCAAACATAGCGCTTATGGTTGTGACCATATAACTCTATTTTGGTCCTGTCACTCCAAATTACAGTGTGCCAGAAGCTGTGAGGCGTGTCAAGGTGATGTTGGGCATATTGTACCCAGGCTTTTTTGTGGCATTGGTACAGTAAATTCTTCTTTCTGGCAACTCAACCATGCAGCTCATTTTTGTTCAAGCATCGTCGTATTGTGCTCCTTGAAACAATCACACCGTATTTTTCCAGAGCAGCCTGTATTTCTCCTGAGGTTACCTGTGGGATTTTCTTTGTATCCCAAACAATTCTTCTGGGAGTTTTGGCTGAAATCTTCCTTGGTCTACCTGACATGGACTTGGTATCAAGAGCTCCTTGAATTTTCCACTTCTTAGTAAGTGATTGAACAGTACTGGCTGGCATTTGCAAGGCTTTTGATATCTTTTTTACATCCTTTTCCATTTATATAAAGTTCCATTACCTTGTTACGCAGGTGTCTTTTGACAGTTCTTTTCCGCTCCCCATGGCTCAGTATCTAGCCTGCTCAGTGCATCCACGTGAGAGCTAACAAACTCATTGACTATTTATACACTGAAACTAATTGCAATTTAAAAAGCTGCAGGTGTGGGAAAGTCTCCTTTAATTGCCATTTTCATGTGTCTGTAACAAGGCCAAACATTCAAGGGTATGTATTTGGGTGATTTCTGTTATCACTATGATTTTAAAAGGAGCCAAACAACTATGTGATAATAAATGGCTTCATATGATAACTATCCTCCAAATCAATACCTACATTTCACAATTTCCGCCAGCGTATGCAAACCTATGAGCACAATTGTGTAACCTGGTTGCCAGTGGAATGTTAGCAAAACAGACGGGCATCTAGGCTAGCATAGCCACACTGATAATAATGGGTGTGAAAAAGTAATTGAGATTTCCTAAAAGCAACCTGTTCATCTCCACATTCATCACCTATTCAGCTGCTTTATTGCACCTTGGTTTATGAAGGCGAAGCACCATTTTGATGTTGATGTTGGCATGTTTTCCCAAATGGTCCCCTGCTCCTTATTTCGTGAACTATTTTAACCAGCCCTGCTTCAAAAGTAGCAAAGTATTTAAAGAATAGGTTGTTGTTTTGAATGCATACATGATTTTTAAAGGCCAGTACGACATTGCTCAAAGCCATGTTAATGTCCTGCCTCTGGTTTTGTCTACCCACACTGTAATGGAGATGCCCTTCACTGTGCCAAATGAACCATCAATGTATCAACACACAGAGAGAGACAGCTGGGAGGAGCACAGAGGAGCCAGATAGACTCAGAAAGAGAGGAAAGAATAGCCAGAGAGAGGAAGACAGGGTATCTTTCTCCCTGACAAGGCCAAACGAGTACTTCAGCTCTGGTTCCTGCCTGTCTCAATGTCTCCAACCCTCATGACTCTCTGTCCCTGAAAATCACCTGTTCACAGGTTTTTGCTTCGGTAGTATTCACACATGTACGCGGTGATGTTTCACAACTCTTCTTCTCTATCGTTTAAATACCTTTTACTAACACTATGCTCATTGTTCCTACCTGATCATCGCTCAATTTGGTGAATATACCGTATGTATTTTACATTGTTTTACATACTACGTACAGAATCACCACACAAAGGCCATACGTTTGTATGTGACCTCAGTGAGATTCAAATTCATAACCCTGGTGAGCCACAAAAGACCACTGCATTGCTTATGTGCAATACTGTCAAATGCAGGACCTGATTACCATCCATAGTAGTAACCACAACTGGTAAGTATATAAGACTGGTTGTCATCCCAGGGAACGGCTTTCCCACAGCCGGATAAACAGCAAGGTAGAAATCTGAAAGCCTGAGCTGCTGTAAACCATCACAAGTACATCTTTGTTGATAATGGTGAAAATTCGATAGTGTTGGTGTCTATGTGCCTGTACAGTGTCGAAACATATCCATGTGTGTAGCCACATTGCACACCTCATTGAGTTCCTCCCGGTTATTCTGTTTGTTAATGTTAGCTTCCACCATTCAGATGTGATTCAGGCACTGGTTTGGGCCAATCCCTGATTACTGACCCTAGACCTGGCCCATAATCTCCTTTTTAAATATGGAGGTAGAAGGTCTTTGACCGTCCATCCCCATGAGCATGTCACCCTCCTTCCTTCCATTGTTAACTTTAAACTTGGTGGTTAAATAAATTATCTTGTGGTGAAATACGTTTAAAAACCAAAAGTTTTTTTAAATGCAAGTTTTAATGGGTTACAACAGTTATCAGTTTGGAGTTTTGTACAAATTGTTTTTAAAAATTGGCACATATTATTGATAATAGTCTGCATACTTGTCAGATGGCCAAAGTGCTGACAGGTCTTGTATCAATGCTGCCTAGGTCCTAGTGTTTCACTGACAGGTCTTATATCAATGCTGCCTAGGTCCTAGTGTTTCACTGACAGGTCTTATATCAATGCTGCCTAGGTCCTCGTGTTTCACTGACAGGTCTTATATCAATGCTGCCTAGGTCCTCGTGTTTCACTGACAGGTCTTATATCAATGCTGCCTAGGTCCTAGTGTTTCACTGACAGGTCTTATATCAATGCTGCCTAGGTCCTAGTGTTTCACTGACAGGTCTTATATCAATGCTGCCTAGGTCCTAGTGTTTCACTGACAGGTCTTATATCAATGCTGCCTAGGTCCTAGTGTTTCACTGACAGGTCTTGTATCAATGCTGCCAAGGTCCTAGTGTTTCACTGACAGGCTTCTCTCAAGTTTCCTCCTCCGTCACCTCTGACCTTGGATGGGGTGTGTCATATATGAAACCACAGTGGCATTTCCAGCCACGCCAGATGCCTGTGTGGTCTATGGCCGTTTATCAATCCACGTTTTTGTCCATACTTGCGTTCTTGTGAACTCGTTTGACGTCATCTTTCATGGCCCAAGTACGGTTCCAATCCAAAGAACGAAAGTTACAGAGAACGCCTGAAAGGCCCGGATGTGTACTTGATCCACTTGTTCAGCGAGAACGCATCTGATATCTCAGAAGTTAGGAGAGCAGAAAAAACTGCAAGAAATGGGTATTGTAGTCGCTGAATATTTGCTTATTTTATTTAAGAAATGGCTAATTTATAAATTTGCTCCGAATTTTCGATCAGCTAGCTAACATTATTCAGTGTAGTGGAGAGGCTAGTTAACTTTAGTTAAGTTCAGTAATTACAGTACAGGTAGAGAGGGACAGCTTTTTTAGAATTAAAGTTGATTTTCACATTCCAGAAAATGTCATATACAATGTCTTATATAATATGATTGGGGCTATAGTCTCCATACAACCTTCTGCCGTTCATCTTCACATCAATATTTTATTCAGGGACTCTTGAGGAGGTTACAGCCCTCATAGAGTGGAGGGGTATTGCGCAATAGCCAAGTACACATGCATCTCAATCCAGATAGGCGTGTTCTCTGTCCTCGCAATCTTGCAAGTCCATTCTCGCTTGGCAAGAACGTTCTTCTCAAGGACGATCTTAGCGTACATGGAATTGATAAACATCTGGTCCTCCTTTGCACTGGCTATGGACTACTGTAATTGGCTCAAGTGGAGAGAGAGTGAGCTGCAGTTTAATTCAGGTGTTGACTCACTGTGCCCTGGTGGGAGGCCGGGGGGGGTCGGAGGGGTCGGAGGGGTTGGAGGGGTCGAAGGGGTCTGAGGGGTCGTAGGGGTCGGAGGGGTCGGAGGGGTCAGAGGGGTCACCTGTGTGGCGATGTCTTACACACTTTCTGTATGGTGCAGATGTGTCACGTTGTGACATTGAAATCAGCTTTCAAACAAGCTCTACTTAGTAGCTGAGTTTACAAATAACAGTGGTGTATGCACAACTGGCTCCGGTTTGTGGCAGGGATATTTGGACAGATTTTGACGGGCATGGATGCCAGCTGGCACAGCGGGAATCAAAATGATTCCAGGCTGACGAGAGCCTTCTCAAAAGGCATAGACCGTAAAGCGCTCCACGAGAGAATGAACTCCACTGGAGATCCGGGGAAAGGGAGTGAAGTGGCTGCTCTTCTGGTTCAAGCTTTGTACAAGAATAGCTCCTTTTTTACGTAACATTCTGAACCTCTTCCCTGTATACGCCCGACTGATCCCGAGAGAGTTCCCTACGCATGAGGACAAACTGACATGCGGACCGAGGCAGTGACCGCCTGTGACGCAGTTCAGGCCAATCCCTCTACGGCTGAGGAGGCTTCTGTCAGCCATGATGGAACATGGATGAAAGAAGCTTGTTAAGCCTGTTAATTCATGGGGCGACCAGTGAGGCGGTAACAAGTTGTCCCACCAACCGCACACATCCATAAACATTCTTGTGATCGGATCACGTTGGAGGTCGGCTGCCCATTTGACGGCTACATGGAGCAGGTAAGCTATTCAAATATCATTGCTCATGTGACGCCTGAACAGCCTTGATTATCACTGCAAGCCTGCAATAACGATTTTTAAGAGCCTGGGGCATGTTCACATGCTGGCAGTATGTGGCCTTCCAGTCGCAGGCCTACGTGAGTGAAGAGTGAACCAGCTCTGGTCCAGATCAGTGTCCTCCCTCACTGGGAGGGAATGAGTCCATAATTGTCCAGGTATACATGTGTTTGAATTCCTTGTGTAATTGATGAATAAATCAGTAACTTTCTACTTATATTGCCCATATTGCATCAGCAGTTATTTATACTTCCATGGATGCCCAGTCTGAAAGCTCCATGACATTATTAAAATGTTGAAGCAAATTGGCCCGGAAAAACTCCCTAGAAAGGTCAGAACCGAAGTAGAGACCTTGAGAGGAGCTTGGCTCTGCAGGATGGCCAGACCTCCTATGGCCCTTCCCGGTGGAGATTAGAAGAGTATGTACATGACCTTTTAAGGCCAAATCATTTATCAAGATCCAACGTTTCAAATATAGCTACTCCTCAGTAACTGAGTGTTCAAAATATTCACAGGGGTTATATATGGAGCAGGAAGGTCAGGTCCTCCAGAGGAAATGTAAATATTTGTATTTGTTTTCGCAGTCAAATGTTAAAGATGCAGTCTGAGATTAACAAAATAATGTTTTAAACCTCCTATTTTGACCTGGGTGTGTAATATGTTGATTATTATGTGCATAATCTGTAAGTAGAATCACTGTCATCCCTCAGTTAGCCATGAAATCCAGGTTTGAAAGTGAATGGTTTGATGACATGTGGCTCGTTTGGCACATTTTCTGGGACTCCTTTTGGCTCTGCAGTGCCACTTTTTCAACTGGTGGCCAAACATCATGGAATGTGTCTTTAAGGGGTCAAGACTTAAACAGCAACCAGACCAAGTAGCTGAGGTATGACCTGTGACGGCTTGGGTGGTCTACAGAATCTACATCAGCAACACGTCCAGGTGGACTTCGGACAGGGACAGAGTCAGGGCAAATCCTGAGGCATTGTCCTAGTTCCGGAGGACGGGAGCCTACCTTCAATTTACCACAAAACCAAAAAAAGATCAATTACACCAGACAGGACACGTAAACACCAGCACCTCTGCAGCCACGTTTAAATGAAGTATGTGAAGTGTGTGTGTATATTTCAGCATTTCCTCCCTCAACTGTGTAGTAGCCTAAAAGCTTCATCTGTCCAGGTCATGTCACACATTGCTGAAGGTCAAGTGTGCTTAAATCACTGTGCAACAAGCTGCCAGCCTATAAGCACTATCTATTATTTGTTTTGTATTGTATTATGTTGCATACTCCGCTAATGGCTGTAAAAGTGTCACAAAGACAAAGGCACAATAATGTCAAAGTTAGCAAAGACGGGACACGGGCAGTCTTGTCTAAGTCCGGTTCATTTCACCCTGCTGCACGTACATTGCTCAGTGGTTCGGGTCCCTTTAAAAAATTAATTTATTTTTAAATAACTGAGGATGAGAAGGTTTAAGAGCTGAGGAAACAAAGACAGAAACGTGCCATTGTTCTGTTTGGTCTGATGATTCTTCCCAAACCCCCACGAATAAATTAACCCAATCATTACACAACCATTGCATTCTCATCGTTTTTTTGTTCCTTTGTATTTCCTCTCCCACTCTCTCTTTCTCTCTCTGAGGTTTTCTCTCACTCTGTCTGACTCCCACCTTTCATCTCTCACTCTCCCTATCCTCTCCATCCTGTTGTTAAGTGATCATGTTTTCTGGTCAAATGCAGCCGGGTGTTCGTCTCCCTGGTGCGTCAGCCTCTTCTTCCTGACCACATTCCGGATCCACATAACTTCACTCTTCCTCCTCATTAAAAGAAAATCTAAACACATCTCTGTGGTTTACCTTTGAACACACTCTAGTAACAGGAAAACGTCTGCAGGGAAAACAGCCCACATAACAGGACAGACCCTGACTAGTTAACTCACAATGCTTTTGCATATCAAATTCACATCAAAACCATTTGTGTATCTGATCCGAATCACAATCCATTTACATATCTGATCCACATAACAACCCGTTTACATTTCTGATCCACATAACAACCCGTTTACATATCTGATCCACATCACAACACATTTACATACTTAATCTTCATCAAATCTATTTTCATATCTAAACCACAACACAACCCATGTACATATCTAATCTACATCAAACCATTTACATATCGGATCCACATTACAAACCATTTACATATCTAATCCAACTCACAACCAAGTTACGCATCTGATCCATCCATTCCCTCCATCTATTTCCATATCTCATGCCCATCAAATCTTGTTGTTTACCCTAGATAAACTAGCTACAGTGAGATTCAGAATACCCAGCCGCCCGTTGGCATTCAAACAAACCACACCTAACGAAATCCTGTTTGGTTCATTTGGTAAGAGTGTGACATTAGCAGTAGTTTTGGCTCTCATATCTGCTAGGATCACACACGCATATAAAAGCTGCATATTCTGGATATTGGATAACTCTGAATGATTAAAGGGAAGGTAATCTAGAGTGGTTCAGTACAGAGATCTGACATCAGCTTGGCTCTTCCCTTTGTTCCTTTTTTTTCCAAAGCCAGATGAAAAGGAGGAAAAGGCGGACTATTTATATGTTAACAATTTGTACATTGCCAAAACACTGAACACAGCTTGTGATATAACATTCAAAATGTTTAGCCTGATGAATAAAACTTGTCTGTCGAAACGTTGGTAACACATTATTGAAATTCAATGTCTAGAGTGTGCTGCACTTTCTTTGCCAATAACATTCAAAATGCCTTAAGCCTTTTGAAACACTTTAAACAAAGGACTCCCATGCCAATGAAGTGCAGTTGAGTTTAACTGAGTGGACTTCAGGGAGACGGCGGACAAAGTGTTTGTGACATCATCATTGTTGTTGTTGTTGTTGTTGTTGTTGTTGTACGATTCTCTGGACTGAGGTCATGTTTACACTACCAAGCTCTGGAGGAGAACATCCATTTGGGACGATGTAGACTTCCTGTCAGGGAACACACACTGACGCAAACACGTGCGTACTCACACACGCACACAGTTCCTGGGTACTCTCTGTCCCTTCTGCTCTCGTCAATGCAACGACCTGGCCATGAGGCAGCAGCAGTATACAAATCAATGTCCTACGCCGTTGAGGACATCTTAACAAGATGCAACACGCCTGCGGTATATTGTCATTGTCTAACACGCTCTGATCGGCTGGAGGAGAAGTTGCAGCCTGGTTGAATTACATTTGTGAATCATGTCACGCGGTGTGTCACCGCAATGGTACTGTTATGCCGTTTTTATTGCTTTGTTGTTATTATTTAATATTATTTCAGAGGTCTTAGTACCGATATCCAAAACCTGTCAGGTTAGGTAAAGCAGCCAGTCTTACATTCCAAATTGTATGTACCAGTTTTGTTTCATTTGTTTGTGTGCATACACCTTTCACCACACAAACATTGATTCTAAATATAATGTAAGCATAATGTGAAACATAGTATTTTAGTTTGATAATGTCACGCTGTTGCTGGAGGCAGGACACAGGAGTTTAGGACTTTGATAACATAACTAAAACATGGACATGAAAACAAAAAATGGTACAAAGGAATGAAATCCAAACAACTAACCGATCAGACACAAGAGGCAGGGAAGAAGTAACTTCAATAGGGACACTGGTGAGGGTTCTAATGACAGTGATCAGGAACACAGGTGAGGGTTCTAATGACAGTGATCAGGAACACAGGTGAGGGTACTAATGACAGTGATCAGGAACACAGGTGAGGGTACTAATGACAGTGATCAGGAACACAGGTGAGGGTTCTAATGATAGTGATCAGGAACACAGGTGAGGGTTCTAATGATAGTGATCAGGAACACAGGTGAGGGTTCTAATGATAGTGATCAGGAACACAGGTGAGGATTCAAATGACAGTGATCTGGAACACAGGTAAGCGTACTAATTACAGTGATCAGGTGTCCATGCTCTAAATGAGGGAGAGAGGGAAATGCTGCCGTCCTATTTTCAATAGGTAGCTGGTTCCATCATCGTGTCAGCAAGAAGAAGAGCTCTGATTGGGCTGAGGGGGGAGCTGACTTCCTGTGGACAAGGGATGATGAAGGGATGATGAAGGGGTGGGAGTGACACGAGCAGGGGGTCCTGTCGTCAGTGAGTTGTCATAGTCAGGACGTGACATTAAGGGCCTGGAGTAGGACCGCTCTGGTGGAACGTAAGGTCATACTTACTGGAGAAGGGCTGTTGTCAGAAAAAGGATCCATGCACTCATGTTGGCAGTTGTGATGGAGAGATATCGGAGGGGACAGGGGAAAGGAGAAAAGTAGTTTATGGTCACCTGCAAGGCAGTGATAGAATAGACCATGGGAGGACATGACAGGACCATGTGACTTGGGTTTCAGGGAGGGCCTAGGACCGAGCCCTGAGGGTGTCACAGAACAGGCCCAAATCCTCTCCACGTCACCTGGTGGGAGCTGCCTGTCTGGTCGGATGTCATCCAACAGTGTGATTAGCCTGAGACACCCAACCCTGAGAAGCTGGAGTGGAGGACCCTCGCAGTGTCGAAGACAGCTGATAGGTCAAGGAGGATGAGAACAGAGATAACAGAGTCAGCTTGGGCTGTGAGAGCTGTGACATAGGGGGAAGTCGTCTCCATTGGGAGATTCGGAGAACACATGTTCAAGCATTTTGAAAAGGAAAGGCAGAAGGGACACTTAATGTTTTACACCATGTGTTTGTTTCTTGAGGGAAGGGACTACTGACTCAATAAAGTAAATAAGGTGCGGCTGTCATTATCAGCCCTTTTCTTTGAGCTCTCAGTGAATCAGTTAGATATGGAGCAACTGGAACATTTCGACACAATGTCGAGGCGCTGAGAGTTAGTGGATGTGGAGAGGGAGGGGACAAGGGTTAAGAGTTAGTGGATGTGAAGAGGGAGGGGACAAGGGTTGAGAGTTAGTGGATGTGGAGAGGGAGGGGACAAGGGTTAAGAGTTAGTGGATGTGAAGAGGGAGGGGACAAAGGTTGAGAGTTAGTGGATGTGGAGAGGGAGGGGACAAGGGTTGAGAGTTAGTGGATGTGGAGAGGGAGGGGACAAGGGTTGAGAGTTAGTGGATGTGGAGAGGGAGGGGACAAGGGTTGAGAGTTAGTGGATGTGGAGAGGGAGGGGACAAGGGTTGAGAGTTAGTGGATGTGGAGAGGGAGGGGACAAGGGTTGCAGAGGCCGAATCAGGAGAAATTAAGTCACGATGTTTAATATTACAGAGTAATGGTGACACCTTGAAATGGTCTGAGGAGATCAAGGAGGTCGGTCACTAGTATTGCAAAGCTGAGGGCCTGTGATTAAGCTGAGGGTTTGGGTCAGCTGTGGGGGGAGCCAGTAGCATGTCTCACACGTTTTTATTGGTGCTGTGAATCAGGGCAGCTGTTGGGCTCAGCTTATTGGCTGTGGCAGCACGCTGTGCAACGAGTTAGTGGAAGGGACAGAGTAGTGCAGAAAAGGTAAGACTGTCTGGGCAGGGGATAATTGGGTAGCGTTAGAGTGGAGGAAACAGAAGTATTTGTCACCGGCTATTTTCTAAAGAAAAAAATAATACAGACAAACAGAGACAAACAGCAATAGAAAACACAGTCATAAAGTGCAGTCCGTAGGTATTTTGAAGCGGACACATGTTTGCTTGATTTGGCTCATTGGATGTGAAGTTAAACAGTGATTAGGTGGTTATAATGCAAAGTGACAGATTACATTTCAGGGTATTCACATCCATGAATAGTAAGCCTCGCAGGAATGACAAGTCTCTCATGCACAGTCCACCCATTTTAGGGTGAAAGAAATAATTGAAAGAAATTTCATATTTTGTATTTGGTTGTTAATCCTTGGCATTTGATGACCCATAGACATCACCAGACGCTGGGTAACATCCCAGGTGAAGCTCTGCCAGGCCTGTACTGCAGCCATTTTCAGTTCCTGTTGGTTTCATTTTTGCCTTCAGTCTTGTCTTCAGCACATGAAACACATTCTCAATGCAATTCAGTTTGGATGATTAACTTGGCCAGTCAAGGCAATTCCACTTTTTGGCCCTGAAAAACGTATTTGCTGTAGGAGTAACTGTCCTGCTAAGTTGACAGTTTGAACTTTATCCCTACAGTCAATTGTATCATTACAAATCCAAAGTGCTAAAATATAGAGCCCAAAAAAACATACTTATGGACCACAAAATGCACAAAAAAAAAGAAAATAATGTTAGGTTCTATGTGGTTCATTTTCGTTTAGTGCTTCTGTTTTTGTACGTAGCCTGTTTTGTTTGCTTTTTGTCTTTTGTTTCTGAACGTGCCCTGTCCCTTTTGTTCCGAATGTTTTCACCAGTTTGTCATTTAGTTCTTGTTAGCTCCCTATAAAGTTTGCCCTTTCTCTGGCATTGTGTTATATGCTTCATTTATGTCTGTCCCCCCCACCAGTCTGTGGTTTTTCCTGGTGTTTTCTTGTTTTTTTGATTGCCTCTGTTCCCTCACTAAAAGCCTTTTCTTTGTTTCCATGCTTGGGTCCTGCTCAACTCTAAACGTAACAAATAAAGATAGCTGAGATTCTCAAATGGCCTCCTGTCATACCAAAAAATTTAAACAGCAAAACAACTCTGCAGAACTGTCTTAGCTGCTTGACAGGATGAAAGATTAAGTTTAATGAAAAAGTTACATTAGTAATCTTTGTTGTAATCCGTCAATAATAAATGTGCAACTGTCTTTTTAATTATCTATTTTAAGTTAGAACATTTTTGAAAAAGAACTCCATACTTGTGAGAACAGCAACAAAGCAATAGAGAAACAGTCATTTGTGGGAGTTTGTTGTAAAAATACTTCTTCTGAATCTGTCACCATTGAGTATTACCAGAGTATGCATTTGTTGTGGTAGAATACCCCTGTAATCCACTGTAATACCAATTAATTCTCTTTGTTCTCTGGTGGATGTGAGGTTTGATGGATGTGAGGCTTTGGTGGATATGAATTTTGTTGGGTGTGAGGTTGGTGTATGTGAAGTTTGGTGGATGTGAGGTTTTGGTGGATGTGAGGTCTTGGTGAATGTGAGGATGGGTGTATGTGAAGATTGTTGGATGTGAGGTTTTGCTCTGAATCAAAGCCTTACAAGGAAACTGACCATTCCCTCTATGGTGTGTGTGTGTGTGTGTTTGATTGGGTCAGAAATGTATGAACTCATTACCGTGAGTTTCTCTGGACAAGGGCGTCAGCTAAATCACTACATAAAGTGGGGAGAACAAGTATTTGATACACTGCCGATTTTGGTTTTCCTACTTACAAAGCATGTAGAGGTCTGTCATTTTTATCATTGGTACACTTCAACTGTGAGAGACGGAATCTAAAACAAAAATCCAGAAAATCACATTGTATGAAGAGTACCTATGATAAAAATTACAGAATTCTACATGCTTTGTAAGTGGGAAAACCTGTAAAATCGGCAGTGTATCAAATACTTGTTCTCCCCACTGTATTAAATGTAAATTGAGCTGGTTGTGTGTGTTTTTACATATAC
Source organism: Esox lucius (assembly GCF_011004845.1). Taxonomy (NCBI): domain Eukaryota; kingdom Metazoa; phylum Chordata; class Actinopteri; order Esociformes; family Esocidae; genus Esox; species Esox lucius. The sequence continues at coordinate 14,285,649 of NC_047587.1, forward strand.
TGTATGTATATATATATATATATGTGCGTTTGTGTGTGTCCAGGCATGGCTCACACTCTAATACTTCCTTTCCTGGAACTACAGTGTCCTAAATGTCAGCCTTTGTCCAATTTATGCTCTGCGTTTGGGCTAAGGGTGAAACCAGGGGACTGTTCAGGGAATAGGGGACCATTTGGGAATACCTCTAGTCTAAGACATTGAGTCGTAGGTCAGAGGATTTGAAATTATTTACCGTTAACCCAAAGCTACTCTTCTGTTATTTTCTTTGCTTCTTAAACCTTTCTATTTATGACAACAGGGACCACTAATCTTATGTAGGGAAGATACAAATATGTATATAATTCCATATTAATGAATGCAAAATAAAGATGCCAAGTCTATTTGTGTGATCATGCCAAGTTCCTGTCTGCCAATCTTCCGACCATGACAGCCAGGGACTGATAGCTGCCCCCCCCCCCCCCCAAAAAAAAAATAAAAAACACATCAATCTTACTTCCATTCACTTCTACACCCCTGAAGTATGTGAAAGTGGAACAGGACCAACATGAACACCCAGAATTTAACCTTTGGACTAAGCAGGAGCACAAACGGATCTGAGTCATTTAGATTGTGATTTCCCAGATCAGAGTAACCGCACAGACACAGACACACACACACAGACACAAAGTTAATTATTTCTAAGACTGCTTTTTTTGGCACTACCAGCCTCACACTGGCAGAAACGGGTGACGTCTGATGTTCAGAACAAAGAGAGCAATCATGGGTGAATCTTGCAAACCGGATCTTTCTGTCAGCCCTAATCAGGCATTTATTTTACTATTGCTATGTTAGGTTAGTGAAATACAGATGTATCATAATTAAATGAGCGATTGTCCATGGGCTCAGTAATAATAAACTTAAATTAATTTCTTTCACATCAAATCTTTTCCACCTTAATAATGTCTGATTATTATGATCAACTCAATAGCGTAAATATATTCGTGACAATGTTGTTCATTAGAAGTAATCAAAGTAATGAAACATCTTGATTTCTGTATCCCAGCAAAAGTCATTGGGATATCCAGGGGACTTGATCTAACCTGCTGTGGTTCTTGGGTGGGTTCACTTTTGCATGCATAACTTGCAGCCAAAGTCATGAAAAACAAATATAGTTGTTGGGACCTCCACAGAACTTCAGCAGGTTTTGTCATGGTGCTCCGGATGTCCTTAAAACATTCACTGTTGGCTGGGATATGGAAAACATGCTGATGATGAAAATAAATTTCTTCACTGGCTCTTTGGATTTTGCTGGTACTAGCATTATTCAACTTTTGGAAGGGTAGAGGACATTGGGCCTGTAATTTCAAAATACGTGGTTAGCTACATAAGTGGAAAGGTTGTGTCTATTTGATTTGTTTTGGATCAGTCAAGATTCAGTCACTGATACAGAATTCCCAGTTAGATCTTTCAGAAGAAGTACACTTGATTTGCACAGCAGCTTCTCCCCTAACAGGTGTTCTTTTTAAATGTTTTCTGATTGAAGTTGACTCTTGACGAGTCAAGTTGACCCCCCCCCCCCCAAGTTTGCTGTCAGAACAAAGAGCATGTGCTGAATCAAAGTGTCAGTAACCTCCATCCAGGACACACTTTTGTGCAAATCAAACACTTCTCAAACCTCTCCATCCTTGGTCTTTGAAGAGATCCCTTTGGACTGGAGTCTGATTGAAGCAGCTCTCTGTCACGTGAAGCTCTTGCGTGGGATAAGAACAACCATCTGCTTCTTAATCTGAGTTCTTTGGAGGAGAAAACATCTCCTTTCATTCGGTTAATATCAAATGTAATTTCATTTCCTCTTCTCCTGTGCTGCCTTCATCTGACCGTTAAGTGGTCTGTTTTAAGAAGACGGTCCCACCTTATTCATTAATTCATTCTGAAGGAGGAAATTATCAACACAAAGACACAGATGGCAAATTTATTGATGTTTTTGGGGGGTAGTTTAGTTTAGCCCGGGTGCCAGACTGGTTGTGCCGTCTTGCCAGCTCTTTAGATGGGATTAATTCAAACCAGGCATAGCAATGTTTATTTACAGTACAATGTTCATCTCATGCCCACACGCTTCAAATTGTGAAAAGGGAGGGGGGTTGTCCTGTTATTAGTGTTATTCCGTACCAAGACCAGACTGGTAGTTGTTGTAGGTTTCTATACAGTACCCAAGACCAGTCTGCATTAAGCTAACCATTGTAAAACGAGTTACATTGTAAACCCTGCAGTGCAGGTTTGTTTGAATTGTTCCCCTTATCCCAAAAAACCAAACATGGTGTTCTCCCACCAGTCTGAACAGTGCCAGGCTAGATGGTTAGCTATAGCCTGGTTAGCCTGATACCGAGAACGTTCGTTAAATCTCCTACTCCACCTTTTGTTGCGCATCGTCACTGCCAAATAAACCTAGTAGGAATTTCAAAGCAGACCTTCCTGCCAGCCGTGCTACCTGATAATGGTACTTACCCACCGCTGCCAGACCACTGGCACCTCACAACCAAGGTTAAACCAGGCTCAGCGGTTCATCTCAGTAGCATGTGAAAATGGAGAGCTGGACAACGTGATCAGACAATGTGTGAAACATTCACATTTCGTGCGCTGCTCCCTGGGTGTGAGACACAGCTGACATAGAGAAGATCAAGTCATGTTTGTCGTTTTACAGGCCGTTGACAGGTCTCAGTTCTCTGAACACCAAATTGTCCTTCACAGGAGGAAATATCTGGTTTACTATTTTGGTAACACTTAGTAAAGTATAAGTACCACGTTCATCACGCATTATGAGCTAAAACAACCTCTTGGTTGTTTTAACATGAATGCTTCAGCCTTGTGCTTGGGTTAGCCACAAAGCTGTTAACAACACACATCAGAATGATTCTAACTGAATCGATCCACATGTGAGACTCTTTGCCTATTTGAAACATGGACACCTTTTGCAAAAGTCAATCCAAACCCTTCCCGGGACAGTTTTAGGACACACACCTTAGATATTTTACACAATGTCTTTTTCTAATAGTTGTGACATTTTAATTGCAACTTTTTTGTTTTTGATAAATGGCCTCTGGTTGATAATTGAAGTATGAATACTCAATAAAAAAGAATTGACTCAGTATATATGTGGTATATATGCAGTATTATCCAGTACTTCAATTTTTTCTGCTGCAATGGCCTCATGAAGCCTGCATTATGACCACCTAGAACACTGGAGGATTGAGATGTGAGGGATGGATGTGACCTGTCTGGCTGGACGGATCTCCAAGCTGGCGGCTCACCTTGTGACTTCCTGGTGCCAGGGAAAACAGGAAATCTTCAAGTCTGTGTGTAAATACAGAACTCATAATCCCGAGTCACTTTTGCTTCAGAGGATTGAGAGAAGAGTGTGTCGTGCCAACGTAGAGATAATAGCAACGGCGGATGGATAAAAGGAATGGAAACAAGAGGTCAGTCTGGGGTCAATCGTACAGCCACGGTTGACCTTTTGGACTCCCGTCTGTTTCAGAGCAACTGGACTGGTTTGTGTTCTGACTTCTGAGAGACACCCTCTGGTGACCTGAGCTGGCATTTTCCTGGGCTTACTGGCAGCTGCTCATAAGGTTTGCATGTTTTCTTTGCTCACCCTTTGTCCCTTCTGTTATGTTTCTGTTGTTTTGACCAAAAAGAAGAGAGAAAACACACAGCCAGTGTTTTTTTTTTTGTAAGAAATGGTTGTACTGCACATCTGATTGTCTGATTAAATATTTGAAAGAGAAACAAAGGAAGATGTGACTCTAGGGCAGGTCCTTCAGAATGAGAGAGGATATGCTGGTCTGCCAGGTCTCTGACGCAGGCTCTAGTTTCAATGACATCAGCTCTTCATAAAGAGTCAGAACCTGATACAAACAACACCACCCCCGAGACAGCACTTTGTTTGGGTACTGCGTCTCTGATATCAGCTGTCTCAAGAAAAGAAAAAAAGTTATCTGTCTCTGTCGAATTGGTGTAGATTTTGGAGTGTGGGGCAGACAGCGTAGAAAGAATCATAGAGCATCTGAAATAGATCCCAGAACAAGAGCGCTGAGAGATGAACATTAGACTAAAAAGAATGTGACAGACTGAATCTATTAAAACCCGGCAAGAAGGGCGGAACTGCTCACAGAACTGCTTCCCAGCTGCCTCTCAGTGGTTCATTATCCCAGCCACCCAATCAAACTGCAATAAACACCCTGTAATCCTGTACACTTTAACAACTCCTGCAGCGCTCATCACGGGAGCATCCCACACCTCTTCGGAAGGGTTAGCTTAGATGTGAAAGTCAAAAGTCAGTTCCATGTTTTTTTTTACAAATTCCAGGATGCTCTTTACATCATGGCAGCCGTTATTTGTGCTCTCACACTCTTGGTTTTAACTTCCTATTTAAAACCAAGACATTATTTTAAGACTTATTTTAAGACTTACGTATCTCTGTGTTCCATTTGTTTATATCCTGACATGGCGCTCACTGGCAGGTGTAACTTGTACGCGCGTTGCATTGAAGGGCAGGAAATTGCAACGTTTTGTCAGAGTGAGATGTTCTGGTTAGACAACCTTCATGATGTGTAAAACCTCAACCATGTGTGATGTGAAAGCAGGCAGTCACGGGTGGAAGATGGCGTTGTTTGTTTTCTCCTGTGACTTTCAATCACATGGTGAGATCAGATTTTATCACTGGAATTGCTAGAAAATATACTCCCAAATTCATACTATGAGCTTAGTTCAACTGTCGTTCTGCTGCAGAAATCAAAACTTGTTTGATCACATGTTAATGAACAAAATAAAGTTTTATGTGCTGTTTAAATTGCTTCCATGTAGTAAAGGATTTGGTATTGCTTAATTTTCTGCTTTATGGACAATGTCTGTAAGAATTGTTGTTGGTTTACACTTCATCAAAGACTGAAGATAATTCCTCTCCTTCTCGCTCCCTTTCTCTTAGTCTCTTTTTTCCTCTTCACTGGGAACCATTCCCACCTGCTGCTCAACAATAAAACCACAGAATATGCATGTATGTGTCTAAGTCTTTGTGCATGTCTTAGTGTATAAGATGTGCGTGTTGTATTGTTTGTGCTTTTCCTAGCGTTTGTGCATGTTATAGTATTAGTGTGTGTCGTGGTGTGTGCATGTGTCGTAGTGTAGGCTATGTGTGTGTCGTAGTCTTTGGGTGCAACAAAGTATTTGTGCGTCTCTGCCCTCATTAGAACCTTTTGGTACAAATTAAATTTACGACATAGAGTATAGGTGTTAGGTGATATTTCCAATTGCATTTGGAATTGAGTTTGGGGTTTGCATTTGGATTAAGATTAGGATCAAAGTTAGGTTTGGGGAAACATTTTCTGGTTCTGACAAGCCTAAAATATGTTTGTGTCTGTGTGTGTGTGTGTGTGCCTGCATGCAAGAATAGAAATTAACCAAATTGAAAAATCTGTGTGGAATTTGGATGGATGACAAGGGGTTAAAAACAGGAGCTATGTCATGATCACACACACACAACAATACTTTAATCAATTGGTTCAGCCATGGTAAATTGGCAATATGCCAAAACCCCCTGTGTGCTGTTGGAAGGAAGCGTTACCTCTCCTCCAGAAACTGAGATACAGTTAGGTCCGGAAATTATTGGACACTGACACAAGTGTTGTTATACTGGCTGTTTAACTAAATATATTCAAGTTCCATAAAAATTATGAATATGGGCCTAAAGTGCAGTCTCTCAGCTTTAATTTGAGCGTATTTTCATATTGGAGGAAGCGTTTAGGAATTACAGCTCTTTAATATGTAGCCCCTCTTTTTCAAGGGACCAAAAGTAATTGGACAATTGAATCAAAAGCTGTTTCATGGACAGTTGTGGGCTATTCCTTCATTATTTCTTCATCAGTTAAGCAAGTAAAAGGTCTAGAGTTGATTCCAGGTGTGGCATTCACATTTGGAAGCTGTTGCTGTGAACCCATAATATGCAGTCAAATGAACTCTCAATGCAAGTGAAACAGGCCATCCTGAGGCAGTAAAAATCCATCAGAGAGATAGCAGGATCATTAAGGGTGGCCAAACAGTTTGTTACATTCTGAGAAAAAAGAACGCATTGGTGAGTTCTACAACAAAAAAAGGCCTTGACGTCCGTGGAAGACAACAGTTGTGGATGATCGTTGGCTTCCCATGGTAAAGAAAAACCCCTTCACAACATTCAGCTAAGCGAAGAACATTCCCCAGGAGGTATAGGCATATCATTATCCAAGTCTACCATAAAGAGAAGACTACACAAGAGCAAATACAGAGGGTTCACCAGAAGGTGCAAATTATTCATAAGCCTCAAGAATGCCAAAAACATCTAAAAAAGCCAGCCCAGTTCTGGAACAGCATTCTTTGGACAGATGAAACTAAGATCAACATGTACCAGAATGATGGGAAGAAAAAAGTATGGAGAATGCTTGGAACGGCTCATGATCCGAAGTATACCGCATCATCTGTAAAACACGGTGGAGGCAGTGTGATGGCATGGGCATGCATGGCTTCCAGTGGCACTGGGTCACTAGAGTTTATTGATGATGTGACAGGAGACAGCAGCCGGATGAATTCTGAATTGTATAGGGATGTTTTGTCTGCTCATTCAGAAAAGTTGATTGGACAGCGCTTCACTTTACAGATGGACAGTGACCCAAAACATACTGCGAAAGAAACCCAGGAGTTTTCTAAGGCAAAGAAGTGAAATATTCTGCAATGGCTGAGTAAATCATTTGATCTCAACCCGATCGAGCATGCATTTCACTTGCTGAAGAAAAGAAAAAAAGACCCACAAACAAACAACTACTTAAGACTGCTGCAGTAAAGTCCTGGCAAAGCATCAGAAATTAGGAAACCTAGCGTTTGGTGATGTCCATGCGTTCCAGACTTCAAGCAGTCATTGCCTGCAAAGAATTCTCAACAAAGTATTAAACATTTACATTTCATTTATGATTGTGTTAATTAGTCCAATTATATTTGAGCCCCTGAAACAAGGGAACTGTGTATGAAAGTGGTTGCAATTCCTAAACGTTTCATAGAATATTTTTCAATATTCTACCCCTTGAATTTAAGCTGAAAGTCTGAAAGTCTGCACTAATCTCAGTTGTTTCATTTCATATCCATTGTGGTGGTTGATGAATATTGTGTAAGCGTCCAAGTATTTCTGGACCTAACTGTATGTAGCCTGCTCTTGGAGATGTATTACATTTGAGCAGAAGCAGTAGACGGTGCCTCTATTCATGCTTCATCTCCAGATTCAGAGAGACTTGTGGACAAGAGTATTAGATTAAATGTCTACATGCTGGCCTCGCCATGTTGATTTCCATGTAAAGGGATGTTAATTAGTACCGTATAGACACGCCCACTCACGAACACACACACACACATATGCTCACAAACACAGTGGGTAGCCATCTAGGTCATCATCTTTCTACAGAATTGTAGCTTCAGCCCACACGTTACAGTTAGCCAACCCAATTGATTCGCCAAACAGCCTAAAGCAACCAATCAAGGTTTGGGCATCAAACATTCAACTCCCACATAAAGTAAGGTGGACCAGTGACATATTAATTATTACAAAACAGGTGATTTCAATCCTGAACGCTGTACATGATTGGCTGATAGTTTGGGTATATGTAAGCAATATGGCAGAAGTATGGCATATAGCCTGGACACAGCTTTGCTGTGGTATTAGATTAGATTAAACATTATTGTCATTGAACAGTACAAATACAGTACAACAAAATGCAGTTAGCTTCTAACCATATGTGCAAATAGAAGAGGACAGGAAATGTACAAGTTTTAAATAGTGTATGTTACTAGTGGAGTGTATAGATGGGCAATCAAGGCAAATACTGTGTGTAAAATGCAAATTTAAACCAACAAAAATTAACTCATGTGTGTTAATAGACTTCCTGTATTTCAGCTGATAACTGAATATCATAAAGAGATTTAGGTCAGGTTGGGACACAAAAATATTGAACTTGTTAGCCTTGGTCTGAGCACTAGACTTGCAGGCAATGACTGCTTGAAGTCTGGAACGCATGGACATCACCAAACGCTAGGTTTCCTAATTTCTGATGCTTTGCCAGGACTTTACTGCAGCAGTCTTAAGTAGTTGTTTGTTTGTGGGTCTTTCTGCCTGAAGTTTTTTATCCAATTCTTGCCACTTCACTACTTTTACTTTCCATGTGTATCTAAAATGTTCAACTGCCGACCAGTGAATGTATGTGAGCTCAGCTCCTCCCATGTCTCATTCATACCATATGTGCAGGGGCTAAGCTCCTATACCACAAGGCCAATTTAACCCCCGAATGTAAGGAGTTGTGAGTTTTACTTATTGAATATCTTGGTGGCAGATTTGCCCCAAGGCAGAAATTAATTTGATTGGCTGACTTAATTGAGTCCCAATTTTGAATAAAAAAAATGGGTACGGGTTAGGTAAAGATTTATTGTAGGTAATGGTCATGGTTAGGTCAGGGCCCACAGGCTAGGGTAAGGGATTAGGGTAGGGACAAGCACTTACCCAGGTCAGTGCTGCACATATCAAATCGTTAGCTTAGTAAATATGTCGTGTATTGTTTATATGGTGAAATGCTCTCACATGTTTTATGGGTTCTTGTAAATAAACTACCAGCAAACGAGCATACCCAGTCTAGTGTCTAGATTACGGTAATGTAATGCGCTGTTTTGTCTATTACGGTGACTGCATAGATCCGCGGATTCTATTCAGAGCTTTTGCAAACCCGAGGAGCACACGCAGCGCAGCTGGTTAGCTACAATGTGAATATCCGTCCTTGTTGCTGTTTACATACAAGTTATAGGGAACTTCTAGATTGTCTTCGGTTGTAAGTATAAACAAAAAATTATAATTCACTTGCATTAGTTGAACATTGTCATTGTTTATATTTCACCAATATTACAGTGGCAAGTATATGTTTATGGTCTTGTAGAACTATGGGATTTCCTGCATTTTCATGCCCATAGAATTTGAAGGTATTTGAGTACAAAGCATAGTTAAGTTTTACTAGTTACTACGCCGCTCTACCGTTGCCAACGCAGCGTAACAAGCTCCGGCAGTCACCTCTCTTTACAACTTTATGCGGAGTTACCGGTTGATTAAAGCACTACATTCATAATATTGCATTATAGTTTTCTTCGTTTAAAAAAATCTCTCGAATGCCGTCAGTTTTTTTGGTTTCTGCCGTTAAAGTTTGTTGCCACATTTCATTAGAATGAAGTAATATGGTTGCAAGTCTACTGTCTGCTCTTTTCATGATCTGGACTACAATGTTGTGGATTGCGGTTAGACGTCCTTACTTAAAAAAATAAAAGATATCCCGAAATATACCGCACGTTCAAACAAGACGTATTCTGGGGGAAAGCCATCAAATGTGGCCAATTAATCAAATTCAATGCTTTAAAAGGAACTGGAAAATACTCAAATGTACTTTCATTTTGACGGACTATACTAATGAGCCATAGAATGGTAGAGGGACTTGCGAAAGATGGAGCGACTCGCAAATGATAAATGGATAAAAAGGAAGACGGCTTTGCCAATTACGGTAGCACTCGGGGCTCTTTCGTGGTCTGAAACGTTTCTGGAGTAATGTTATCAGATTTTGCAGGAAAGAGTGGAGCTCTTGTGTGTTTGCGTGCGCGTGTGTGCATTTAAGGAAATCTGGACAGTTATTTAAAGTGTTGTCTTCCTGTCCCTCCCTGTGTGCGTTCTGTACTTCTGCAGTGCAGGTTACACAATACTTCTGCAACAATTATTTGTTTTTTATTTCCTTGGAAATACCATGATGGCATGAGCAGTAGGGCGTGATTAACCTGGTCATTATCTCAGCATTAGGTCACTACATACCACGTGGACGGGTCTGGGACATTCTGTTTTTTAGGGACAATGGTCAGAGAGAGACCTTAACCAGGTGTCGTGGCATCTTAGCCTGTCTTGTTAGGAACTATTTCTATGATAGTGGCTCTCAAATCATCCCTTTTGGACACAATTTTCTTATGTTTTACAATGTGAAATAAAAAAGGATTTTGATAAAGAAAATAGAGCATTTTGGCATCAATGTTTGTCACAAGCCTTCCTAAGAACATCATCCCTACAGTGATGCATGGTGGTGGTAGCATCATGCTTTGGCGATGCTTTTCTGCATCAGGACCTGGAAAGCATGTAGTGACTAGTGTGCTACTTATACCTGTCAAGCCTTTTGGTTTGAGCATCTGACCTGTAACCAAAAGGCTGCTTCTTCCCGAGCTGGCAGTGTGAAAAACATCTGTTCTGTCCTTAAACAATAAAGTCAACCCCAATTACTCCCATGTTGTCACTTTAAATTAGCCAACTGGTATAATAAGGGTAAACAAAGGCTAAAGTTAAGAATTTATATTATCGGCACTGCAGGGTTTATCCATTTGATCACATATTGATGAAAGTTAGGGAATGTTTCTGTCAACCTTCAGTTATTTGCCACTGCCTGCACATGGAATAGCATATATGTGGCACCAAATAGACAGTTAATTGATATTGTTAATACTTCTGCAAAGTGCGTAAATGGCACTGTGTGTTATCTTTGGCTTTTTAAGCCGATAATGGCTAAACACTGGTGGGATAATGTAAACATTAGTATTTGGGTCCTGTAAGTATTCCCATTAGCCCCTGCCAAGGCATCAGCTAGTCTTGTTGGGGTCCCTGTGGAAATCGAAGCACAGCACATGAAAATACATAGTCTAATAGGCCTACAGAAGAAACCATAATACACACAAAGTATTCCCCGTTGGGTATCACAGAGTCCTTTTATGTTTTTTAGCAGTATGTATTAATATCTTGAGTTACCTGGTGTGGCAGACTTCCATGTTGTTATGGTGTAGTTTAGTGTTCAGGCCCTACCCTGCTTCTGTTCTGGCGCTGGAGATGAAGACGTCTGTGGTTGCACGCCTTGTTGGGCGCCATTAGCATGCATAGACACACAAGCCCTATTAAAGCTCAGTAGAAGTTATTTGGTGAAAATAAGGTATAGATTAGATCAGGGATTGGAAGACTTGTTGGCTCGAAAGCCTCACATTTGTCTTTTAATATACATTTAGTTTTTTGGAATCAATTTGCGAGCCAGCAATTAGCAGTTAATGAAACCCTTGTATGCCCATAATAATATACATACAATTTCGTCAGCAGTTTGTAGTGTTTTTTTGGAATCTTTTTGTCTTCAAGCTATGGCTATTAAGCGGTGGGAGACCTCAAACGGTTGACGTTAGGAACCAATCTTCCTACAGCAGAGACATTGGTGACTCAAATAACAGCTTGGTCGTTTTCATAATGAAGGCATAATTGCTCATAGCCTTGTGAACTGCCTGCATAAAGAGATGTGTTTCTATGCCACCTTTCAACACCTTCCTGCTTGCATGGTGTGTCTCTTCTTTAATTATGGAATAATTATCAGAGCTTCATTGCTTTTTTTTTTTAATTAATCTGCTGATTAGTCAGCATGTCATACGAAACTGTGGGTGGGTGGAGGGTCTGTGTTAAAAGAAGGAGAATTAAGGATGGAGGCTGAGAAGGAAGGAAAGCTTTATTTCCTTTGGGGTTTCCATGGAGATAAAGTATCCCAACAATTAATTAATGGAATGACTGATTACTTTGGATTCTGTCAGCTCTGTAGTTGGAATGATTGATTACATTCGCTACCAACAGCTCTCTAGTTGGAATGACTGATTACATTGAATACCGACAGTTCTGTAGTTGGATTGACTGATTACATTGCATTCCGACAGCTCTGTAGTTCTGAGAGCTCTCAGCACCTTGTCAGTGATAGACTGTGTCATTAACTGGTAGATGTCTGGGATGGATTAGGCATCAAGCAGATGTGAGAGTGTGACATGCCTGCACACCTGGTGGATGACTGTTAGAATTAGAGGGTGAAATCAAACCAAATACCATTCGTGGCATCCCCCCTTAGAATTATATATATATATATATATATATATATATATATATAATTCATTTCATCAGCAGTTGTATAAAAGGTCTTTATTAATACTGTGGATGTAATAACAAAGACAATGACAAAATCGATTATTACTGGCAGCTTACTATTCTTACTAATATTGTAGCATACTATCTGCCATTTTTCATTGGCCTGAACAGTATCCATGGTAAGCTATCTTTTTTTCTTTTACATAATTTTTTTTGACTTGATTTAACCTGGCAAGAAGGGCCTTGATCAGGGACGTGACCAAGGACCCAATGGCCACTCTAACAGAGCTCTGGGGAAATAACATCTTTACTGGTAACCATGACCGTGGGAGGGTCCAGACAAATCAGACGATTCTCAACATCAGGGACTGGGAGACTGGTCAGCATTGAGGAAAGCATGAATAGAGCAAAATACAGGGAGGTCGTTGAAGAAGCCCTGGACTGAGGTCCTGTATGCTCTTGATCAGGTTAAGGATTCATCTTTCCGCATGACACCAAAGCACACAGCCAGGACACTGCTGAAGTGAACTCTTGACAAGGCTGTGAATGTCATCTAATGGCTTGGACTTAACCGATTGAAAATCTTTGAGATCACAATTCACCGAATCTTCTCATCCAATCTGACAGTGCTTAAAAGGATCTACAAGGTATAATCACAAACCGCACAAATGTAGGTGTGCAACGCTGGGAGAGACAACCAAGAAGGCTCAAAGCTGTGATTGCTACAAGTTCTTCTAAAAACTTCTGATTAAAGGGGTCTGAATACTTACAGTCAACTCAAGAAACATTAGCACCAATAATACATTTCTTACACAAAACAGTTAAACCGTATTTATTCTTTCAGTAGGCTTAATTTCCTGCTGAAAGGACTTTTTCTTAACCATTCTACCACAAAAATTACCAAAATGACAGGACACCCTGAGGCTAATTGAGATAAATAAAACCAAATATCCTACATTGGCCAATTAATATAGTGAAGGTATTTTGTAAAATTAGAATATACTGTCCAAAGAGATTTCACTAGCACGGACTCTTCCAAACACTTTTTAAACATTACGAGAGACCCTGCCTGCTGTTAACTGACAACCACATAGAAAGTCCTATTTACCTTGGGTGCTATTAAATCTGATCAACTCTAAAATGAATTTGATAGCTTTTCAAAATAAAAAGGAGCTATTGTTGGTTTCTAAATTGTGCGTGCATGCGTGCTTGCACACACGCTGAACATTATCAACTTGCTTGTGGTTAATAGGGTCAAGACACGATTCTACCTCACTGTGGTATGTGTTCATTGCTGGAGATTAGCTTCATTCGGGCTTTACAGTTTGACTTGTTATAAGACATTACAAAGAAATAGATCAAAAATTATAATGTCACGTGCCTCCTCTGAAGCTGTCTGGTGCCCCCTTGGGAGGCGTGCCCGGTTCTTTGAAAACCCATCCTTCTCATTTAATCTCGTTATGACAGGTTGTTCGGTTTACGCGTATGATCTGTCCATGAGATATGACAACGAAGAGCATCATCTTAGATGGCGCGGATTCAGAATCAGTAGTTGTTTGTTTTCTCAGCGGCCTTCAAACATTGCCCTGCCCCCTGGCCCAGAGTTCACTGCACGCTGGCCTGCACAACATAAGCCACCGTCCAAGTCCCAGATGCCAAGAGCTTGGTGCTTGCTCTCCTGGGCAGCCACCATGACCAAGCAGATGGTGACCCTGTTCTTCAGCATTAATCTTCCAGTGACCATGACATTCTCTGCTGCCGTCTTGTCATCAAGTGCAGCCTTGTGCAGCGTCATCTTTCTGTCCCTTCCTAAACTTCAGCCCTGCACTTGAGTAATGCTAATGTACTAATATTAATAGTTTGGCCTAACAGGTTCTGTGAGGTTGGAGTTGAAAAACTTTTAATGAGAGAATGAGCTGAGCTCGCCATCCCTTATGGATTTAGTTGATCGCAAGGTTATGTATTTGTAAGAAACCAATACAAGTTAAGCTTATTACAGGCGTGCAATCTCCAATATACAGTACATTAATTTGGTTTGTGTTTAATAACTGTAATATGGATTCACCGGTATGCCCCTTGGTTCTATCGGCTAGGGAGGACTGGCCTAACACTGGAGTAAGTACCATAAACAGGTGAAATGCCTGGAAGAGTTTTTAGATGTGTGGGGTTCTGACTTGGATTATGTTTTACTGACTCTGGACACAGCCCACATGCATTTATTAACTATTACAATTTGTACACTTAATTTTCAAACGGCACATCCAGAAGAGGACTGACACCCCTCGGAGCCTGGTCCCTCTCTAGATGTTTCTGCCCTTTTAGGGAGTTTTTCCTAGCCACTGTGCATCAACCCTGTTGTTGCTTGCTCTTTGGAGTTTCAGGCTGGGTGTTTAGTAAAATCTCTTTGTGAAAACTGTTGATGTAAAAAGGGCTTTATAAAATAAATTTCATTGATTGGGGTTATAATGATGGAAAGATGCACAGTGGATGAGGAGGGGTTTTAGTTTTTGCTGTTTGAGGAAAAGTGCGCTTTTGTGCTTAAGGGATGTGGAAAAAGCAAGTAAAAGAAATGTGTGTGTGTGTATATACCGTTGTGCTCAGGTTTGCATACCCTTTGAGAATTGGTAATATACAGTGTGTACCATTTGTAAAGAAATTGAGTGAGCAGGCAAAACACGTCTTTTATTTCATATGGGATTCACATTCAACTGTAGGTCAGAACAAATGACACAATCATAAAATAAAACAGCAACAAAGAAAAAAATGCACTGACCCCTATTAAAAAGTCTACATACCCTTAGTTCTTAATACTGTGTATTGCCCCCTTTAGCATCAATGTCTATGAGGACCCAAATTCTTGCAGGTGGTATAGCTGCCCATTCGTCTTGGCAAAATGCCTCCAGGTCATGCAAAGTCTTTGGTCGTCTTGTATGAACCGCACATTTGAGATCTCGCCAGAGTGGCTCGATGATATTAAGGTCAGGAGACTGTGATGGCCACTCCAGAACCTTCACCTTTTCCTGCTGTAACCACTGGAGGGTCAACTTGGCCTTGTGCTTAGGGTCATTGTCATGCTGGAAAGTCCAAGAGCGTCCCATATGCAGCTTTCATGCAGAAGAATGCAAATTGTCTGCCAGTATTTTCTGATAACATGCTGCATTCTTCTTGCCATCAGTTTTCACAAGATTCCCTGTGCCTTTAGAGCTCACACACCCCCAAAACATTATTGAGCCACCACCATGCTTCACAGTGGGGATGGTATTCTGTTCACTATAGGTCTTGTTGACCCCTCTCCAAACATAGCGTATATGGTTGTAACCATAAAGCTCTATTTTGGTCTCGTCACTCCTGATTACAGTGTGCCAGAAGCTGTGAGGCATGTCAAGATGTTGTCGGGCATATTGTAACCGGCGTTTTTGGTGGTATTGGTTGCAGGAAAGGCTTCTTTTTGGCAACACGTCCATCCAAGTATCGTTGTAGTGTGCTCCTTGAAACAACCACACCGTCTTTTTCCAGAGCAGCCTGTATTTCTCCTGCGGTTACCTGTGGGTTTTTCTTTGTATCCCGATCAATTCTTCTGGCAGTTTTAGCTGAAATCTTTCTTGGTCTACCTTGGCTTGGTATCAAGAGCTCCCTTCTTAATAAGTGATTGAACAGTACTGAGTGGCATTTGCAAGGCTTTGGATATCTTTTTATATCCTTTTCCATCTTTATAAAGTTCCATTATTTTGTTTGTCTTTTGACAGATCTTTTCTGCTCCCCATTGCTCAGTATCCAGCCTGCTCAGGGCATCCATGTGAGAGCTAACAAACTCATTGACTATTTATACGCCGACACTAATTGCTATTTAAAAAGCCACAGGTGTGGGAAATGTACCTTTTTATTTTGTCATTTTTACCTGTGTGTGTCAGCTTGTGTCTGTAACAAGGCCAATCATTCAAGGGCCATTGGGTGTTATCATTATGATTTAAAAAGGAGCCAAACAACTATGTGATAATAAATGCCATCACATGATCACTATCCTTAAAGAAAAGACAAGAAAAGTTGTTTTTGCATGATCAGTCATGTTATCAAAATAAATGCCAAAATGTCACAGTTTCTGCCAGGGTATACAATATTATGAGCACAACTTTATATTAAGTGCTTAATAATATTATAATTAGGTGGGCAAAAGGTATAAAAATCTCTCCATCGTGGTCATGCTCTATCATGGCTTTGTTGTTCTCACTCACTTGATCTCACTTGATCTCTCTCTTTCTCTCAGTTGCTGTATCTCGCTCTTGCTCTCATCAAAGTATGCTTTACAGGTTTTCTATCATTCTCTTTCTCTCTATCACTCCGTATTTAGCTCATTATCTCTCTGTCTCTCTCTCTGCCTCGTCTCATTAATGCCTCTAGACCCCTATTCAAGGTCCCTCTTCTGTTCTAGAGGATATGGAAGAATTCATACATGTTTCATTGATATTTCTATGAAGATGTTCTCTCTGCACGTCTGCTTGTCCCCTGTAAGACAAGGCTTGGCTGTATCCTCCTTTTCTCAAATGTATTTTCCTTGGCTTCAGGACCACCTACCGGCTGAATATATTGTCTGTGATGGGACAATTCCTGTCTGACTTTTGGATAAATAGACATTTTTGTGGCACTGAGACCACTGGCCCATCAGATGTTTGCCGTCATATCTGTAAAGAAAAACAGTTGTGTGGTGGGAGCTATACTGAATTAAGAGCGACGTATCCCAGATTGCACAGTATCAGTGTGCACACAGAAACGGCTGTGAGTGGGCTGGGTAATTCCTTTGCAATGTTCCACATGTTGGCTGAAGCTGCCATTGATGTGAGCGACGGACACGTGGACATCTACGTCGTCTTATCTTTGCCATGCTCTTTGAAGCACTATGCTTTTGTCTTTCTGTTTGTACCCTTCTGATTGCCGTTTCTCTCCTGTAACACATTCACAGCTGTTGGCTTTAGTTCATGTGTTGTTGTGGGAAAGGAAATATTCTATTCTCAAAATTGAATGGATGTATCGCCTGCAGGATTTGTGAATCGGTCTAGAATGCATCAGTGCTTGCTTCATAAAGGCGTGTCGTTCTTCTAAACAGTGTGGTTCTAGAACAACAGTGTCGGGGAAACCCTTGCAGTGCTGGATTTAAAAAAACACATTGTATATATTCATACATATGTGCCCTAGTAGTTTAAATGTAGGCGTTTACCAAGAACTGTCATTCCACAAGGAAAAATATGTTAATGATTTAAGCCAGACTTCAGAATTTTGTTGTGCGCACAGCAAATAAAACAGGTGCACGGTAGAGCCCTGAAACCATTTCTCCAGACGTCTTGATGTTGAAATAATCCTCAAGTCCGGAGAAAATAAGCAGACAATCCATGATCTTCCAAATAGGATATTACATTTTTTTTATGAATATTCCCTTGTGAACAGTTATTTTCTAAACTCCACTACAGGGGCTTCTTTTCTGGAGGGGCCAGTACACCAGGATCTCTAGGCTCAGAAGACAATCCCAGACTGGGGTTAGAGGCTAGACGTGGGCCCCACTATCTGACTACAGACAAAACCGATTCATATAGATTCCAGTAAGTTTCCGCTCTTAATTTTTTCCCCCCAGCTATGTTTCTCTGTCCTGTAAGGCATAACCCATAGTATAAATGGTTACTGATGTGTCAGTTGTCTCAATGTTTATTGACGTGTCTGTTGTCTCCATGCTTATTGACGTGTCTGTTGTCTCCATGCTTATTGACGTGTCTGTTGTCTCCATGCTTATTGACGTGTCTGTTGTCTCCATGCTTATTGACGTGTCTGTTGTCTCCATGCTTATTGACGTGTCTGTTGTCTCCATGCTTATTGACGTGTCTGTTGTCTCCATGCTTATTGACGTGTTTGCTACTTGTCAGTAACACTTGACCAGTTCTGCTCTATATATGACATTTATGAAGACTGTTTTATCCAAAGTGAGTTACAGTAATGCTTACTCATTGCACATAAATTGACTTATGGGTGGTTTGGGAGTGGAAACGGTTATCGGTGGGTGGTATGCTTTACAGGCTACTGAGCCATTCAAATCTACCAGTAACTCATCGCTTCGTCTCTTGGTTTGTTTTCTGCTGTCGCCCTACAGCAAAGAACTGTGCATTGGAGTCCGACAATACGCCTGTTATTAATTTGTCTTTTGAGATGAGCCAAGGTCAGTCTTGGTCTCTGCGCCAAGGCAATGGTATATAGTGACTGGGCATTTTTGTCAATTCAGTTTCAGGTCACCAATCTTGCTGCTGTGATTGGTCTTTCTATCACAATGGCAAATTTGACATTTCAGTATTTATGGCTAAGTGGTTATTTTTAAGGCAAACGTTTGATTGGGGCTATAATATTCTTTGATTTAGGATTAGGTTAAGGATTTGTAAAAGTGGGATTTTTAAGTGCAATAAACTTTGTTGTCCCCATTTAGATGGGTGTGTGTGTGTGTGCTGGACATGATTGGTGTCACATTACTACTCACCACTTGAACAAAGCCATCTTTCACACGTTAGTCAGAAAACATGACAAATGAAGCTGCTGTACGTCAGACTCCAGATTGCTTTGAGAGGATGTGACGTCTGAGGGTTCATTGTGAACATGACATGTAGTTGGCCTGTCAGTGTCTCTCTTTCCCTCCCACTCCATTACACACCCTAGATCCGGACACTGACACAGCAAGCTGCAGCGCCACCGTGTTCTACTTCATTTGGTGAAATAGCTGTTCCCTTTCTTTCAGTGGCTTTCTCACTCTTGCTTTTTATTCCTCTATATCCAATTCTCCCTAATCAAATTTAAAGGGCTTTATTGGCATGGGAAACATTTCTTAGCATTGCCCAAGCAAAGTGGGAAACGCATGATAACAGTGAAAACCAAAATAACATAAGCTAATCTAAAGTGAGATGGACAAGGGGAAATTGAATTACGACATGAATATGGGTTAAGTTCGATAATGTTGTTTGTGTTTCATGGCTCTCAAGTCCTGCTGCCATGATTGCACATAGAGCTATTTTGCCCAACAGACATTGGAGCTTATTAGTGTTTGATTTGATTTCCTACTGTGTCTGATGTGAGGTAATGTTTGATCATACCTTTGCCAGGAGATCAGGAAGTGCAGCTCTGTTCCCACCTAATTTTTTTGGTCTCAAGACCGACTTGTCTTGAGAGAAGACCGACTGCAACAGCTTCTTTCAATAGCAAGATGGCTGGTCCGTCTGTCTTGAACCTGAGTGAGTTTTGGGTTTGGCAGAAGTCTGTAGTGCTGTAGATGTGGCCTATTCAAATTAGCAGGATTTATTAGGGCAACAGTTTTGGTTTAATGAATATTTAGATTATAGGCTGTTCTGTTTCACCTTTTTCATTGAAACATGTCGTACTGTCACATTTCAAAAGATAATGCCGACAATAAATATAAAAGGATGTTAAGGAAGAGATTGTCAGTATATCAATGTATAAATGGATGTTAAGGATGAGACTGTCAGTATATCAGTATGTGCTCCAGATCAGTAATTGCAGGTAAGTACAATCCACGCAGACAACTGTCATTCAGACTCCACACTGGCTGCTTCTACTCAACCATCCGGAATATTTAAAGGACATCAAAAACCTGAACAAACTGACCTTGACAAGTCAAGATCCCTCTTGGTCGTATGTGAGAATGCTTCAGCCAAAGCCTTTTTTATTTTCTTCGTCCCACCTTGTCTAATCTAATGGCAGTGGTGTCATGGAGGGTGCACACTGGGTCACATTCATTTTGGTGTTTTTTGATACAAATTAAGTTGTAGTTTTAAAATCGTAATGATTCGTGCCTGTGGGATGTTTTATTTCTCCTGGAGGCTGCTTCCGCTTCACTTGGGAATAATGAGACATCCTTCTGTGTCTATTGACTGTTGGTAAGTTTCTCCTGCTTGTTTTGTTTGTTTGTTTGTTTGTTTGTATGAATCACCTAATGCTTCATGCTACAGTTGCAGACTCTGGGGAGATGCTGAACGACATATGTCACGACCCAGTTCCACTGTGCCAGGATCAGTCTTTTCTCGTTGTTGGCCTGCTTCTGTCAGGATTGTACAGCTAGAGACTAGTGTTGAACAGATAGGTGTACGTGACCATCGAGGGGTGGGTGAGGCGGGGAGTGATTCATCTACATGACCCTGTTTACCGTTGACGAGTTCCCTGCCAGGTTAGCTTCCCTTGGGCCACTTTAAACTGCGTCCGTGTGGGGAATTTACGTAATTTCAAACAATGCCGTGTCACTGAACCCGGTGAATTAAACGTTTCCCGAAGTCGTTCCGAAACCAATTCATACGTGTCTCTGTCGTCAAACTGTGCCAGTGGAGCGCTACATTGGACATTCCACAACTTGGCTGTGGACCTGAAGTAGAACAGCAGATTCAACAGTCAAGGGCTTGGGGATCAGTAGGCAAGTTGAATCAGGTGTTCAGATACCCAGACCGGCTGGTTATCCCCTAGGAGAGGTTTAAAAGCCACTGCTCCAAATACATGGCACTGTTAGTAAGTTCTGTTTCAGACGTGTCAGCTCAGAATCGGCTCGACTTCTCATTATTAGCTACACTGGTAGAAACCCTGTAGGCCTTGCTCAGCAGGGAACTATGTTATAACATGTTTTGAAATGCAACTTCTT
This sequence comes from Esox lucius, assembly GCF_011004845.1. Classification (NCBI taxonomy): domain Eukaryota; kingdom Metazoa; phylum Chordata; class Actinopteri; order Esociformes; family Esocidae; genus Esox; species Esox lucius. The sequence continues at coordinate 14,306,318 of NC_047587.1, forward strand.
GAGATTTTATTTTAGTATTCATTCATTAAACCTTCTCCCTGTCCTCTCCAGTCATTCTTCAAAACACCCCTGACCTGAATTGCTAATCTCATATTGCAAACAATAGCTGGCATGTAGTTGTCACACTCCCCGAAGACACGCACACACACAAACGCGCGGTATGCAGGCGTAGGGGATTGACTGAGCTGATTCTTGATGTGACAGCCAACTGTATAATTGCCAAGCCACATAGAGACAGGATAGATGCAGCCATCGCCTTCCAGATAAGTCCTCAATAATGTCTCCTGCCAATTTGCCTACTTTGGTTTTGAGCAATGAAACAGTGTGTTGACTGAGCCACTCCTGACAACAGCTGTTGTTGTTGATCAAACACCGTCTCTGACATCGCACTCTCAGTTACCCTGCCAATTCTAGTTGTGTGTACTGAAGTTATAGCTTATTAACATGGGGACCGCAGGACTAGATTGTCTCCGTTTTAATCGAACTGGGAGATCTGTGGGCGTTGTGGTGTACAGCTGAATCTGCAAATCAGTGGTCAATGATGGAGTCACAGATACGCCATAAACCACTTCACATTTTTTGAGCTGGTAATTGATATGTTTTTCAGTCAAGAGGAACATAAATGATTGAGTATGTAACACAACTGTGTTTTTCCACCCCCTGCCTATTTCCAATGGTTTCTACCTCTTTTTGTTTAACTTCTCAGGAAGTGTGTGTGTGTTGACATAACGCCATGACGTCGCACACATACTAGATCCATGTCAGTATTAGTTCTGTTGCTGTATGAAGTAATCTGGCCTCTGCTGGTGTTTGTGCTGATCAGTGAAAACCTGAATGGTGAGCTGCAGGGCGAGAAACAACAGTGTGGATGGGGGTGTGTGTAAACATAACAATCTTCAATGTACGGTCACGGAGTTACGAGTCCATTCTATTCATTATGTCTCTACGTTAAAGACCCTATAGGAATAGAAACACCTTCCTGTTTTCTACTTGTTTTTTGGGGTGTTGATTTGGGAAGGTTTTCTCTGGGGTGGTTGAGTGGCTCTAGGCTGAATACATTGTGCTCGTTGTACAGAGGTACATGGTACCACCCAGAATATGAATGTTTGCCTGAGATGATTTCTCTCTGTCTGTCTGCCATGTCCCCGTCTCTCTGTCCCTTTCTTTCTATGTCCCTGTCCCTCGCACTCTGTACCTGTCACATTCTCTCCTTGTGTCTGTCTGACTTGTGTCTGTCTGTCCCTCCTTCCCCCTCCCACTGTCCCCTCCCCATCCAGCCGCCGAGGCCCTGATCCTAATAGGAAAGAACCCTGTGAAGGAATGTAATGAGATCTCAAAGGAAATGTCTGTGCTCATCTGATGTTATTCTTTCCTCAACTCTATCTTCTGTCCCTCTCAACTCCTGCATCACTTATTTGGCTTGTTCTGCCTAAACGCGTCCAAATATTTATGGCGGGTTGTCTTTTGGTTGTTGTGAATTGTCTGCTTTGCTAACCCCAATGAGCTCAGGAAATGCACGCTCAGGTTATTGGTCCAAATTTAGATGCGTCCACACACCCACAGACTTCAGTATGCATCTTAGAGTTGAGGTGTTCTGAGCGTGTCTGGTCTTAAGAGGGAACTGAAGCACATGTAAGCCACAACACTGAGGTTTCCCCTGGGGCTTGGACACGTCTGCAGGTTCCCAGCGTTTCCACACTCATTCAAACCGTCTGTCCACACTGACCAACTGCGCTTCATTGTGTCGCCTGTTAATTACTGCTAAGGGGACTCTCGCACATTTTGTTGTTTGCTAATGTTTGTGGACGTCATCCACATACCACTTTCTTATAAGGCCGATATCCTCTTTCTCCCTCCAAACTTTGCCCGTTAGTGATAGTCATGTGATTTCTGTGCAGTAGGCAGCGCACGCTTTCCCTACGCAGGAAACAGTCAGCTATCGAGATGCCTGGTGCAGTATATATTTTGCAGGTCTACCCAAAGACTCTGGTTTCTATGTGATTTTTCTCTCTAGCGACCTGCTGTCACCTTTGTGCTGTTATTTGCTCTCTGCACTTAGCGCAGAGGATTGACCAATCAGACGCGTGTGCGTGCGCGTGTGCGTGTGCGTGTGCGTGAGCGCGTGTGTGTGTGTGTGTGTGTGTGTGTGTGTGTGTGTGTGTGTGTGTTGCTTACTGTCGAAAGATTCTGCCTGGTGATAGCCATATAACGGTTTAATCAATGACTTGAAACGGCCAACGGCTGCCCCTGGCAACATGAAAACCACGGCGATAGCTGTCAGACGAGAAGTTCTTGGAATGAAGTGCCATAATGAATACAAACTAACCACACTGCAAGGAAGGAGGGCTGTTAATCATGATGCTTATATTTTTAAGTTTAAAAGAAATACCTTTTGATAAGGAGAGAGAAATGTTAGCAGATTAAATTGGAAAACTTCCTGTATGTGCCAATATTAAGGAAACACTGAAGCAATACAAAGTGTGAAGTTAAACATCCCTTCATTCACTGCGTTAGACTTGCTTGTATTTCAGAATATGCATTGGCAGTTATGTCACCAGATCTCACATTGGATTGGGGAGTAACACCCGAGCATGGCGTTTTTCCCCCACAATCAACCTAACACCAAATGGTAGAACGTCTTGGGCAGTGCCCTATTAACCGACTGGGTTCTTGGCACTTCCTTCACTTTTTCAGTTTTAGAGCTTAAATATGTTTATTATTGAATAAATTCCTGTGGTCTCTTACTGCATGTACGTTCCCCTCCATTTGGTACCCGATGGACATGAGCGTAACAATAAATCATTAACTATGAACAGCAGAAGTGCAGTTACAGAGCTGAACTGAAATAAACCGGTCCGGTGGGCGGTGAAAAGCTCATGCATGAATCAATGAGACCCGCATAACAAACCCAGATCCTCTGTGGATCAAGCTGGATGACAGTCGGCCTTCTTGATTCTGTGTGCCTGACCTTTATTGGCCAATTTATTGTGTTGAAGCTTGACTGACTAAGCGTTCTCAATCGAAAGCATGTCCATCATCCAGCTGTGCTGCCTAGCAACCAGGTTAGAGCACATTATGTCAAGCAATGTTTGGAGCAGACTGAGACGGGATTGGAGCAGAATATGAAGTGAGGCGGGATTGGAGCAGACTGAGGCGGGATTGGAGCAGACTGAGACGGGATTGGAGCAGAATATGAAGTGAGGTGGGATTGGAGCAGACTGAGACGGGATTGGAGCAGAATATGAAGTGAGGCGGGATTGGAGCAGACTGAGACGGGATTGGATCAGAATATGAAGGGGGAAAACAGAAGATTGTTAACCGGTACCTCATGGCTCCGTGTTCATCCAGCTTAGGGTTTCTCCATTTTTATAAACACATTTATGGTGCAACACGCAATCTTTTAAAAAATTATTCATGCTTTTAATATGATTAAAAGTATGAAACGATCTGCTGTAATAATGGTGTTTCAGAGTTTTATTTAACCCCCCCTGTGTTGTGATTGGCTGTTTGCCATTCAGTACTCCACCCCCCCTCAACTCTTTGCTGTTTGTGTCCGAGTTATCTACTGGAACATTAGCACATTAGCAGGAACAGAAGCCCAGCGAGCAGTCATCATTTGAAATATGAGCTGATCGGTCTCATTGAGTCCGTGAGATATATCAATTGTCGTCTTGCTCATGCACTCCCAGCCGATCACAATGTTTGAGAGTTTTGAATTATAGGTAATGAGAACGAGAACTATGCCGCTTGGAAAAACTATTATTTGGGATTTTTGAGAACATTTGTAAGCAATTTTCTTTAATCTAAAAGATGTAATTCTTTTTTTTATCACTTCTTCTAAATGTTTTCTGTCTGTCCTTCACGTTTATTTACTGTATGTACCGATCAACTTTGGGGGAACAGGTGACATCCAACATTTTTCCTGGCAACCTGATGCTTCTATTAAATCAATGTTTTGGAATGGATGTGGAGAGGCTTTTCTTGTTTTCAGGTGGACACTATGTAGCAGGCACATGCACAGATAAGGCTCAGCCTGTGCAGAGCACATGCCCTTTTGCCCTAGTGCCTTTCCAGTTGACATCGTGCTGGTCCGTCTCTTTGAGGCGCGTCACGCACTCTGGAGGGCAAGCGTTGCTCGACAACTCCGCCCATTCTTTCAGTTTCAGCACCCGCCTGTAGGAAGTACTGTGCACGGCCTGTGCTCTGTAGTCATGTAAATACTCATGGCCTGTGCTCTGTAGTCATGTAAATACTCATGGCCTGTGCTCTGTAGTCATGTAAATACTCATGCGTGATGGCACCCAAAATATACACAGAACCTTTGAGTGTCCCTTCTGTGCTTGTCTTCAGTCACCTATGCAAGTGGTTACATGGACATTTTGGTGGTTAGGTTACTTTTTAAATGTAATCCGTTACAGTAACTATTTTACCGTGTGACCAGGAATGTAGCTTTTGGATTATCCGTATGTAATCTTACTACTGATCAGTTTCTGGTGGATCATCTTCCCTTCAGTGAAGTTAGACTTTACACGTTCATACTGCTCTCCTACTTATGTGATCTAGCTTTTGCAAAGTCAAGTAATCTGTGTAGAATATTTTTGCAATCAGTGTTGCATAGTCAGTTATTAACCAGCCCCTGGCCAGGCAACACGCAATTGAAATCAGACATTTCCATAGCAACCTCCGACATCCACGACTTGAGGGACAGCGCTGTGGACTGAGGGCGTTGGAAAGGTGGTTCCTATTCCCAGATAGTTGCTGAACAATGGCACACATGTATTTGGCATTCTCCCCATCTTGTCATTCAGGATATTGGACATGCTTATCTCCCGGTACCGTTTCCAGAGGGAACTGAAGACGTCAGGATTGGGGTTGGATCTATGACACACCACCTGCTGCGCAGGGAATTAATCTGAGGATCTGAGGCAGACCTGTACAGACCAGTGCTCACTGCTCACCGAACCTGAACGACCTAGCATGACACTGAGCTTGCATCTGGGCCGGAGGTGGACCAACGAGCGCCCTTAGCTGGTTCGGTCCGGTCTGCGCTAGGTTTGATTTTTATGGTAAATAAATAAAAGTACTCATGAATAGGCGCCTAGCCAATGAGTAGTTACTGTAGGTATTATTTATCCAATAATAAAATGTAAGATGTACAGGAAGTGGCACTGTTTTAGCTCAGTGATTTACAGGAGTAAATAACAACATTTAGATGTCAACTTGCCTTATTTAGATTGGCAGCCCCACACGAATCCTGCCGAACAGATGCAAGTGGAGAGTTAATTTCTTTTACATTTTATTTTTATTTTTAGGCATGATTCACATGACCATTTGGCCGAATCACTAAAAATGTAAATAAAATGGTTCGTTTTTCAATGTCTATTGCTGGTGCAACCAATTAAAATTGTAGTTAAAAAGACATTAAAAAGGTCACAAAATACAACTACCCTACACTCAGTATTTGGTAGCACAGTCTTTGACCAAAATATTATTTCTCAAGTGTCATCATGTCATGATACTATACAGACACATATAAGGCAGCAAAAAACATCACTGAACCTCCATCTTTGACTGTGGGAACGGTGCTGTTTTCCTTCTGGCCTTCATTTTGTTTTCTTTAAAAATAGAGACGCTCATATAATACTGGCACAATACGAGAGTGGCTGCCTCTAGGTGACAAAGTCTGCAAATTTTTTGCATTTCTTGAAATTAAAATAAGCATATTTAGTCACTGTTGGATTCTGTTTACTTTTGATCCATGAACAAAATGTATTCAACCGAAAGTCAAGGGAGAACTTTCTTTGAGTCCATACCCATATATTATCAGGAAAATACATGCTTTCTCACAATGGTATGTTCCAACTATGGTCCATGGGCCTATTCATAGAGTCAACTCCTATCAGGAGGTATGGACAGGATGTGTGTGTAGAGTGTGTGGGGCCCATCAATAACGGGGCCCAGCACCAAGTCCTATCTATTGTCCTTTGTTCAGAGTTGGTCTGCACTTCTGTGTTAAGTTTCTCATGCCCATAATCTCTCATAACCTTTGCCTATTAGTGTATTGATCCACACATCCATGAGAAATAATCAGATGCATTACCTGCTGGTGGAACCTAAACATTTTCTCAGGTTTATATGTTGCGTGAATGTACGCGCAGAGCTAGTTCTACCATTTCCCAGACACATGGAACCGCTCTCTCTCAGAAGGATGTATTCCATTTTGGTCTGAATGTGAAGTGTTGATTTAACGGTATATATAAGAATCATAGTACAAGCAGTTTCACTCCATCTGATATGATCCAAACCTGTTGGTGACCCTTTGCAACATACCTTGTAACAAATTACACATTGTCACCCCTTTTCAATGCACACAAGTCTGCATGATCCATTCTTTGCATCGTTGGCAAAGCCAGTCATTTCATGGCATTAAACAACATCTAACATTTCTCGGTGCTCCGCTTGCGTCAACAGTTAATCAGCCTTTAGGTCTTGTGGTTACCCACTGGCTTCTCTCAACTGTCAGTTTCCTTCAGCCCAAGAGACAGATCATGAAACTGTTTTCAGAGGACCGACAAGAAGGGCACCTGAACTTTTTTTATTTTCTTCCTCTGCCAGCACAGATGGCAAAACGTATCACACACACACAGACACACACAGACTCTTCAAACCCCTAAGCGAGTCATCAACACAGTTAAACAGGAAGTTCTAGGCAGTTGTCGGTTTGTGTTGCGTGTATGCCACCATTTGACTGCTGTTTTGGGAAACCAAGGTTGGGATAATGGTACCATTGGATTTGTGCCTCCCTGTATTCAGAGATGAGATTATTCATGAGGAGGACAAACTTCTAACCATATATTAACATCAAGGACCTAATCAGGAGCAGGGCCACTATTTGATCCAGTCTTCTTTTGAATGCTGTCATAAGTCCTGAACTGTGTATAGTGGGGTATTTCTCCATTGATGAAGGAGATTGAAGTCTACTTCACATTCTGAGCTCCAGGAGATCCCATAAAGTTTAAATGATATTCGGATCTGGTGATTAGGGAGGCCATCAAAGGTGTTAGACGTCATCCTGGTGCTCATAAAACCCTATTGAATTTGTTTAGTGGAGTGTATAGGACCCATTATCATGCTGCAATATTAGAACTTCATGAGGGAACCGTGTTTGCACCACAGGGTGCACCTGATCCTGTATAATGACCTCATGTTCCTTGGCCTTCATAGGACCATGCAGAGTAATCATCCAACCCAGTGACTCCCACAAGACTCCTGCCATTATGGACCCCCACCATGTTTAACATGTCACCACTGACTGTGTGCTAAAGGCATTCTTATGGGGTTAGGATATAGGGTGAAAGGGGACTCTTCAGAACAGATGACCCTTTTCCATGACTCTGGGGTCTAGGTTGTGTTCCTTACACCAAGTCGATGTGTCTTTGTGTGTTGCCCTTGAATACAAGCGGATACCAAATGGTAGCCCTGCAATGAATTCCAGCTTTGTAAAATTCACAATATACAGTAAAATTTTTTTTTTTTTAGAGCAGGTCCTAGAGGTGCTGATTTAATTGGGGTTTGCGCAACCATCCTGTCCAGTGTTCATCTATTCCTGTCAGACAGCTCTGACTTACGACCACAGTTCCTCTTTGCTGATGCATTTTGTCCATGTTCATCATATGCTGTCAGGATTTCTGGGACTGTCCCACTTGACACACAATTTTTCAGTTTTTGTGACCAATGCCATTCAGACACCAACTATTATTCTTCTTTGGAACTCTTTTAGTTGCCTCATGTTGCTTTGAAAACTTGAATATCAAAATGCTAATTGTCAAACGTCATTTGTTTGACACCTCTGCAGCGGTGTTTGTGATTTAGTTCACACTAGCAGTCCTTTTCCGTGTGGTGATTCCGTGGTCCATCCCTTGGATGAGGTGGCCTAAAGGTTGGGGTGTTCCTGAAAAATGTGTCCTAGCTGTCTTGTTGATTATACCTGTGCCCTCTTGCCAACACTCCATGTGGCCAGTTGTTTAGAGCTGTGGTTGTCAGGGGCTCCTGTCAGCGGTTATCGGGTTCCTGCCTGCATTTGTGTCCCTGGGGTTGCTCCCTGTGGTTGTCTCCCTGGGGTTCCTTCACATTAGTTGTCTTTTAAGGAGTGGCCATAACGGTCTGTTACCTGTCCAAGGTTGTCTCTTGCTTCAGGCCCCAGCCTCATCTAGCCTTTACACCCTAGCTTCAAGCAGCCTCTTTCAGCCTCTCTAATGTTCTTCATGTCCCCACCTCTTCACCCTGGATTCAATCAGCCTCCTCTTGCCTAAGCCAGGCTTTTCAAAATAGCCTTCTCAAAAACAGCACAAATGGTTTGGGAGCCAGTTTAGTGTAAAATATTTCAGCCCGTTATATACAAAGATTGTGGTGGTGTTGAGTGGCTCTATGAAGTTGTGACCTGATGAAGACCGCTTTCTGTTGGGAACTAATGTCTCTTTAATACATGTCATCGGAGTGATAATGTAACTACTTTAAGAAAAATCTGGGTTGTCTAGACGTCTCAAGTGTAGTCATGGCCTAAGTATTTTGCGGCTCTGGCTGGCACTGTGTAACTGTGGACCTTTTAACCTAAACTCGTTGTGATTGGGAAGTCGCTGTGCATCATGTCTGTAATTGACGTCTTAATTCATCGTCTCCATGTGAATGGGCACTGTGACTGCAGCGCTTGCTGTTTGCTTGTGCACCCTGTCTGCGGAGTGAAGAGGAATGGCCTCTTCATCATGTCCGTGTCTTGCCTGCGGCGCTGGTGTTTACTGTAACGCAGTCGGGTCCAAACTCAACCCTCCAGTGGCTTCTCTAAACAGTCTGTTACTCCTGACCTTGTTAGGCCATCTGGAACGTAGTACAGCTTTCTGGGATGCCTTTTGTGATTCCATCGGAGCACATGGGACTGTAGCTTCCTGTCAACACTCAGCCCGGGCCCATCTGCTCTTGGGTACAGCCACCGCTGCCGGGAGTGCACCATCAACCCATGTTGCGTCTGTAATTGTTTTAACTTAAACATTAGCGTGATGACTAACTCTGTAACCATGAAAGTTAATGTGTTCGCTTAGCTGAATATTCCAACTAGCGTCTAATTCTGCCACCATGAACGTTAATGGGTTCGCTTAGCTGAATATTCCAACTAGCGTCTAATTCTGCCACCATGAACGTTAATGGGTTTGCGATGCTACGTCTGCCTAATTCCAATTTATTTGGTAGGTTACAACCAAATAACCAAACTAATTCGTTACTAGAGAAAATATGGTGATCTATTTGTTACAGTGCTCAGTCAGTTGTATTACAGGCTGTTTAATCCTGGTGTTGGCATCGGCGCTTAATTAGAGCTGGATTCTGCCGGAAGAGAATCCAAATGAATCTCTCTCCTGCGCCCCAATGTGTTCCACAACTTTCCGATTTGCAAAACAAGCACCGGTTGGCAATAAATAACATTGCCTCAACTCCCAGCTGTGGGGGTGATGGCTGGTAAAGTGAACAGACATGCTGCTTCTGAGATGGCAAGCAGGATCCTTGCTTTGACCTGGTGCCCATGGGGGCCCAGTCTGATACACTGCACTATGTAGGGATTACATATCTGTATCATAGTTTTGAAAGTGTATATGTTAGTGGACTGACCTGGGCTTTGTGTTTTCACATACAGATGTTGCATGCTCTCGCTAAAAGGGAATGATCAATGTTCGGACCTTCCTTGGTTGCGTGGGTAACTTTAGTTACTGGATATCTGCGAGAGAATTTTAAGTTGTTGAATATAAGAATGCCGTTTCATCTTCGAATCTCTAAAAGATGAAGAGCATGGCAATAGAGGGAATAAAAATAAGAATTGGAGGGGGAGAGTGAGGTAAATAATTGGATGAACAAGAAGGAAGGCAAAATACGTAGACCCGGCAGAGGCCTACAGAAAGATTCTGGTCTGTTGGTTGTATGTTGATAGATTATTTTTTTTTTGTCTTGGCAATGCCTATAAAACTAAATGGTTGTCACAGTAGGCTACTGGTACTTTTCATTCTAGTAGAACCTGCTTTATTATAGTAGTCTATTAGTGCCTTTTTTTTATTCCAGTAGTCTTTTAGAGCCTTCTTAATTATATTTTGGGGTTATTTATTTTGTATGTTTTAGAAGGCCCTTGCCCCATTTCCAATCATTCACTTTCTCCAAGGGAACCAAATTAATGTAGAATTTCATTTTCTTGGTCCTGACATCTGGACATTTTCAAATATCATTATTTTCGTCATGTTGAAATTCATCGTCAGGGCGCAAGTCTGACCGAATTTTGCCCAAAGATCTAGATTCTCCTGTAGGCCCTCCCTGGTGAGGACCAGTAGATCAAGGTGCTGCTCTAGGCCCTCCCTGGTTGGGACCAGTTAATCTAGGTGCTGCTATCGCCCCTCCCTGGTGGGGTCCAGTACATCTAGGTGATGCTGTAGGCCCTCTCTGGTTGGGCTAAAAGATCTAGGTGATGTTGTAGGCCCTCCTGGGTTGGGGCCAATAGATCTAGGTGCTGCTGTAGGCCCTCCCTGGTGGGGGCCAGTAGATCTAGGTGCTGCTGTAGGCCCTCCCTGGTGGGGGTCAGGATCAAGCAGATTGTCTAAAAACAAGTGTCTGGATTTCTGCTGTAGATTAACTTCCTGTTGTATTAATTTATAGTTGTGCTTTTCCATGTCTTACTTCCTTTAGACCCCAACCATGTGAAGAAAAATTATATAATCGTTATTTTTTTTATTTGATGCTATAAGTGTCAATTGTAAAACCTTCTCCCCCGACCTCATTTTCATATCAGGTGACCCCACATGGGATCACGACCCCTAGTTTGGGAACCCCTGCTTTAGACACATACCTGTTGTATCCCATTGGGATACGCATATATTGAACTGCCAGGAGAAGAGGGGTGATAAAATAATGGTTTAGGTCTCTCTAGGGTTACAAGAGGGATGATAGATAATGGGTTTAATTTCTCTAGGGTTAGGGTTAGAAGAAGGATGGTAGATAATGGGTTTAGTCTCTATTTAGGCTACATATTGATGGTTGGGTTTGAACAATGTTCAAGCCCTATGTTCAAGTAAATATTATAGCACTTTCTCCTGCTGCTATTTACCCTTCCTGCCTGTTCTGATTCTTAAAATAGGGCAGACCACCTCCGTCTCCAACTTCCAGCTCCGTCTCCAACTTCCACCTCCGTCTCCCTCTGCCTCTCCCCCGTCTCCAACTTTGTCTCCTGCTGCTTTCCCCCGTCTCCCTCCCCCCTGTCTCCTGCTGCCTCCCCCCTGTCTCCTGCTGCCTCCCCCCTGTCTCCTGCTGCCTCCCCCCTGTCTCCCGCTGCCTCCCCCCCGTCTCCCTCCCCCTGTCTCCGCCCCTGGCCCACCGTCTCCCCTCCATCTTACACCCCCCTTTCTCCCACTGCCTCGTCCTCCCACGTTATTATGGTACTTCTGTGTTCTATTGGTAAAAACTAGGCTTTTATTACTATTATTATTGTTTTATATTGAGGGAGTCTTCTACTGAGAGGATTGCTTCTTTGATGTTCATTAATTTAAGCCCAACAAATTGATATTGGTTACATTGGTGTCATCACACTGCCTCGTGTCCAAATGAAAGCAAAATATATTTTTCTGGTATGATTTTAAAGGGCCGTCAGCTTTGGTTCGAAGCGATTAGGCTGAGATTTGAATGAAGAGTTAATCAGTGCCATTTTACTGTACACAGTGGCAGGATCCTGTCTTTTTGTTGTGCTGTCTACTGAAATCCATAGTAGAGAGCTTAATTACTCTCTAGTGAGATGCATTTCAAGTATCTCTACTTCATACTCACAATAACCCAGAAGTTGCTAGATTGGCAGGGTTAAAAGTCTGTGGTTTTATTCTTGAGCACGGGGCCTAAACCTGTAGGCTCCCAGGTCGTTGCTGTAATGAGGTGGTATCTGGGTGGTAACGGACACAGTGACAGCAGGCAGCTTTTGTATGTACACTAATATACAGTATTACAATAACTATACAACATCTCTGTAGATACCAGGGTATGGTTCCTGCATTATTGTGTTTTGTCTGCTGTGCCAATGTGGAAAAAAATCCATCCTTAAAATAAAGGCTTTGATCCAGAAGAACAACATTGGGGAGGTTTTGGTTCTCTGTGCTCTCTGCTGTTTACTGTTATTTTTGAGTGTAAGAGATCTCGAGCTGCTTTTATGTACTGGGTCTTCATAATAACCTGGGCCTTGCTCCTGTTATGGTGGAAAGGAAGACATTCTGGCTACATACCCGACACACTGTTTTATAGTGTTAATTAAACATGTTACTAATTCATCTCTTGAGTACACCATAAATGGTTGGATGTAGTTCAGTATAAAGGGGGTTAACCAGGATCTGATATCCTCCTCTGTAATTTAACCCTTTCTCAGGTATTTCTCCTTTTGTTAAATTCCCATATGTCAATGAATCAATCAAATATATTTATTAAGCTCTTTTTACATCAGAGTTGTCACAAAGTGCTTTTGCAAAACACCCAGCCTGAAATATGTATACTAATTCTTTTTTTTAGGGGAAAAGCCCTGACCGTATTCATCATTCAGAGGCTAAGGAGGATACCGAAGGAAGATTAGTGGGCAGTGTTTCAATAAAGGAAGAGATGAGGATTAGAGGGTATTTGGAGTGTGAATTAATCACTGTTATCTCCTGTTAATGTCTTATCTCTGGCATTCGAGAAAGGCCACACTTCACCCCTGCAATCTACTTTCCTTTATTGGTGATCATTAATTCTAACTTGAGCCTTTTCAGTCCCTCGTGACTGTGATAAGTAGCATGCCAACTCATTGCTGTTGGTTACCGCAGAGTACATGGAAAAATACAGGTTGGGTTGCCATGACTTTAAGTCTATAGGTGGGCATAGATTCTGGGGGTGGATTACGGCCGATAGTCTAAAAAAAACTTACCATAACACGGTTTCTTCTGTCAGAATTGCTTTCAGTGGTCCATCTCAATTCTCCTGTGTATCTCTGAATACTCACCCCTGACCATCAGTATGTAAATTATTTGCAATGGTAAAGACCCTATACCATCACTCACACTAATGACCTGACATGCCTTTTAATCACAATCCCTGTTCTTTCTCCTGAACGTTCAACGACTCAAGATTTTTCCGTCCTCCTGCTCAACACTCCTAGTGATCTGTTCTAACTCAATTATTTATCACCATCAAAATTAGGTCTTTTTAGTTAACTTTTTTCCTTCAGCAGAATATCCCCATTCCTACTGCCTCTGTACAGACTTCTCCTATAGAACACAATATTAACCCTGTGGTTACTGTTAAATGATGGCAATAAATGTGCCATGGACCCGCCTGTGTCTGTCCAGTATGGGCCTGCCAGAACACACCTTATTCTGTCAGTTCTGAAATGTCTTGGTTCTTCTCCAGTGGGTTGGGGCATCATACTGTTTACTGTGCTTACATATGTTTTATTTTTGTTTCCAGTTGAAATGTTTTCATTCACACTTCAGGGATTAGAATTCCTTACGGACTCCTCTTCACCTTCGGTGGGACTGGGCGGGACGTGCAGCTGTTCCCACTCAGTCCATGTGTCCCCTAAAGGCCTACCTGGGTCTGGGTTGTATTTTTTTATTTTAATCCATGGAAGCATTTCTCAAGACACACTATATACCACATACTAAACACACACACACATGCACAAGACCAAAGCATCCTCACTACCTTGCTGTCAGGAGGACAGTTTTTAAGTTTTTAATAATGCAGAAGCAGAGGACTCATTCCATTGGCGGTTGCTAGGTAACTGCATCAGCATTGCCCTGGTGTGAAGTTAAAGAGATTGGAATCTTGAGATACAAGATGATATGCAAGTGTGTCTGTGTGTGATCCGCTTGTTCCCATCGTCATCGCATGTTTTTCGGGAGGTCAGTTATGCCTGTCAAACACTTGTAACTGACATGCATACGTTTGTGATTTGAATGTGTAAAAATTCTATGTTTTCCTGGAAAGACCCAAAATAAGTGTGGGCAGACAAACTTTCTTTTTCTTATTTTCCCTCTGTTATTTTTGTAATCTTTTTAATTGGGTTTTATTTGAATTGACCTTTTTAGCAAAGTTTTTTAAGATGACATGGATTGGGTCCACTTACTGGACAACAAAATGTTAAACCAATAATAAAACTTAGAAAGGGCATATACTTTAGTGTGTACAAAATAATGGATTTGGCATATTTTATCCCGGTACATTTAATTTCTTCTTGACTTTATTTAGACAAAACATGTTGGTCAATGTATTTTTTTATATTTTTTGTCTTGTGACATTGCACAATAATTGTCATGTCTCAAGACAACTATTTCAGTGCTCAAACTGTACGAAACAGTTTGTAAAATCTGATACAAATATCAAATAAATCGACCATTTCATTATAATTCATATGTCTGAAGAGAGATTTTTCTTGCTAGAACTTCATGCTCACCTGTATGTGTGGTCGTTAGTTCAGATGCATAGACTACAGAAACACTTCTTGTTCTCTGCGCCACCACTTTGCTGGTGAGGTCATTGGGTCTCTGAGTACTGTAGCAGGGAATGGGCGTGGAACACAGAGGCAGAACTGGGGTGATGTGTACCCAGAGGCAATTATTGAACAGAAACAAACAAACGTGGTGGAAGAAAAAATAGAATTCAAAACAGATGGCTTCTTCTGGCTCTTTCTTTATGCCTTTGGGCTCCCCTGGCTTCCTTCCTTGTCCTGGGTTTTTACCACACTTCAGTCTGTTGAGCAAACACATACATACACACACATACATACATACATACACACACACACACACACACACACACTTGTGTTTAGTTCTCTTGAAGCGTCTCTTGCTCCTCTGGGAGGTCCAGGTCTTTTATAAGTAGGTTGACTGAGCCTGATGAGGCGAGGCATTCAGTGACCTCTCCTGTTTGCATGTGGCTCCACTGGTGAAGCATTCGAGATCCTCACACCCGCCATGGTCCTGAACCTCTGCTGTCGTAATGCTTTCGTGAGGTGGAGCATGGCACTGATGGGGCCACTTCGCCACAGCAACAGCTTCCAAACAGTACAGGCCCTAGCTAAATGAAGTGTACACATTTTGGCATAGGGTTTTATTAAGGACACTGTAATAAAAGATCTGTCCTAAACACAACCTGTTTAACAGAGGATCAGGGATCAGGCCTAAATCCTACAGGCTTCACAGAGGATCAGGGATCAGCCCTATACCTTACAGGCTTCATCAAGGAACAGACCTCTAAATCCTGTCGGTTTCGCCATTTCATGACACATCTACTGTGCTTCTTTGGTTTATCCACAAGAGATTAGTCCGTAACACAACTTTCCCAGCTCTAAACTGAGTTTGTTAATGGTAAATTTTTTGCCCACATGGCAAGTGATTTGTGAGATCAAGGGTCATTATATCTTCTCTCATTCAAGAAGCTAGAAGGAACTGCAAATTTGTCCGTTTGATTGTACTTGCATTCATTAACTGGGAACCGTTAAGGAATGAGTCTTTTTTTTTTATAGATGGAGTTACCACTCGCCTCTTCTTTTCTTAATTTGTCTAAATTTGTCAAAATTTTATTTTAATCTTAAGCGTGTCTGCGTTTCTTTTGACATGTCGCTCTTTTCTCAACCCCAAATCGATTGACGTGATCGTGCCCCACTGCGTTTCAATATCCTGGCCATTGGGGTCAGTGGGAATTTCACTACATGTTTTATTTAGCACTCGCATACTTAACTCATTTACTACTCAAGCCTTTCGTTTAAATCAGGTCAGGAGGTGAAGGGGCAGAAATAAGGCACTCCTTTGCGTCGTGGTGATAAAATCTAGTTAATCTAGTTATGATGCCATGTTGCTGACACAACAGCACTACCTGTTTCACTGCCTTTGTGTCCAGTTTAACCAATGTTTGCAATAGTGATTCAATCATCAATCAAATTTATTCATGAAGCCCTTTTTACATCAGCAGTTGTCACAAAGTACTTTTACAAAACACCCAGGAGCAAACAACAACCTTGTTGAATTTCAGTGGCTAGGAATTTTTTGTGTGGAAGAAACCTAGAAAGGAACCAGGCTCAGAGGGGTGACCAGTCCTCTTCTGGCTGTGCCGGGTGAACATTTTAAGCCGCAGAGTAGCAGCTGGAATTGTCAGGTATCTTCTTGATCTGCAACACAACCAGGAGGACTTTGGGTAGGGACAGCAACGATTCTTTCAAGCCTGGTTCTCCAGAGGTGTGGGCAAGATCTCATGTCCTCCTAAGTTTAAACAGGGCAGGAGACAGGGAAAATTAAGAAAGTGCATTCCTTAGATCTACAAGGTTTTACAGTGGAGAAGGAAAACTGACCCTACTCCCCTCGCACAATAATATAGCGTAAAACCTGAGACGGGGGTCCAGTGACACTGTGGCCATATCTGGGGGAGGCCCTGGATAGGACCCTACACTGCCTGTGGCATCATGGCCTGTAGCGGCACCCAGGCTAGAACCACACCTATAGCCAACAATTAAAAATGTTTGGCTTGCAAACAAAAACATTGTTGCGTTCTTCTGTGTTTTTTTGTATAGATTGTTAAAAAGTTGACAACATTATGTATTTGTTATGTATTTGTATTATGTACTTTCCAAGATACCTTTTTCAGGAGCAGCCGTAGCTAGCTAGAATGCCAATGCTCATAGGGTTTTGATGGGCTTTGAAGGGCTTAAGCATAATGGATTTTATTGTAGTCAGTGATACACAGTATATTATACAGAAGATTTGTACAAGCTTTAAAAAAACATATGAAATGATAAACCAAAACTGTGTGAGCAATATGTAAATTACATGTTTTGCAAGATGTCGCTAAGAACTCTCTTGTGTTTTGCACTTCTGTGGCAAAAATGTGAATTCTCAAAGACTCTGAGAATGTAACAGAACATTTATTAATAGAACAATATCTAATCTTGTAGAAGTAGGCTTAGTGTTCTAGGATTGTGTATGTGGAGGTGGGTGGAAATCTTATCTCCGGTATTTTTACCAGGTTAGTGTGGACCTCTCAAACAATGCTTTAGGCAGCAGCAAATGGGGATCTTAATAACATCCTGAAATTGATTGTTTCCTCGGTTGACATAACCAGCAGGAATACCAATGGACTCTCCCTTTTCTCTCTCTCTCTCTCTCTCTCTCTCTCTCTCTCTCTCTCTCTCTCTCTCTCTCTCTTTTCTTCCAGTTTATTACTTGTTTCTCTCGTTTTCAACATATGGATGCACTTTTTGTTAAACGTGAAATCTTCATTCAGTAGTATATTTCACAGCAGAAGCCTCAACACATGCTATTGTGACCTGCAGGGAACTTCAAAAGAGTGTGTGTGTAAGTACATCTGTGTCTGTTCTCCTCTCCTTCAAAATTGTGTGTGTGTGTGTGTGTGTGTGTGTGTGTGTGTGTGTGTGTGTGTGTGTGTGTGTGTGTGTGTGTGTGTGTGTGTGTGTGTGTGTGTGTGTGTGTGTGTGTGTGTGTGTGTGTGTGTGTGTGTGTGTGTGTGTGTGTGTGTGTGTGTGTGTGTGTGTGTGTGTGTGTGTGTGTGTGTGTGTAGCTGGGGTTAAGTAAGTCTGTGTCTGTTCTCCTCTGAGTTCAGGTAGGCAGATGCGTCTTTTATTCATCCCTCTGTTTATTACTTCTCCATTATGCCCAACTCCCCCAGTTAAGCTGCTATGGAAAAATGGCAGCATTTGTTTCCCTCTCCTCCGTTCTGGCTCTGCTACTTTCACGGCTGAATGCTTTGCCTGCGCCCTAACTGGCCTGATACACTGTGAATTGGAACACATGGGGGCCCTCTGTACTGGTCACAAAGCTTTTCCTTTAAGCTATTTTGTTTAATAGAGAATGTAGTTGTGTGTCCACGTCCCAAATGACAACCCTGTTCCATGTGTGGTGAACTACTACTCTATGGGCTGTGGTCAAAACTAGTGAGCTATGTAGGCAGCTGGGACTTATGTTCTCGGCCAGGAGTTTATACCATTTCTTTCTGTCTTTTTTTCTGTGTTAGGTGGAAGAGAACATTAAGTTCTCTCTTGTTGTTCATTTATTTTACTGTCTGAAAAAATGTGGTCTTTATACACTAATGGTTGCCGAGCCATTCGACAAAATAACCACAGCAAATATAAGACATCATCCTTTTAGCTCTGACTGTGGTTGGTGGTTATCTTAAACAGACACCTTCAGTTAAACGGATTGATGGTCAGTTGCTCTGGATAAAGGACTAGATACAGGCTGCGGCCCTTGCATTTTATTCCAATAACGCGCCGCTTCTTTTAGAGATTTTTTATTGATTTTTTTCCCACGTGTATTTCTTCGCTTTGTTCTAAATAAATTTGAACGATGTACCAAAAAATCTGGGACTGTATTATTTGCACCTTTTACAAGTGGTTGGAAATAATTAGATTTCAAGCAGGTGATTCTTCTTTGAGCACTCTGTGGTGCGTTGGTGTGTGATCAGTTGAATCCCTATGGGATCTCCCGGTCCTCAGCAGATTTGATCTCTGGCAAGGACCTTCAACTAGATTCTGCCCTGAGATGTTGAGGGGTGCAGAATATGTCTTTCTATATATAGACAGACAGATATTGTTCAGGGACTGCCTGAAGCCTGGGCCCACGAAAACGCAATCAAACTGTTTTTGTTCTCTGCACAGGAACACTTTGAACAGATTTCTAAAATGAAAATAACTAGTTATTGGTGTTTTTACGGTCGTTTATGTCCAAAGACAACATTTAGGGCTACAAAGTCTCCCAGTGGCTACCAGGTGGGGAACTTGGATCTACAGATTTGTGGAAGTGAACAAATAAAATCAGTGGATGTTTTTATGGCATTTGACAGAATAGTTTTTTGATGTGTGTTTGGCTGTCTGACGTTTCTGTGCATGGGAGAGAGATGAGACTGTCCCGTTTACCCACCTCAGACCTCTTTAAATTCCCTTTATCATCAGCCCTGCTGTAACTAATACAGCCGGTGGGTGCTGATCAAGGATCTGTTTGGCCTTTGTCATTATGCACAGGACTACATCAACAAAGGGGAGCTGATCCTAGATCAACATTGGGATAGTCACATAATATGTATTACATATAATATGGCATATATAATACAGTCGATATTGGGATAGGCTTGAGAAGAACAGCGGCATGGCTTGTGCCTCAATCACTGGACCTGATTGGACATTCAGAGGAGAGTTTCCAGAACCTTCCTGACCTGTTACCTCCATTGCTATGGTACATAGACTTTGGGGAAACTCGCTGCAGATTAACAACTCAGACCGGCCCTAATGGTATGTGCAAAGGCATGTGACAACAAGTCAGTCCTTGTTGATCAGAAACCCTTTCGGGCAAAACTAGTCAAAATTACGTTTTTCCGACCATAACATTCTTTTAAATCAATTTCACCATGATGTATTTCCCAACATTTGTTGTCCAGTGGGAATATAAAACACTGCAGGTTGACAAACGAGTCATTTGTGAGTCCGAGGTATAAACCTTTAGTTAGTCTGACATTCTGCCACACTACCTCAAATCAAATCAGACGGCAGTAGATTAGCTCCATGGTCTTGCTGATGATGATGGAAGTGTTGTTATCCCAGCGTGCGCTAAGTCTATAGGACGAGACGGCGATGAATGAGCGCTGTGGATCCAGTTGGGTTGCAACACTCAGTAGGTAGGAAATAGTAATGTCGCTCTGGATAAGGGACTTAATGACTAAGTTAATGACTAATAAACAAATGCATGTGTCATATTTTGGTGCACCTATCCATTGAAGTTGTGAAATTCCACTTTGCTTATAGAGACTGCATCGTTGTACACTCAATGGAAGGGGCCATCAGAGGGCTCCGCCCTTGATCATTTTGCTCCTTGCGCTTTGGGACACCTGTGCAAAAGGCAGAGCGTGGCAAGGAGTTGAGGTTAGGGTTGTCGCAATATACCAGTATTGACGATAACCATGATATTTAAAAAATTAAATCTTGATATCATGTTAATAATAATACCATGTTCACTTGGCGAAAAAAACCCAAAAAACCCTCTCGGTTTTTCCATTCATGTCACTTATAGACAAAGGATGCATGTGCTTAAACTAAAAGTCTGGACCTTTACACTAGCGTTCTAGTTAACGCCTTTTCCTAGCCTATTCACTAGACAAAATGTTTCTGTATTTTTCCAAAAACCAGTGTAATTGTTCTTTTTGAACAATTATTTTTGTATTTGTACAGTTATGGTTACAGGCTTTCTCCACCTCCAAACACTCTTATTTTGAGTGTAATTAATTTGCCAAAAAGGAGAGAAAGCATTATTGTTTCTTCAAATTTTCTATAGATACCGTGATAATATCGTTACCGTGAATTATTTTGGCCACGTTAATCGTGTTCTGAAAATGTGATATTGTGACAGGCCTAGTTGAGGTCCAATTGGGATTCAGCAATCGTCTCTTCCTTTCTCTTCAACACTCTTCTCTTTTTTTTTCCTTGTTCCAGCTCCAGCTCTCTCCATCTTTCTTTCCCCTCTAGTAAATCTAAACCCTGTTGATGTTAATGTTACCTAATGACACATCTACATGGTTCTCCGGCATCAGAAGAGCATGCTTCAGTGACCTCAATGAAATGGTGCCAAATCTAAATGGCACTATGTCCCCTCCCTCCCCCAGGTTAGTGTGCCATGGCCTCCAAACCACACCCTCCTCTAATGAAGAAACACAGCCAGTCGGATCTGGTGAGCAGGCTGAAGACCAGGAAGATACTGGGGGTCGGCGGAGAGGATGACGAAGGAGAGGTTCATAGATCAAAGGTCAGTAAGGAGCACTTACTTGCATGTGTGCATCTCTCTCTCTCTCTCTCTCTCTCTCTCTCTGCAATTATCTAATCAACCAATCACATGGCAGTTGCTTCAATGCATTTAGCGGTGTGGTCCTGGTCAAGACAATCTCCTGAACTCCAAACTGAATGTCAGAATGGGAAAGAAAGGTGATTTAAGCAATTTTGAGCGTGCCATGGTTGTTGGTGCCAGACGGGCCGGTCTGAGTATTTCACAATCTGCTCAGTTACTGGGATTTTCATGCACAACCATTTCTTGGGTTTACAAAGAATGGTGTGAAAAGGGAAAAACATCCAGTATGCGGCAGTCCTGTGGGCGAAAATGCCTTGTTGATGCTAGAGGTCAGAGGAGAATGGACCGACTGATTCAAGCTGATAGAAGAGCAACTTTGACTGAAATACTCGTTACAACCGAGGTATGCAGCAAAGCATTTGTGAAGCCACAACATGCACAACCTTGAGGCGGATGGGCTACAACAGCAGAAGTCCCCACCGGGTACCACTCATCTCCACTACAAATAGGAAAAAGAGGCTACAATTTGCACAAGCTCACCAAAATTGGACAGTTGAAGACTGGAAGAATGTTGCCTGGTCTGATGAGTCTCGATTGTGTCTCGATTTCTGTTGAGACATTCAGATGGTAGAGTCAGAATTTGGCGTAAACAGAATGAGAACATGGATCCATCATGCCTTGTTACCACTGTTCAGGCTGGTGATGGTGGTGTAATGGTGTGGGAGATGTTTTCTTGGCCCACTTTAGGCCCCTTAGTGCCAATTGGGCATCGTTTAAATGCCACAGCCTACCTCTGCATTGTTTCTGACCATGTCCATCCCTTTATGACCACCATGTACCCATCCTCTGATGGCTACTTCCAGCAGGATAATGCACCATTGGAGATTCTGGTTCTGAGGCTTCAGTGTGTTACTAGAACACGTTTCTGGACCAGTTAGGTGAATGTACTTGTATCTTGGCTCAACTTTTGGCATTGCATGACCTGGTAAGGATATGAAAGGGGGTCACTGTATTTTAGATGTTTTCAAAATAGTCTTTTTTGAGTTATTCTTTCTGAGTGAATATTGGCCTAATTCTGCCCAGCATGCCTTGTTTGTAATTTGCCTTTCGACATGTTGGAGAAACTTCCAAAATTATGCTTGCGAGGTTACAGTGGGGTGTTTGTCCCACTGAGGAAAATCTGGAATTGGATGTTTCATTCCTGAGGCTTCTGTGCTGTAGTAGAACAGGTTTGTGAACTCAGACAGGACCATTTGGATGAAGGGAGTCTAATATCTTTGTTGAACTCTTGGAATTGCAGGGTCCTCTGTCTGTCTCTCTGTCTGCCTGCCTCTGTTCTATTGTGTTGACTGTGAACCCATCACACCCCAGTGAATTTTGATCACCTAGCTGGCTGTACGTGTTCCCATGCTGACGCTGCTGAATAACCCCTTGGGGTAACACACACTCTTTGCTCAGCCCTTCTCTCACATTCACTCACATGAGGCCCATATACATGAACACACACATTAGCACAAACGCTAATGTAACATCCTTACAAAAAACATATGCAGTTTACAATGTGCCACATCAATAGAGTAAACATTCTATGTGCATAATATAACATGAATATAGCACAGTCTACTTACAGAATATAACATGAATATAGAACAATCTACACACAAATTATTTGGTGAATGCAGTAATGTCTACATACCAAATATATCATGAATACAGTAATTTCTGCATACAGAATATACCATGAATACAGTACGGTCAACATACAGAATAGACCGTAATTCCCTGTTCATAACCCGCACCATGTACAGCTCTGGAAAAAATTAAGAGACCACTGCACCTTTTCCTTTCCAAAAAAGTCGAAAAGGAAGGTTTTGAGTGAGGAACAGAAGTGTTAAAATTAAGAGACCACTGCAAATTGAACGCTTCTGTTCCTCACTCAAAAAAAGGTGCAGTGGTCTCTTTAATTTTTTCTGGAGCTGACAATGTATTTTTCAGGGAAGACCTTGCTTATTTCAGCAAGACAATGTCAAACCACATTCTGCACATTTAACAACAGCATGGCTCCGTAGTTAAAGAGTCCAGGTGCTAAACTGGCCTGCCTGCAGTCCAGACTTGTCACCCATTGAAAACAAGTGGTGCATTATGAACTGAAAAATACAACAAAGGAGACCCCGAACTGTTGAGTAGCTGAAAACCTGTATCAAGCAAGAATGTGAATACATTTTGCTTTCAAATAGACACTTTTTTTCTATTAAATATGGGGATAAATAATTTGCAAATCAGTGCATTCTATTTTTATTAGCATTTTATGCAGCGTCCCAACTTTCTTCTAAACGGGGTTGTAGGTGAAGAAGTTAAAAGGAGTCTCAAGGTCATAGGTCGGATACTGTGTTTGGCTGAGTTTTTGTGATGTCTGTTTCATTCTACCCGTCTTTCCTTGTTTAGATTTGATAAAGAACTACTCTCATTGAATTTGGTACACCCATGCTAACAGCTAAGTGAAGGTTATGGCTACTGTATGTTTTGGTTAAGGGCTATACAGGATATTTGGGATGACCCTACCCTTAAATCTACTTTAACCCCTCCTCTTACCTTAACCCAATTGCTCCCAAACCAAAACATTACCATCGAAAGGGAAGATGGTTTTCAGTGTTTTTTTCACTATCTGGCATTTGACCCATGTAAATTACTTAAATGTATTCTCAGGACAACCTAGTGTGGTGACGCAACTTGTGAGAAAGAAGAGTGAGTCCTTGAAAGCCATTTTCTGCTTGTTTACAAGTGTAAATACTCCTGAGGAGAATATTAAATAGTATTGTGATTATAAGCTTGCTTCATCCATTAAACAGCAAACACTGAAGATGTGATGTGTTTTTGTGTCAGTTCGGTTGCCGTCAGAGTGGCACAGCAGGTACGTATTCCCCTGATACCACGACCCCTGACCCGCTCTTCTCACATGACACAGTGAGTGACACAGCAGGTACGTATTCCCCTGATACCACGACCCCTGACCCGCTCTTCTCACATGACACAGTGAGTGACACAGCAGGTTGATGTGGGTGAGACGTCCTCTCAGGACGGAACCCATGACACACAGCAAAGTATCCAAAATTATCCTCTGACCTTCACTGCATTAACTATGATGGTAACCATGGTACAGACACACGACAAACACACTTCGTCCCTGTAAACACACACACGACAAACACCCTGCCCCGGTAAAGACACATCCACGCACGACACGCATCTCATCCCTGTGAACACACACGACACACGTTGTTCCTGTAAACACACACTGACACACACGGTGTGCCTGTAAACACACACACGACACACGTGCCTCGTCCCTGTAAACAAAGGAGGGAAGTCATCCTTATGGTGCCCCGCTGGCCTTCTGTTCTCTGGAAACAAACAGTGTCCGTTTCCCCGGAGACTGAGAGCGAGCTTCCTCGCCCAGGCTGCTGCGATGCCAGTCCCCAGGCAAGTGGTTCCAGTAGGCCACCCTTGAGGTGTGGAGGGTTTAGGGTGGGTGGGCACGTGCCAACAGGGATGTCCTGCCCTGGCTGTGTACTCACTTAGCCCTCCCTCCACCCAGACTAGAAACCACGAGAGGCTCAGGCCGGCCTCTTGCTGCAGAACGTAAAGCACTGGAGAGAAGGAATCTGTGAGGATGTACTGGAAATGACTCTTTCGGCCCTGTTTTTTTTTGGGGGGGGGGTTGTTTGTTTAGTCAGGAAGTTGGAAATGAAATTTGTTCCCGGGGGTTGTGGGGCAATGAGCAGTGACTGACAATAACAAGAGCGTGATAAGAGCTCAATAGTGATATAAGGTGGATTTTTCATGATGTAAACTGTTGTCTTGCGGAAAGCAGCCCGGCTCAGAGTGATTCATGGCCAGCGAGACCATAATAGTCTGGATTATGGTATGGTTGTTTTCTCCCTCCATTGTATTTCCCTCCTTTTCTCTTCCTCCCGCTTCCTATCTCAGCCCCCCCTCCTTCCTTTAATTTTGCGTCTCTCCCGGCTCCATCCGTAGCCAAGTTTTGTGCCGGTGATTGAGCCTGTTCAGTTGCTCCGTGTTCCTGCTGCTGCAGACCTACACCACCATAATGCAGGTTTAGGCCGCTGCCAAGATTGAGTACCCAGTGTGAGACCCATTGTCTTAATGGTTTGACCAGCTCCGGTCTGAACCATTATTTACACAGTCAGCCAGAGACAGGCATGCAGACCTCAGCTCCAATGTCAGTAGAAATGAGATGGTTAGGGCTGGGTTGGCACCACAGATCCAATTGGATTCACCAGTTAGTGCCATTCTGGACTGCTTATGCTAAAGCCACTGGTTTAAACATGTCATTGCACATAGCAAGCACCCAATGGAGTTTTAATAGAAATAATGTCTAGTTTGGTGTTAACTGTATGGGTGTGTGACAACACATTAAAAAAATTATCCAAGGCCCTCAGAAGAAAGTTTCCAAGCTATTCGTAGTACATAGTTCAGAGCGTCCAACAGATGAACAATTCATATGGACATTGTACAGGTCGTCCTGTTAAATTCAGGCCAAAACTTACCCAAAGATGCTCATACAAGTCTCTGAACCCCAGAGCAACAACAGGGGAGCTACAGGCCTCTCTTGCCACAATCATTGTTGAAGTGCATCAGTCAGCTGTCAGAAAGAGACTGAACAAACCTACATGGGAGGTCAGGAAGGTTGAAGCCTCTGCTCTCAAAAAAATATAGAGTCTGAAAAATGACTGGCACCTGGGTAAAGACGAACTCCTGGAACAATTTGTTCTTGACAGGCAGACTGGTTGAGTTATAATAAAGGCATGAGCCTTTATATCTGATATCTGACATACGCTTATAAACAAATTTGCCTAAACGAAATAATTATTTTAGCTAAATAACATGAGAAAAATATTACACTGGTATTTCTTTATATTGCTTGAAAACAAATCTTGTATTTTCTGTAGCTGAATTCATTCATGTGCACAAGCTCGCCCTGAAAAAGGAAAACTGACACACCAATGAAGAAGCAGTTTTCTTTATTGACCTTATTACTACCCTCCATGTTAGGATGACCACATTTTCAAACCACCAAACCGGGAGCCTAAAGTGTACCACACGTTCATGCACGCGCACAGGAATGCTCTTATGCACGCATGTTGGTCATCTTGCGTGTTTGTGGTTGGTGGAGCGGAGGAGCTGGCCCTGTTTACTGTTTTCACTGTCCTGTCTCTTTTTCCGCTCCCTTGATATTTGAAAATAATTGTAGCTTTGCTAAGCAGATAAACGTAGTTGTTTGTTTGGCTTCGATTCGTAAGTGGAAACATTACAGTAGTATTACAATAATTCCATGTGTGGTTCTGGGTGTAAATTTGAAAATGAAACCACTGTCTGCTACAAGCCACTTATGTAAATAAAGATATTAGTCATAAAATGTCCTACACACAGGGCTTGACACTGGCACCCGCCAAATGCGGGTAGAATTTGTCTGTGGCGTGTAACGCAGTCACTCTTACTATAGCCACTTTGGCGGGTGGCATTCGATATATCTACACACAGGGTTTTTCCTGATTTCAAAGTTCAAAGGCAACAGCCTTCCCAAAATCTCGCACCGCCTCTGTGTGTTGGCATAGTGAGACATGATTTTGCGCTCATATAGAAAACGAAACATTGCAGTTAAAAACACTGTAGGAGGACACTTTTTCCATATTGAGTGTTGCCAGGTGGGGTATGTTTCCTATTCAATTTGGCTGTTTTTAATGGGCTTGAGCTGGTCGATTTTTTTTTTCTCCGGAGTCTATCATTCTCATCTTCATCCGTTTATCCGGTATCGGGTCGCAGGGGGTTAACAGCTCTAGCAGGGGACCCCAAACTTCCCTTCCCCGAGCCACATTTGCCAGCTCTGACTGGGGGATCCCGAGGCGTTCCCAGGCCAGTGTCGAAGTATAATCTCTCCACCTAGTCCTGGGCCTACCCCGAGGTCTCCTCCCAGCTGGACGTGCCTGGAACACCTCCCTAGGGAGACGTCCAGGGGGCATCCTTACCAGATGCCCGAACCACCTCAACTGGCTCGACGCAAAGGAGCAGCGGCTCTACTCCGAGTTCCTCACGGATGGCTGAGCTTCTCACCCTATCCCTTTTTCCGGAGTATTCGTCTGAATTCAGTTTACTATGAATGAAATCTGGCAACCTTGCATACAGGACCACAAGGGTCCAGACATCGAGGAGATGAGTAATGTCTGGAAAATGAGTGCATCCCAGTTCTCTTTTACACCCAAGCATGTCAAAATATTCCAATAAAACTTAATAACCGCAAACTAAATTTAACCAACAAATCTATTAACATTTTTAAAACTTTTCAGGTGACTTCTAGTAGCCTAAAATTACACCTTTGTTTTTAAAGAGAGATCGCGAGACAAACGAAGGTTACTGGTGAAAAGACCACCAGACTAGGGTATGTACTATCACCAAAAACATTAGGTTATATATACAATATATACCGTAAAAAATATATATAATTAACATATTTAAGTTACTAACAATATAAACATATGAACGTGAAGACGCAGGATAAGCGACATCAGCAGAGCCTAGTACAGCTGAAGGAAGTCGAGGGCGATTAACGATGGGGCGTCAATGCAAGGATGAGGAAAAATAACTTGACAAGGCTGTATTAAATACAGCTGTTTCGTTTTTTATGCAAGTCTATATGAACAAGAACATAGTATAACCAAAATGGAAAACAATAATGACTGCGATTAATTATAAAGCTGATGGGTGATTTTCATATTTATTTTAATAGTTCTAGGTTATATTAAGAATAAGTATATTGCTTGCGTATTTTGGTCGATATTAGGGACGATATTGTAGCGTGCATTAGCTGCTCAAGTGGACATGGACAACAGGGCAGATTTAACACCATAATAGTTGTCTTTTACAAGTGTGTAGCCACGTTATATAAATTATTTCACAGAGGGACGTCCGGTAGAGTGGGATACCACCTTTGCCTAATAGTGACTGAACCAGTGAACAAGACAGGCTAAGATGTAGCACACCATAGTCAGATTTTATCAAATAAACATAATTCCCCAACAACAAAATGGTGGCTAGTGAAAACTCTCAGTGGCTAGTATAGAAAACCACTAGCCACGTGGCTGGTGATCAAAAAAGTTAATGTCAAGCGCTGCCGACACACAAAAACAGGAGTAGGCCTATACTGTGTAATGTTTCTTAAATAATAAATGGAAAGTGTACCAATTAAGAAGATTTTGATCCATTTCCTTTAACTTTGTGTGGCAGAATCTTTAAAAAAAAATATCAGGTGTGACAAAACAGTTCATCTGCCACTTTAAGGGTGACAAGGTAACCATGGTAACAGAATCACTGCGCTTTTCTCTCAGAGAAAATCTGTCACTAGATGAAGTTTTAGCGAGCAGTTGCTGTTCTAACTCTAACCAAAATTGAAATACCAGCACGTATATAAACAAAACAATGTTAGGGAAACACCCAATTAAGTCTCACTTGAGGAGGTACATATTTATTTGTGCCTTAATTATTCTGCAATATTTGATCTCTATCTTGCTTGAGTTCTTTCTACCCCTTCTTTCCCCCCATGCTTTTGTAAACTACAGGGAGTTTCTCACACAAACAGGGTAGCCTGAGTGGTCCATCCACTGGGCCTTTAGAGCTTTGTCTGCATTCTTTCCTGCATGTATTTGTGACTCTCTTGACTGGAGGACTGACATGGCCTCAGGGTGAGAATTCGATGGCTGGTCGAATGACATCTATTCAGCCACTTCAGGCATGTGATTCAATGTAGCGCATGGGTCAAATTGCAGTCTATGACCTAAATAGTGGACCACTTTTGACCAGTGGCCTATAGGGATTTGTGGTCGGAGTAGGGTGGTATTTGGAAGCTGTCGGGTCCTGTTGTTCTAAAATGCAGTGGGAAGAGAAGAGAGAGTTGTCAGCTGTTTTCATGTGGTGTTTTCTAGGGGCACGTGTTGTGTACTTTGGCCTGCCTGGCAAAGGGTCAGGGATTTTACACAAGACTTCACCCTGGCTTTGCGCTTGCACATTTTTGTCATGTTTTGTAAATGTAGTTTTGAGCAATTACAAAAAAGCCATTCAATACAGCTCTATTTGTATATGTTTTATCCTGGCCTTTTTTTCATGTCTAAAACTTACCTGAACTGTGGTTCAGTCTCAGCTTTGACTGTACCCGTCTGCCTGAAGATGCATATGATTCTCACTACTTTCAAGTTTCTGCTCCCAAGACCAGGAATTTGCTCGGGAAGTAGAGGGAACGTTGGTGGGCGACATAATGAAGAGCTATTTGCTGATTCGTTCTGAAAGACGTTTTCTGCTAAATATAGTTTGTGACTCATCATAGACCAGGGTGTCTGCTGACACTTTTTGTGCCCTGTACTAATGTCAGGTACAGTTCTTAACTAAAGAGATGTTAACTAGGCTAATTTAAAACAGATGTGTCTGGTAGAGTATTGTTCTTACAACGCCAGGGGTGTGGGTATGATGTACTCTCTCTAGATAAGATGTAAGCACTTGTTATTCACTCTGAATATAAGCATCAACTTCATTACTTACATGTAACTATAAGAATTTACTCTGTGTCTCTGAATAAATGAGGCCATTGATATATTCTTCAAACCCTCTTCCATTTTCATTGAATGAAATACTGTTAAATGTATACATATAAATATTTACATTTCTCTGTCTGTCTCTCTCTCTCTCTCTCTCTCAACAGCTTAGTCAGATGCTGGGGAATGATATCAAGTACCAGGTGCGAGAGCCAGTTGGTCTGAGGTAAGATGGCAGAAAGGAATATGGATAATCTAATGTTAGTCTCAGATCCACAAAATATCTGATTTTAGTCTCCGGTCCACAGGAAATCTTATGTTGGTGTCAGGATCTAAAATATAATAACCCTTGAGCAAGGCCTATGATAAGTGTGTCTGCTAAATTACTGAAATGTTCATTTAAAATCCAACCCGTTCCTGTCTCTGCCCCTGCTGTCTTCCTGCAGGGTCTGGATCTTGCTCTCTGCTGTGGGCTTCACGGTCATGTCCCTGATGGTGAGTCCATACTGGGAGATACTGGGTCGTACCACCCGTGATGGGCTGCTTTTTGTCTCTTTGTGTGTGGGAGTGCAAGAAGTAGTATATGACATCATCGTTCCTTACTGTCTTTTCCCTCACTGACTCTCTCCTCTTCTAGCTCTCTTTACTGAATAGCATTAAAGTCTAGGCTGTTTCCCCATCTCTGTGGGTCATCTGGGACCAACAGCCCTGCCTTTGTCTTACCAGTACATTTACTGTGTATTTGAAAGGCCTAAGTCCCTGTTACTGTTCGTGTGAATGGCCTTACTGTTGAGGTACAGGAAGCCGGGACTGTTCAGTAGTGAATTACTTTGTCCTCACTTGAATGGTGTATTTGAGGAGGAACTGCCTGGTGACGTTGTCCCAGACAAACCCGGCCTTCTTGGAGGAGGAGATGATTCCGCTCCAGGCCCTCAGATTGTCTTCCCCTCCCTCCCTCCCTCCCTCCCGCTTGCTTCAGCGGTGCATGTTTTAGGGACATGACTGGGTACAGTTGTGTAAGCTTGTGGTCAATAGAGCTCTACTTGGGAATTAAATGCCTGGGGACTTTGGGGCAGACAGTCCGTATCTATCTAGGAACCCCTGACTTGGGTCCTTGTTCTGTCAGAGTGGTTGTTGTCTGACTGCGACGTCGCCTGGTTGTGTAAGTTGGCCCAGGCTCTGGTGTGTTGGGCGAGGGACTAAATGTGTGTCTTCCCAGGTCTTGGTGTGTTGAGTGAGGATCTAAATGTCTTTTCCAGGCCCTGGTGTTTCCCAACCAGCTGTATGAGGTGATGTTTGAAGAGGAGATCAGCAACGCTACGGTCTCTATTAGACTCTATGGAGGAGCCCTGCTTAGTAAGTACGCACATACACAGGCACGTAGGCGTAGACACATTAAAGTGTACTCTCAAACACAGACAGACAGACAGGCAGACACGGACGGTGGGTCAGACCCACCCAGATGGACAGTCCGACAGAAACTGATCGGAACTCTCGCACACTTACCCTTCCTTTTGATGATCTCTTTCCTTCCTGCAGTGTTCATATGATTTCTCTACCTGTCACCTGTCCCGGTGCTGTCAGGTTCCATGTTCCGTTCCCATCACCATCATACATCATCAGTGCATGACTAGAGCAATTAGTCTCATCCCAGACGGCATGTAATCTCCTCAACGCAGCAGAAACGTCTTCAAGCTACACGAGCACAGGCCAGGAATTTCATTAGATTCAGTATTGCCCATCCACATAGTTGAATCAGCGGCGTCACAGAAACATCACTCAAAAGTACCACGCAACAGCCTTAATCTCTGGATGGAACGTTCCAGATCACCATTTAGCCGGCAGTGCTATGGATAAGATGTCTCCCATTGGGAGGGTGGAATGACGGAGAGAGAGAATTGGTTTCTGTACGTGTTTGTGCACGTTTTGGTCGTGGGCTTGTGTATGTTGGGGGCGGCCTCCCATTCTCTTTCTTGTAACAAGAATATTCCCCTCATTTATTCACTCTTTAATTTCTTATTTAGCGGGATGTTTTCCCTCTGCCGTATAGAGCATATTAATGTGTTGTGCAATTATTTTCTCACCCCTGCCCTCTGCAACACATCAATTGGATTGCTTGGAAAATGAGAAGCAATTTATTGTACTTGCATTCATTTGAAACAAGGTTGCCAATATGTAATCTCATTCAGGTAGGAGCGAGTTAGTCAGTCATTTAATGACCTGCCGGTGGTGCTTTGGATCACACATGGGATCAAACAGTGTTGTTTCTCTGTATACCACCACCAACACAGCTACGACTACTACAACTACCACCACTAATACTACCACTACTACAACCACTGCCACCACCAATACGGCTACGACTACTACAACTGCAATCACTAATACTACCACTACTACAACCACTACCACCACTAATACGTCTATGACTACTACTAAAACCACTACCACAAATACTACTACTACAACCACTACCACCACCAATACGGCTATGACTACTACTAAAACCACTACCACTAATACTACTACTACTACAACCACCATCACCAAGAATACAACAACTACTACCACCACTACTACAAGTACTACAACTACTACTACAGCCACCTCTTCTACTACCACCATTGCTATAACTACTACTACTACTATTATCACTACTACTACTGGTACCGCTAAAACTGCTGCTGCTGCTGATACTACTACAGCTACTACTACTACTACCACCACCACCACCACTACTATCACTACCGCCACTACTACTACTACTACTAGCCGGGCTTGCCTGGAACAATGCAACTAATGAGAGAATCATCTCAAAACATTTTCTTTAGATTCTGACCAGTAACTGAATTGTAGTCACATTGAATCTGAAATCACATATAAAAAATCTGCCATCATTTCCTTGGTCAAGGCACGTAACCCTAACTACTCCCATCATTGTTTATTCATTGTGTCCTGATCCAAATATACCATACCAAACCATAATAAACCTTTCTCACATTAGACAGTAAATGTTAATTCTGTTTGTGACATAAACCATGCATGTGCGTCCAGTTTCAGCCTGGTTCCCCCACTTGTCTCTTTTTAATGGAAATATATTTAAAGCCATGGTAGAACATATAATTATGCAAAAAGTAGGAGATAAGGGAAGTTAATAGTGCATGTTGTTGACGTCAAATGGCTGCGGATTATACAGTAGATTTTAATGTTTCTAATGAAAACCGTAACTCCCTCAAATGTTCTCTGAATTCATTTGCGGATTAGCCCGGGACATTGCGGGGGGCATTGCAATTGGCCAGCGGTGTCCGGCTTAGTGGGGTTAGTAAACAAATATTGTTGCCTTGCCTTGTTGCACTGTAGTGACTCCTTGTGGTAGCTTGGGCTTAATTAAGTTGGATGGCCAGAGAGTGCATTCCCTCAGGCGCACAAGGATTCTGATACCCTTCTAGATGAGGCAAGCAAGAACGTTTATTTATATTGCACAATTCATACATAGAAGCAATTCAATGTGCTTTATAAAGAAAAAATAATATATATAAAAATACAAAATAGCATAAAAACAAATACTCAAATGAAAGCATCAAAACAACATCATAATAATAAAACATAGAATACAAAAATAGAAATCATTCCCAATAAATGTTGCTGTCTGGCACTTGCGTAACTCATTGTTGAAGCTGCCAAGGCTTTGTTTATAGATGTCATTGTGAATTTGAAGTTTAGTTTTCCTCCACTTACGTTCCGCTTTTCTACATTCTCTTTTCAGGGCGTTTACCATCATTGTGGTTCTTCATGGTGTTTTCTGTTGGCTTATTGTTTTGTTTAACTTTACTGGTGTAATACGATCCATGACATTCAACATTTTGGCATTAAAATGATCCAGGAGCACATCAACTGACTTAGCACTTATTGTTGGAGAGATATGGCTTCCATAAACTGAGCATTTCTGTACTTTCATTAATGTACCTTTTCATAACAGAAACCGAGTTGACTGGAACATCCGGGGTGATCAGTGATTCAAAACGACACAGAAATTATCAGACAGTGCCAAGTCTTTAACCATGACAGAGGAAATATCCAGACCTTTAGAGATAAGCAGATCTAGAATGTGGCCTTGAGTGTGTGTACACTCTTTCACATGTTGAGTGAGATCAAAAGTGTCAAGTAGTGCAAAAAGTTATTTGGCATTATTGTCCGTATTATTATCTATGTGGATGTAAAAATCCCCTGTAATAATAAATACGTTATAATCAACTGATATAAAATAAAGTAGTTCAGCAAAATCACCAATAAAATTGCAAAATATCTTGGAGGTCTGTAATTGGTTAAAAACAAAAAAAATGTGGGTACCCTTGAATGTGGAACAGAGGTATTAAAAATAAAATTACCAAGTGTATTTTGTGAAATTAGACAGGTTTACTTTATAAGTTGCATACACTAGATTCCTTCTATTTCTAATCAACACAGGAATAGCGATACCGGGTCCTGGCTTGTACTCAAAACAGTCTGCATTGCTATTTTCACAATAGCAGGGACCCAAAGCACATTACCGAGTATATTCTGTGCTCTGTTGAAATACAAGACAAGGTTGTTGACGATGGGGCAGTGGTCTAAGCAATCGTTTTAAACCGGGCTGAGGAGTGGGACGTAGGGAAAGACGAAGGTTGAAGAAGGTTCCATCTGAAGTTTCATTATTGTAAGTACTCATATTAGCAGGACTGTGCTGAAGGTTAGAATGTCTCTTTGAAATCCATTCAGCACTGTGAAGCACAGAGTCTGAGCGCTGATGGCGCGTCGCACAGTGATGCACAGCCCTTTGTTCCAGTTTTTGGTCTGAATCTATATTTTCAGACCCATAT
This sequence comes from Esox lucius, assembly GCF_011004845.1. NCBI lineage: Eukaryota > Metazoa > Chordata > Actinopteri > Esociformes > Esocidae > Esox > Esox lucius. The sequence goes on from NC_047587.1 coordinate 14,340,653, forward strand.
TTCAGTCAGTCACATAAGGAGTTACAACTTTCAGTCATTCTTTTCCTCTCTCTATTTACACATTTGCAGTTTTTTAGGCAACTATATGTTTTTGAGGGAAATGGCAAAAGAGCGATAATGCCAAGGGACAAGACCCTGTCTGTCTCTGGGTGACTGCCGTTTGGAAATCTCTTGTTTCTGGTAGCACACAATGCTCTGAAAGGCTACACATTAGAGCGTGTCATTCGGTTCCACTAAATCAGAGGTCTCAAACCGGCTCCACGGAGGGCAGAGTGTCTGCAGGTTTTCGCTCCCACCTTGTACTTAATTGACTAATTAGGTCACTAATTGGTTAGTTTCTACCCCCACCTGGTTGTTTAGGTCTGAACTGGGAACCAATTTCTAGAAAAAACCAAAAACATGCAGACAGATGGCCCTCTGTGGAACCGGTTTGAGACCTCTGCACAAAATTGTTTGACAGTCACTATAAAGGGAGAGATGGACTGTATGGATGGCGCAATATGTGCTACATCTCAGTTGTATCCCCTCAGCTGTTCAATGTACTATGTATACCTTTACCGAGGCAGTTAAAACAACATTGCATTGCCATGGAGAGAGAGAAGGCGTCAGGATCAACAGAACACCATCGCCTTCAGCAAATGGCAAAATGATCAATCAGCCATGATTTCAGTCAAGCCGCCACCTGTGGATAAACAGACTCACCGTTGTTTTAAATTACACTGGGATTGATTGGAATGTTGCGATCCAGTCTGGGCCTATCCAAGACAATGGCCGAGTACAGCCATTCAGGATGCAGCAGTGGGAGTGCTGAGGTCAGACAGAGTGGGCACACAGCCTGGGCTGACACACAACTAAAGTATTCCACAGTGGATCAGCTGCTCAATTAGCTTCTGGGTCTATACTTGTTTGGAGAACCAGAACAAAGAGCTTCACCTGTCTTAGAAAAGGACGAGCTGTTCTATCAGCCGTGCTAATTCATGAGAGCGCTGCTCTTCATCTCACACATGTCATCATTTCAGGATAGGTCTATGGTTCCGTTGCGTTTCAGTGGTCTGTCCACAAAAGGCAGAGCACACAAAACAATTTTTAAAGTCACCCAATTGGCTGCCAGACTTGAAATTGATTTGAGAGTAGTTTAATCGATTGTTCAAGCGTCAGTCGGCCATGCACTTGAATGCAGGTCTGACATGCTTTTATGTCTTCTTAGTCTGAGCCTCAGATCCCTTCAGACTGACCTTGTAATTCTTTCAAAGGTCAGAACCACGATGTTTGGCTGGGCTGCCTTCAGTCACCATGGTCCTGGCATTTGGACGGGCCGGCCAGGGGATTGTTGGATCTCCGAAACGGCGAAAGTGTTCTGGCAGGATCTCAGCTGACACATTTTTACTGTACCTTCACTTAGGGTGCCGATAAACATATTGTTGGATTTATTCTTCTTGTTCATCTAAATTCTAATGTATCAGGTTTGTTCAGTTCCTGTAATTTTATATACGACACCGTTTCCAATAACATTTGGGAAGCTGTGTAAAATGTTAATAAAAACAGACTACAGTGATGTGCAAATTATTTATCTCTATATTTAATAGAAAATAGTACAAAGAAAACATATCAAGTGTTGAAACGGAAAAGTGTTAGTTTTTGGAAAAATACATGCCCATTTTGAATTTGATGCCAGTAACAGGTTTTTAACAAGTTGTGACAGGGGCATGTTTACCACAGTGTTGCATCACCTCTTTTATCAATACACCGTAAGCATTTGAGAATTCAGGTGACCAATTGCTGTAGTTTTGAAAGTGGAATGTTGTCCCATTCTTGCTTGATACAGGATTTCAGCTGCTCCACAGTTCGGGGTCTCCTTTGCTGCATTAGTCTTTTCATAATGCGCCAAATGTTTTCTATAGGGGACAGGTCTGGACTGCAGGCAGGCCACCTTAGCCCTCTCCTCTTTAGCCCGAAAGGCGCGGGTTCCATGGTTCCTGAAAATCTAACATTTTGATTCATCAGACCACAGGACAGTTTTCCACTTTGCCTTTGTCCATTTAAAATGAGCTCGGGCCCAGAGAAGGTACTGGCGTTTCTGGATCTTTTTTATGTGTAGTTTCTTCTCTGCATGGTAGAGTTTTAACTTAGTGGATGCTGTGACGTACTGTGTTCACAGACAATGTTTTCGGAAGTCTTCGTGAGCCCGTGCAGTGATACAGAATCGTGTCTGTTTTTAATGCAGTGCTGCCTGAGGGCCCGAAGACTGGTCCCTCATATACAGAGATTCCTCCAGATTCTCTGAATCTTTTGATGATATTGTGTACCATAGATGATGAGATCCCTAAGCTCTTTGCAATCTTTTCATTGTGATATGTTATTCTTGTATTGTGACACTATTTGCCTGCCTGGTCTTTCACATAGTGGTGAACCCCGCCCCAAACCTAACTTCTGACAGACCCATCTTCTCTGGAATGATTTTTTAATACCCAATCCAGGTTTAATAAGGTTTTAATGATTTGCACATCATTGAATTCGGTTTTCCATTACATTATACACAGTGTCCCCATTTTCTGGGAAACAGGGTTGTATATGCTTTTCTAGGTTTCTTTCATATTTAATTTTCTCAGCTCTTGTGAGTTCTATTTATTTGTAGGAAATGTGCTATCTGAAGTTTGATTGAGGACAATAGGGTAATGAGAGGGTGGGAAAGAAGGAGATTGAGATTTTACACAGAAGGAGGGAGGCAGGCAGGTTGCGGGGAGAGAAGGCAAGGGGGGGAGTGACAAATAGGGGAGGGTGGGAGAAGGGAGGGAGGGAGGGTTTGGGAATGGTAGAGAAATGGGGGAAAGGATGAGCGAAGTTCAAACAGGAGGAGTGAAAATGGAGAGAGGGGGTCTCATCTGCTGACCAGATGGCTCCTGGAATGCAGGAAGGGATATACTGCCAGCTCCATCGTCGCCACGCCCCTCTCATCCCCCAGCTCAGCACCACATCTCATCCCACCTGCCTCTCTCACGCGGGCGTGTTTTGGTGTGGATGAGGACATTGAAAATATACCGACAGCTTTGTAACGAATCCCTCCACCACATCCATCAGCTCAACGCCCACTTACCCTCCACCTCCCCACACCCCTGCTCCTCCCGTCACATGTGGAGGTGAGGGACAATGAGTGGAATGGGGAGGGAGAAGACCTGGGAGTGTGTCCAACACGTTTTGAGGAAAGCCTGAATCCCTAGTTTGTCCCAGCATTCCAGAGTCCCTGTCAATAGGACCCGTAATTGCTCCAGCATATGTTGTACTGGGCTTCGGGAACACAACACAGGAAGCCACTGTTGTTGCGCCGCTATCACAGATTCTCCCACTTTAGGGACGTGCATTTAGATGAATCACTGACATATTTAGTACGAGTACGAGTGGCTCGTGTATTAATGTAGCGATCTCCTCCACTGAGCCGTCCACCTTAAACGGATGGATTTATAGCTAGAACAGGAATGCCTACATACAATTGACCCCCATCCTGTGCCGTAACCTCTGACCTGTGGCGTTTCCTCCCTAAGGTCTATCCCTCACCGTGTTTGTTTGTGCCTATATTCACTTGGGTTCACACACAAGGTCATCATTCAGCCTGTGAAGTTTGTCCCCTGACCTCTCACCTCTGCCCCTTCCAGGTCTATCCTTAATATTTTGGAATGGAGTCTATACACAGGAGAAAATCATCATTCAGTGGACTCTGCTCAGTGAAGCTTGCTACTTTGCCGTCCAGTTTCTAGGTGAGATCATGTCCTTCTTCAAGGGTAGGTTGTCAGTTAATTCATTATTTTTGGGGAGGCTCTTGAGTGCCCATTGCAGCCTCCCTTAAAATAATGAATAAAGCAAATTACAGAAAATTATTTGATAGGAATATTCTGTTAATTTAATTGCTGTGTTTTGTGCTCTTGAATCTGCTCCTTGTGATCTTTGGGTTGTGGTTGGGCTTACACTCCCATCTGGTGGTTGGTACAAAATAGCACAGTTTGGAGTCTCAGTGACCTCCCAGTTGTCAAGTCCTTTTCACTCTTCCTTGATATTACAGTTCTTCTTAATTGTGTACAAGCATTATAAGGAATTTCAATGTGTCTGCTGTTTCCTACATTAATTAAATGTTATGCCACAAAATGGTCAATGTTTTTATTGGTAGACAATCTGGTAACAAAATGAAGAGATCTAATTTTTAACCTGCTTATTTAAAATGTTCTTCTGGGAAAGGGATTTTAATTGCGTATGAAATGTTAGGATTGAAATTCCCAATGTATAGCAAATGTTCAAAGTTGCATGTCCAATTTGGGTCAACAAAGTTTTGCTAAGAGAAATTTGTTGATCCTTTAGTCTTTTCAGATTTTGTCATCTAGTGGAATTCATTCAAAGACAACAGTTTTTATGCATATTTCACTTTTAGAGGCAACGGCATAACAAAATGTACCATTTTCCTAATTGCCCAAGATCTTCCGGATCACAAACCGGTTTCTAATATCGTCAGCTAAGCACAGAGGTTATTTACCACCGTCTCATTCGGATCTGGTTTCAGTGACGTCTGTTACCCTGGTGGAGATGGGCTCGTTGCCCAGTGCTGCCCTCCTGCTGCTCCTGAGCAGGATGCTCTTCCTCGGGGTCACCCTGCTCTACTACCACCACCTGGGCAGAGGACGGCCCAAGAAGGTCTGAGAGGACCGGCCTTCATCCAACTAAGGGAGATGTTCAATGTTGTGCAGCTAGAAATGTAAAGTGTAGAATTTGACATGATTCACAGTACTGCAAGACCAACCGCCCACTCATGCCTGGACACAATATATCTATGTCAGAATGCTAGACCCTGGGGTTTGCGCAGGCAGCCCAATTCTGATTCTGTTTTTCACTGACCGATCTGATCAGACCAGCTCTGGACAGGATCTGATGTGATTCGGCAACTGGCCAGTTTGCAGACCAAAGATAAGAGTTGGGCTGCCAGTGTAAACACAGCCTGATGAACCACAGCAGCCAAAGACAAGTTACAGAGGTCTCAATCTGTGAGGAACCAACAAAGCATCTGGTTGTGAAAGTATATTCTGTACGCTACTCATAAAAGAAAAAGGAAAAAAAAAAGGTTCTGTCAGTGTACAGACAGCTGGTATCGTTTTGGCGATTGGGTTGTTTTGGTACTGTTCCGGCCAATCACGTGACTGTGTACATTCCAAATGACACCCTATTCCTTACATAGTGCACTACTTCTGAGCAGATCCCTGGTGACTCCCATTAAAACATAGTGCTCTATAAGGAATAGGGCACCTATTTGGGATTGTCCTGGGATGTAACCTGAAACACCGGGCTGTGTTTCCATGTAGAGTCATTCTAGACAGTTAATTTTTGTTTTCCAGCGTTCCGTGTGTGTTCTGGGGCAGTTGGAAGAGATGTGCTTTAAACGTTCTGTCCCCATCAGAGTCAAGCGCTTTAAAGGTCTTGTTTAGTTTTTATGGTATTGTTTGGTGGTTGTTTTAACTCCTCCTGTGCACCAATGTGAACACAGCACCATGTCCTGCGTTTTTTTTTTTAAGTGGCCCCCGCCCATGCTGTCCATATCTACTCAGAGGTCCACCTGACACACACCGGGAAAGACTTTCAGAACATTGGGGGTTCTGATTGTCCAATGAGTATAGAGATGCTAGCCTTGGTTCCAGATCTGTTTGTGCTATGTTTGCAACTTAGCAAGACAACCGAAACACACCTGGAACCAGGCTAGAGATGCCTCATCCCCTAAATGTTGAAACTGAGCATAGAATATGAAGCACATAGGGAATCAACATTTTTTCAGGGATGATAACATTAACTCCTCAAGTTTTTGTCAAAAAAGGTTTGACCAAAGTGAACTAATTCTTGACAAGATGTCTATTGGCAGCCTACTGTATATGTACACTGAAATATTTAGTGTCCATGAAACAGTGTAACTTTGGTAATTAATTAGTTAACAGCCACTTGGATACTGAGGGTTCTCTTGTTTTTCTGTGTTCATGGTTAAATGGAATGTCAACATGAAAACCAGGGAAAATAACACTTGCTTTCAATGTGTCAGCCATCACGCAGTGCATGTCAGTGTACCAGTTAGGAGGTTATTTAAAAATGTAGCATCATTGTATACACATTCATATTTAAATCCTGCCTTATACATCTTCAAACAACAGTCACCACATGAGTCACACAGAGTGTACATGCTTGTAAATAATGTAACCATCTACTGTATACTGTACCAATGCCATGCGGTGAAGTTCTTCGTAACGGAACAGGGAATACGTATCAATTTCTTTAGCTCATTACTCAAGTAATATTTTCTAGGTTTCTAGTAAAATTAAGTTGAATTAAAGGCCCAATGTGGGATTTAAGGAGTAATCTTGTAATGGTGAGAATCGTGTTTTGCAGTTGTTTCTGCTCTATTTAATTGAATCTGTTTGATATGTTGTAACTACTGTATATTGGCAACAGCCGTTTTTGATTATATGTTAGACAGTTGCATGCAGTCTAGTACTCTGTACAGAAATGTAGCCCCTCCATAGTTCTTTTGTAGCACATAACCCAAGGTCGTACTATGGTCTAGCATGGTGTTTATGGTGGAGGAGAAATGGGCGTTAGCCATGAACATGAAAGTATTTTAATTTTGACAAAAGAGTTGAAAATTATTTTTCTATTTGTGCGTGTTGTCGTTACTGGTACTTTATTTTCCTTCGCATTAAGCCCTGTATGTAAGTACAATGTTCTTTCACATGTCCTCTAGTCCAGGAGTAAGTCAGTGTTACCCTGCAAGGTCCAGGGGACTGTGTCTGGGTCCTTCGTCATTTAGTTTAAAAACTCAGTTGTCTGTGCTAGAGACCATGGATCTTTATGTCCAATAAATGGGGTTTGAAAGGGTGGGAAAAAGGAAATTAGGATTATTTAGCCAATTTTGTCAAGGCAACCAAACACCGCTGACCCTCAGATCTACAGGACTGGCTGAACATCCTGTGCTGTTGGCATAAAGTAATATGCTGGTCGCTCCTACTGCAATCTGCTGAGCGTTCCATACATTAACACACACGTCACAAAAGAATTCCCTCTTAACGTGCAATTCGTAGTCCGGCCTCCTCCAGTTCTGCGGACCGTCATGACAACCGCAGTGATTACAGAGTTTTAAAAAGACTCCACCTCGGTCATGCTAGGTGAACCTTTAAATCATCCGCCTTGCGAAATGCCTCAAATTACTTAAGAGCCACTCAATTTTGGTGAGCTGTTCTTTTTCTCATGGAAAAGATGAAAGTTGAAAGCAATATATGCAACATAAAAAGATTTGACTAAATCACAATCTGTATGTCTATCGTTACTGCCTTCGGGAAACACTTGTCTGACTAGATTTAAGTGATTTGGGTACCGTGTGGCTTAAGTCAAGTTCAGATGTTTACATTTCTCATGTATTCTGTTTGAAACCTGTACCAGTTTGGATGATTTTAGATCAATACTGTAAAATGCTAGTTTTTTTTTTTTTTGTACACTGAAACAGTATTTACTGTGCCTCAAAGGATAATTCTGTCATGGACTTCCACAGTTTGAAATAAATGTTTATTAATTTTTGAGCCTCCTGAATCAATGTTGTGTGTTTATTCCCCATTTACTCATCCGCAATTTGGCAAGAACTGACAGACATTTTAATATACGGAAAAATATATAAGTGCAACATCTAAAGTGTTTGTTCCATGTTTTAATGAGCTGAAATAAAATACCCTAGAAATGTTCTGTCACAGTGTAGGTGAAAAAGCCGAAAGCAGATGCAGGAACAACAATTTACATTTAATTGCCAAAGCAGCGAACATTGTAGTGTTACCACCAACACAATGACCGTTGCAAGACTCCTAACAAAGTAGATAAATGAAAGCTGGTTCTAGGAATGGGATCCTAAAGCTAAAATTAGATACTACCAACAGGTGCAAACACAACAGCGCATGAAGAAGAGAACGCGACAACACTGATGCCAGGTTAACAGTGTGACGTTTAGACAGTACTAGACAACGAATCCAAGGATCTGAGGGAATATACCTACACCCACTAATGGGGAATGGGAATCAGGTGAATGTGGTAGAACGAGACAGACTGCTAAATTCAGCACCCTGTTGAGAGGGGTTGGGAACGATGGTGACTAAAAGGCAGGTGAAATGGACCGGCGCAGGGGAGGTGGTGTAGGAGGCACTGCACCGGGAGGAACGGTTCTATATCGTGAAGCTTTGCCCACAGGGGCTTCGCTCCTATTGATTTACCCTCTCTGCCAATAGGCAGTCACTGAAAAATAAAATATATAAAAATATGCAAATAGCACCTCTCTAGGCCATCTGCCCCATGGCTATTAAAGAGGGGCTCACACCCCAATCTGCCTCCCTTCTTTCTTCACGTGAACGTTTATTTATGCGATCTGGTGATTTTCTACGAGATTCAAGGATGACTCCGCCAGCCTGGCGGAGAAACAATACGCTCTCTCGGTGCAGTATCTTGCGGCCTGCAATAATGTGGGCCTCCTAGCTGCGGCTGTGGCTAGGAGGGCCGCACCTCTTTGTACCCGGCTGAGGTTAGCGAGGTGGCGCGTGCCTCTGCGGCCATCCTGAAGCTGACTCAGGCCAATTCCCTATCGACTGGTAGGGTGATGGCGACATCGGTGGTGCAGGTCCGGCACCTATGGTTGGCCTTGACCTCTCTGAAGGAGCCGGAGAAGGTTCCTTTTCTGAACGCTCCACTTCAGGAGGCCGCCCTGTTCGGGGCTACAGTCACCGAGGCCCTGGTGCGCCAGAAGAGGGACAGAGAGGAGCGTCTCCACTTGGGGCCCCTCTTGCCCGTCCCTTCTTCGTCGGTGGCATCCTCTGCTCCTCCGTTGCGGTACAATCCTGTACCGCAACGGGGCGTTGTCGCAGGCAAACGACTCGATTGGGGCATTCCCTGTACTGGGTCAGCCGCTGCGGGCTTGGCTCCTGAGAGGGCCAGGCTGCGGCGTCAGGGACTGACTGCAGGAGTGGTCACGACCATTCAGGGCGCGAGGGCAGCCTCGACGGCGGCTAGCTATTCTAGCTCTTGATCAGATACCGTTGCGGATGCTGTCCCTTAAAACGGCGCTTTTGTTGGCTCTGACCTCTGCTAAGAGGGTCAGTGACCTGTGTGCGCTGCCGACGCAGCCTGGCTGTCTCACCATTAATGGTGATAGCAGCAGGGCCGTGTTGCTCCCTAACCCGGCCTCTCTGCCCAAGGTGATCAAGGCGTCTTTTCGTTCCATGAAGATGGTGTTGTGGGCGTTTTCTCCCCCTCCCCATGCGGGTGCGAGGGAGGAGCGGTTGCATCGTTTGTGTCCGGTCCGCGCTTTGCCACAGTATGTGCAGCGCACGGCCGCGGTGCGGACCGCGCCCCAGCGCTTTGTGTCTCACGGTGGCGAAACAGCGTCTGTCTCACTGGTTGTGTGAGGCGATTGATCTTGCCTACAGGTCACAGGGTGTTCCTACGCCTGGTGGGTTCGGGGCCCACTCCACACGTGGGGTGGCGGCCTCAGCCGCACTGTTTAGAGGCGTGAGGGTGGAGGACATTTGTGCTGCCGCGTCTTGGGGGACGCCGTCGCTGTTTGTCCGATTTTACTTGCGTGACATGGCCACAGCACTCTGTGCTCAGTGTGGCTGAGTCTGGGGTGTGAGTTGGGTCCGTTGAGCTGCTGGGACAGCACCGTTGACTGCTCCGGGGTACCTGTGTGCTGGAGCGTCTCCTTGTGCGCCGAGTCCGGGTCTCGGCGTGTTCTATGGGCTGACCTCGGACGCTCCTTTTCGGTCAAGGCTGTTTGAGGAGGTTCGGTTGGGTTGGTGCGGTGTGTATATTCGTTTGGGGGCTGTGATCAGCGCGCAACCGTATGTGCTTAGTGGGTGCCGGATGGAAGCGGTTCTGTGTCGTGGTTTCCACGCCTGGGCCGTCCTGTTTGGTACTTATATCTTTGGTGAGGTGGGTGACAGGCAGGGAGAACATCTTGGGCTACGAAAGTAACCATCGTGACGTGTTCTATACTCACCAAGCGTGTATTTCTCCCATTTGAGAAAGATAGATTAAGGCCTAATTAATGTATTTCAGTTCAGTGACAAAATGTAACTTCGTAAAATCTTTGAAGGTTGCACGTTGCCTTTACATTGTTCAGTGTGTGTTGACAGCGCTGTAGCCAGAATAGCCAGTACCCTCTGAACACATTTGTGCCAACACGCCCACCTGACCATAATGCCGGTTTCTATTATTGACTGCATGCGCAGGTGAGGTCCTTGGAACGCAGGAAACATGCCAACCCTCCTATCAAATATGACCTGAAACAGTTTCCCTTTAGGGAAGTGAGCCCCTGCTCTGTTATTTCCTGCCGACTTCATTGCTGTCCTTGGCGTTAAAGCAGTGGGTTAAAGTTAGACTTTGGTTAATGGCAGCTTCTATCACTACCTACACTGATGTCTGACTGGAGGAGGGTCACAACTAATCCTGGATCAGCATTTCTGCTCCCTCTAATGTCTTAGTTTCACGCAGCACCTCAGAAAGCAACCACCAATGTCTGCCACCTGGCTAGAGCTGTATTGTTGTCTGTCTTCCACAGTGATGCCCTTTGGAAAGGGTGGTATAAACTTTCACGGCCGAGGTGTGGGTAGATTACCACACCTCTGTCAATGACTGTCAGAGTCTCTCTGAACTGTGAATTCAACATGTGTTCTGCAACACACCCGCTGAGGCTTGTGGTAAGTTTGCAAGCAGGAAGCATAGACCATAAACCGCTTGCTGAAAGGGAAGTAACAGAATCAACAATGCAATCTAATCCAAACCTTGTGTGTGTGCTTGTGTTGCACACCTGTGCGCCAAACCCTGTGCGCCAAAGTCTGAACCAGACTAAAGATGTTTTTATATCTTTTTTTTTGTTTAGATTTGTGAGGTTGATGCTGGCCCTGTGAACATGCCTAGAAGAGAATGGGATTGTGCATTTATTACATGAAAAGTACCAGGGTCTTTCAAAACCCCCAAGGGCCTCCCCAGTGAAAGTTTAGTGTTGTCATACAGTTGATGTTAATACCCAAAGAATGATTAAAAACCAGTGTACACACCTGGAAGGGCCCATGACTGTGTTTCAGGAGGGCTGAATGGTGCCACTAAAGCATTACTGATTTTGACAGGAAAGTGTATGGATGTATTCCAGGCTAAACCGTGTAGCGTACATCAATTACACGAATGAGGCGGAAAAATTTGCCCCCTTGTGATATTTAAATTTTAAACCCTGTTCCATCCTTAATCTCCCAACGCCCTGTCCGCTGCGCTCTGCTCTGTCTCTCTCCGCCTCTCTCCGCTTAATTGGCATGTAATGCATTCTGTTAATGGTGCCAAAGCCTTCATCTCTTACTCTGCACTGCTTGACCGGTGTTTATAGTACGTGGTACTAAAATACATGGCAGGCTGAAAAGGCTGCTGTCTTACACAGAAAAGGTATGCGTGTTGGAGGTTTAAGTTGTCTTGTTGCAGCTAGATCATCTCCCTGTACTGCAGGTTATATCCTCACTAGACTTTTTGTAAACCTCTTACAACTTCATTGAGCCTGTACATTTTGACATAAAAATGACTTAGAAACTACCTTCGGAATGTGGCAATGTCCATTCGTTCTGCTGCTGCCACCCTATGTTACATCATCTTAAAAGATGAGTGACCTGTTCAAGAGGCAGCCCAGTATGCCCATGCCATGACACTTAGGTCCACCATGCTTCACAAATGAGGTGGTATGCTTTGGATTATCTGCAGCTAAATTCTTTCTCTACACTTTTGCTTTCCCCATTACATTTGTCTCATCTGTCCATAAAACTGTTCAAATACTGCACTGGCTGATATCTGAATTTAGCTAATTTTAATCTGGAATGTCTGTTTTTGGTGCTGCTCAGATGTTTGCATCTATTCTGCTGCCGAAGTTTTCTGCAAACGGTAGGCTTCATTGTGACACTCCAGCTGTCTGGGCAGTTGGTGATTTCAAAGACACTAATTTTTGGTTTGTTTTACACAGCTCTGGTCATTCTTCTGTCATCAGCTGCTGTCCTTTTCACTGGCCAACTTGTTCGGTGCCGATTGCTAAAGACACCAGTGGTTTATTTTTTTTTTCGGGACATGTTGATCGGGAGTGTTGGTTTGGATATGTCCTACTTTTGTGCTATGGTTCTAATTGACTACCTCTTTTAGCATCCAAATCGCAATTCCCAAAACTCACATAAATTGGAGGGATTTATCTCTGACTGCTGTAATTCTTAGTTGGTAAAACGTGTTGAAACTGACAGAAATTAAAGGTGACATACTGTTCTTTTGCCTCATATTCACCATTTAATCACATTTTCATATGCCTGAGTGTAGAGCAAAAATAGACATTTTTACTTTACTGTCCCAATACTGGAGGGAACTGTATTATTATGTTAGGGCTATTTTGTTAATGCTCTAAACGCGTACTATACACTTTGGAAAAGCCTTCATCCTAACTACACAAAATGTACCAAAATCACAACATGGAAACGGCTCGATTTATTGCGAAAAACCACTGCCTATTGTAGAGGCAATGACGGGTTTTCCAACGGATTTTCCCCTATATTTATCACCTTTTAGACACGCAAAGGAAAAATGGAGTAGCCCGTGTCTACCGCGTGGTGGAGCTCTATCAATCCCTTTCCCTTTCGATGCCCGTCAGTTATACAGCGCTCTACCAGTTCCAAACACACACATCAAGTTCTCTTAAACACATACGCTCATCCGGACAGTTGAAAAGACAGAGATCCGTTACATTTTACTCCAAACTGTAAGTATGTATTAACTTTTATGTGTTTTGCTATGGTATATTATTGTAGTTTGTAGTTATTATTAAACAATTTACACGGTTTAGGTATCATGTTTGTGCCACGTTTCAGTGTCATTCTACATTCGTGGTATTCCCTTTAGAAATGGCAGTTCGAAAACTTTTGCCTGGCTTGATATTAACTGATACTGGCTTTTCCGGCTAAAGTTAAACCAGCTAGCTAACTCACAGCCATTTGTTGTCCGTCGCTATACATTGTAAGCTAATAAACGTATTTACCTGATGTATTTTATCAAAATGGAACTTAACATTACCATCTCTAAATCTGGCTATCAAGCCACGGGGTATCCGTATAGAACTAAGATGAGTGTGCGCAATGCATCTTGGTTGAATGTGATAGTTATGATATTTGTTCAGTATAGCTAGTTATTTTGTGCTGTATATTTACAGGATAAGTGAAGTCCGTCTTTTAATTTATGAAGAAGTAGTGTTTTGTTCAGTGGTCTTGGGGATTTTTTTTAATGCGTGCCATTCGACTTTGTAGGCTTGGCACAATAATACTCCGTGTAAACGGATTATGTCTCATTCCACGTCACCCCCACTTTTCCCCGTGTGCTGACAGTTGGTAAAGCGGAGTGCAGGGGACCCTACCAAGGTATTAAGAGATTTTAACCCCGGGGGGTGTACAAGACTATGGATTCAGCGTCGCAGATGTGGAAATGGGTTGTGTGTGTGTGTGTGTGTGTGTGTGTGTGTGTGTGTGTGTGTGTGTGTGTGTGTGTGTGTGTGTGTGTGTGTGTGTGTGTGTGTGTGTGTGTGTGTGTGTGTGTGTGTGTGTGTGTGTGTGTGTGTGTGTGTGTGTGTGTGTGTGTGTGTGTGTGTGTGTGTGTGTGTGTGTGATAGTGAGAAAGAAAGAACAAACGCGCGCGAGTTTGTGTGTGTGTTATGATAGTGAAAACTGAAAATAGAGCTGAGTGCTGATTTGCTCTGGGAAAGTTGTGTGTAAAGCATGACTGAGTTTGAACTGCCCTCATAGCCATGGGAAGCCCCTCTGCGAGGTCACAGAGGATCAGTGTTTTAGCAAAACACTGATTATAGATGTTGGATTATCCCATTTTGTGTGTGTGTGTGTGTAATGATAATGAAAATGAAAGATAGTGCTGATTTGCCCTGGGAACGTTGTCTGTAAAGCATGACAGAGTTTGAACTGCCCTCATAGCCATGGGAAGCCCCTCTGCGATGTCACAGAGAATCAGTGTTTTAACAAAACACTGATTATAGATGTTGGATTATCCCCTTGCGTGTGTGTGTGTGCGTGCGTGCGTGTGCGTGCTTGATACACAGTATGGAGAGGAACCATAAGCTACTTCAACATTTCTGTGGAGAAATTGGCATCTTCCACAGGGCCTTTCTGACGTTCATATTGCACACACATGGATATTCGTGTTAATGTTTGGGGAAAAAGGTTCTTTGTTTGCTTTGCTGAAACCAGTTTGCATACACTAGATTGTTCTCTTGTATATGTTAACTAGAAATCCTGGTCTACATGTCAGGTTCTACCCTCAGTGAATGACACAGTCAGAACATTACTTTGTCTTTTTGTTTGGGGAAAGTAGTATGTATAGTATGCTTACAGGTTCACTCTGTAATTCAAAGGCTCCGCTACTTGTTTTGGTACATAGCTAAGGTTTGTGGCTAAAGAAGTGGGGTGGGCCCGGTGGACATAACCACTGGCATCGTGGCACGCCTCATTCTCATTCTGAGGCCAGTATGCTTATCTACCGTTTATCGCCATTCACCTTAGTCTCAATCTGTCGTTTCAACAACATATTGATAAAACAGCCACTTGCTTTGCTGTAGGGAGGGACGGACTGGAAGAAGTTGGCCAACACCTAAGGGGGGTCTTTGAAATGGCTGGCACCGGGGCATGGTCAGGCTCATTCTAAGGGACGGTCAGAGAGTTCCCTACATCTGTTTTGGATAAGAGTTTGAACATTTCAGGAATTCTTATGACTAAAGGTTACTGGCTTGCCTAGGAAAAGTTGAGTCATTCAGTCTGTAGGCTATGTTCTCTTACAATCAGCAGATTCTGTTCTAATGTAATTAAGGCTTCTTAATCTACGGGCTGGCCCCCAAAGTGGCCCTGGGGCGTATGAGAGGCATTGACGTACAGCTACAATTGCACATGGTTACTGATGTTTAGGAAACCCATGTATTACTTGTTCTGTCTTCAAGGTTATAAAAAAAAGTCTGGTTTAATTTCTCTTTCCTCTATTCCTTCTCTCCCAGCCTCCCCCCCCCACCCCCCTCCCGCCCCCATGGATTTTGAGAAACAGGCGGGGAGAGAGGAGGTACAAGGCATGGAGGAAAGATGAATATAGAACAAGCCACAGTCCCAGTGTGTTCTGCTAACAGTGTGGCCCTGTTGCTATGCCCCAATAGCAGCAGTAGTACACGGCCACACATTATGCCTTTCTCCTCCTTGGAAAATGAATTCACTGTTTGAAGAATGTAAAAGGCCACATGAGGACACAGTTTAGGTTATTTGTAGGCTAGCTACGGTCACTTCTAAAATAATCGACACCGATGAACTTTAACAAGATGGGCTGTATGAGATGAACAACATGAGAAACGTGGAATATATTGTTCTTCATTAAATTATTCAAGGGAATCAATCAATACTACACATGTTTTAAATTATAGCTGTGTTTCCCAAAGGATGGTGTACGTTTTGCACCCTCCAGGTGCAACAGAATTGAAACTTTTCCGATCATTTCTTTAAAATTATATTGGAGTCCACATTGGAAGGGCCCTTGGACCCTAGTCTGACTATGTCCTTTGGTCTAAGGTTATGGATTGCCCTCAACCACAAGTTTCAATGGCATTAAAATCTAGCAAGAGGATGGTTTATGGTTAAAGAAACATTTCTTTATGGATTTTGGTGTATTCTTGAGGTCCTGGTTTTGCTGATTTTCTTAGCTCCTAGCGGAATCTATTTTTAAGTGTCCCTAGGGGCATAAATCATTTCTAATCTTTGCTCATATCTAGCCTAAGTCTAATATTTTGTTTGTTTAAATTCTCTCTGTTCACCATCGAGGCCTGAAGTGTAACAATCTCTTTTAAGGATTGTGTTTTGTGTAGTAGTTAAACTGCTACCAGTACTCCTGGAATTAGTTGACTATATAAAAGCCTGTTTTTTTCTGATGTGTGGGCCCTTCTGGTTTAGTTTGATCCCATCCTGAAGTTTAGTATTATTATTATGGCACAATAGTCACCCTAGTTAATTATATCAAAGTGGCTATTGCACACAGACCGCACTGAAATTTAAAACATGTATAGTTAAAAAATATATATCAAAATGGGACTCAAGCTGGGGTGGTCAAGGCAGATTGGTGGGTTAGGCTGAGAATATCAGAGGGTCGGGAATAACACCATATATCCCTATTTCGGAAATGTCTGGCAACTTATGCCATTTCTATAATGGAATGGTAGAATGAAGCATTGTAATTGGTTGAAACGTCTGCTCAGCCGCAATGTTTGTGTTTGTGAAAGAGCCCCAGAGCCAGCAGGCTGTAGTGCTGATTCTGAACTGTATTCAATATTTGGAGTTTTGCGTTCTTCATGCTGAGTCTCAATTGGTTGTTTGTCCCTTTGGAAAGTAGGTTTAATTCTGTGTTTGCTGAAGTTTACCATTGTGGTCTTGGCATCTGGACCTTTCTTGGAATACCATACTTTTTTCTTGCTGAGATTCAAAGTCAGGGCTCATGTTTGACAGGATTTGTGCAGAACATCCAGCAGCTGTTGTAAAACTAAAAAAAAAAAAAAAAGAAACCTCTATCTTTCTCTGTGCTTGTATTCATGTATGGATGTTATGTTTCTATTTACTTTGTTTTTACGTTCATATGAATCTGTTTTAAAGTAGGCATAGTTCGTTTTTAGAATTGATTTACATTTGATCTTAGTTTATTTCAAACCATTAATTTAAGAGTAAATGAAAACTATAGCTGACATTTGACTAAAAGTGAAAGGACTGAAATAAAATATAAAAACAAAAATGTGACCCTATGAGTCTAATAGCATCTCTGAAAAATACTTGTTTACCGTCTGGTGTTTATGACGCCAATACAACCAATGGACTCTCGAGTTCTAGACCTGCTGTCTTTGTAGTTTTATAACCTTCCCGACACTGATCATCATGTCTTTGACAACTTCTGAGCAAAGCACGGCAGAGTCATATTATGATCAAAACTCACATTGATTCTCATGTGGGGGTTCCCAGTCTCTCCTCTGGTCGTGTCCGGAAACCTACCACCGACCATTGTTTGGTTTGATGCAACCGCTGCATCTGGAAGGGTCTGGAAGGGTCTGGAAAGGCGGCGGTGAAGGGGAGGACTGAGCAGGCTATATTTGGCCCTTTGAAGGGTTAACAAGGCAGCTGGAGTTGGGATGTTTCTTGGATTCTCATGATAGACTGATGCCCAACCCTAAATTCAATTTGCTGTCTAGGCCCAATCCAGCCCTACTGACGGTCATCCATTAAAATACCTGGCAAACGGAATACAAATGTTTAAGGCTGTTCTTGTTTTTATATTTATATAGACCTATAGCAAGTTTTTAAGTTACCAAAAGCACATTATCTATGTGTGTACAGCCTGTGTGGTCTCTTACAGAATGTATACCATACTTAACAGAGTTATTGCTTAACAAAACTATTTCTGCTAGTCCTTTTTTTAAGACACACTTAAAATATTTCCACCCTTCCCATCTGTCTCAAACAAGCTGATATTAGGCGTGTCAATTACCAATCCTTTCTCAAACGTTTTAAAATAGAGGAGTGCTGGCTTTAACAAGGTCAAAATTACAATTGTGCATTTGACCCTAGCGGTCAAATGCACAAGGCCAAAATACCTGGTAGGCAGACGTTTGAAGGGAATTGACAAGATGTCTGTCTCAGGATCGTTCTTGTGTTGTTCCTGGGTTGGCATTGCTGTAATACATCCATGTTGTACTGATGGGGAGTTATCCTCCTCCGTCCTCCTATGATATTTTCCAGAATGTTTACTGTCTTCAAATCACCACAATGGCCAGTTTTATTTTGGGTGGTAGCGTGCATGTTTTCTTTGGTTCATATGGCTGGTTGTATCCAGGCCATGGTTAGGCTGTCCAGAAAAGGACTGGTGATTGTTTTTGGTGAGGGACCAGAGACTGAAACTACTAACAGACATTTTTATGAACATGATTTCAAATGAGGTGGAGGTGTCTTGGTCAAGTCGAGGTATTGAAGACCATTTTTAAATTCACAAGTGTTTATTCAATGGTGCAGAAAACAGAAATGAGATGTTTCTGTCCCAAGAATTGTTTTATTTAAACACATGTGTTTTTTTTATAGGTCTGTAGAGACTGTGTGTTTCTGTATCTGTGTCTTACATCGCTAGATGGGGAACTACTTACAAATGTACAGTACCCATCAAAAGTGTGGACACACCTCATTCAAGGGTATTTCTTTAGTTTTACAATTGTCTGCATTATAGAGTAGGCTAAAATTCAAGACGTGAAACTAACACACATGGAATCAAGTAGCAGCTAAAAAGTGTTAAACAGATCAATATACTTTTTATGTTGTGGATTCTTCAAAGTAGACACATTTGGCCTTGATGACCCTCTTTGCATTCTCTCAACCAGCTTCACAAGGTAGTAACCTGGAATGTGCTTCAATTGCCTTGTTAAAAGTGTGTTAGGGTGGGTGTACAGTGGGTGACAATGTAGGGTTGGTTTACAGAAGACCATCTTTGTTCGTACTCTAGTAGTCCATATTATGAACATGATGCTGTCGCAAGGCCCGATCCCCAGTATAACTCCCTATACCGATGGCCAATCACAGCCTCATCCGGTCCAGTTTAAAGGCCTTTTGCATGATTAGGCCTGGGATCAAAGGGTGTTCCTTTGTGTTTGATATGTCAGTTATTAGATGCTCATCTCCAGACAGGCTTAAATTTAGTGAGTTTATCTTAAAATAGCTAGGTGGGACAACCACACAAACCAGTAATAGTACTGTACATTTTACTCAATGTATTTCTTTAGCTATCTGTGAAGTCAGTCCTCGAAGGAAGAAACATCACTGTGGGGTTATTTTAGATGTTACCTCTGCATCAAAACCATGATGCCAACCAGTTTTAGTTCTAATGTGGTTGTATTGACGTCATTAAAACCCATTTTGGGCAATGGGAAACCACTTGCAAACTTCCCCCCCTTAACCTCACTTTCACCGGCATAGAGCACAAGCTCATTCTGTGACCGACAGCTCTGTGTCTGTAAACATATCAGGGCTGTAGGTTCACAGAGAAAATAAATTAAGAAGTTGTTATCTAAGTATAGAAATGACTGAGTTACACTTTTAAGGTGTGTTGGACTGGGGGAGAGGCCAGGGTTTTCTCTAGGCTGTCTAGAGTGTGTGCACTATTCTTTGCTGTGAAGATCAGTTATTTTTTATCTCTCTCGCATATTCGTTCTCTCTATATATTTGTCTGTTTATTCTTTTTTGTGTGTGCTTTTCTCAGATTTCTTCTCTTTCTTTTTGTCTTTCCTTCCTTTCTTGCTGTTGTGTTACATTGCCAGAGAGCAGCCCTGCAGGGCCAGGTGTTCACAGTCGTTGAGACTCTGAAATAGTGAAATATGCTGTTCTGTCTTCTCCATACTCTATCCTGAGTTCGGGAACATGCTTACCCCCCCCCCAAATAACCTGGGATTTATGGAAATGTTTTGTGTGCTATGGCCTAATGGTTTCCTTTGGTATGTTGCAGAGTCGTAACCATGACGAAGGGATGCATCACGGCAACCAAGTACTTCCTGTTCCTCTTCAACCTCCTGTTCTTTGTAAGTGACATCATTAATTCATGATTTCTTATGCTACTTGCCCTTAGAGTCAAAGCCAGCAAACTTGGCTCACACTGGGGTAAATAGAAGTTATCTAACAACGTCCCATTTATTTAAACTATGGCTAGGAGTTTTGTCTAATTTAAAACAGGGCAAAATGAAAAATATTCCATATAACAAATTAGGAATTCACTAATTAGAAAGTTAGTAGTTGATGTGATCGCTGATGTTAAAAAGACTATCACAAAAGTACAATGAATCAAAACATTATCAAATTATATAATAACAAAAGCAATACACATTCTCTTCTGTAACTGTACATTATAAGTCTAGATATGAATGGAGATAATCAGGTATTAGGCATCAAAAACTGCGAAAGAGAATAAATTATAACAATAAACAATAGGATATGTCTCGCACAATTTGTCCGAAATAATCAGACATTTTAACACAGTCAGATTGTGGGCTGATAAAAAGGTGCATCTCTGTCACATAATTGAATAATCCCAATAACGACTTATTGAAATAAACATTTTTAGACGTGTCAGGTTTATATGTTAATTTAATACGGTGGGCAGTTTTCCAGTTTGGATACAGGCGCTATGTAGGCTGAAATTTGAATATCGTGGGCATTTTAAATATAGTATAAGCTGATTTCCTAGAGATAAGCAAAGTTATGTATGTAATGTTGCCTGCCAACCTGGGGCCTTTCATGCTGTGGCTCTGGCTGTTCATACAGCTAGAACCTGCGATTTTCAGTTGGATCCCTTTCCACCAGATCTTCAGTGGTTCTGCGTTTGTGTATTTAGTCTTGATCAGCAGCTAAAATTGAGGATCCTAATGAAATTCCAAATGTAGTCCAAACGTGTGGGTTTTATGGTCTTCCTGGAACTGACTCAGTGCTGATGTACAGACACTGGTTATAAGACCGCAACATGATGGTAAAACATGGTCCTGACAAACTGGGTCTGTCGCTCTTCCAATTGGCTCATTCATCCATTCTCCTCCCATAACCACAATACATGATATAGGTATTTTATATGGGCACTTTAGTATTGTAGTTACTAAAATGCACATATTCACTAATGTATTTAAGTGACTCTGGATAAGTTTAACGTCAGCTAAACGATCAAACTGTCTGGCCCAGTAAAACATGACTTAGTTGTTTGATGTGAACCCTGCCTGTGTCTAATGACATCTGGGTCTAGGAGAGGAAGTGGTAGGCTGTTAGAGGTTATTTTCTCTAAGGATTTAATTACTTGTTTCAGTCAAGTGTCTCAATAAAACTGTCTCAAGCTTTTGGTGACTGAACAGTGGTCACATGACCCTGTCTGGCCTTAGTGGGAGGCGATTAGAAGTGAAGGATGCTATGGCAACCACCATTCCCATGTTGACATCCTCAGACAGTGGAGGTTGGGGTTTTGTCAAACAGAACAGCGTAACGTGTTTACTCTACGGGCCCTGTTCCCCAAAAGTCAAATTTGAGAAAATCTAACAAAGTAGCCAGATTTTAAGAAGGGTTGGAAGATAGAAGATAATGGTATGCACGGTTGGATGTTGCGGTGTGTTTTCTGGGCCAGCCGGGCCATAGAACCAGTCCAGTTCTGTTTTTGCTAATGAGGACTCGGAGTTGCCGCAACCGACCCTCCAAACAGACAGGCCTCGGTCCGGCAGGCGGATTACACTGATGACACTGGGGTGTGTAGATTGGGTTTCCGTGTCGAGGCCGCGGGGTGGACTGGTGAATTAGCGGGCGTCTCTCTCATCTTTCCTGGACGAGCCCCCTCCAAATTACACGTTGGCACTTAGACTCTTTATAGCCTCGTTACCAGGGACGTGGTACAGCTGCCAGTGCCAGCGATGCTGGAGGCCTCTTAGTGTCCTGGAACGGAAATGAGGATTAAAAGACTGCCTCTGATTAGGTCCAGACCTTTTATTCCGGGTCCAGAACTGGCTGTTCTGTATTCTGGTGACCCTTCAGAACTCAGGCCTTGTTTCCTGGAAGTTGAGCTTTGACCTGCTGTGTCAAGGGGGACTCGGCAGCATTTGTCTGTATCTGAGAAAAACCCTGCTTTTATAATTTAATGACTTTTATGACCGTTGTCAGCATTAACTATAAATAGAGCCTGGTTTTAACTTTAAGTACAAAACAGGCTCTATTCCCTGTCTGCCCTCACTTTATTCAAAGCAGTAACAGAAAAAGGGAATTGAAGTGGGGGTGGGGGGTAAATAAAGATGGATGATGGGATAGAATGTAATCAGTCCCAGATGTAGGAGAGAAATGCAGACAAGCTGTATCTTCTCATAAAAGCAGTGTCTTCTCCAAAAAACAAACATGCACACACTTTTCCAATTGTATCTTGGTTATTTCACAAATCTGGTATGCATTAAGACACAGAGGACACTCTGCTCTGTTTGACTGTACTAGACTAAAGCACTGCACTGTCTACTACTAATGTATACCGTACAGTAGTCTACTACACTGTATTCCACTCTACTGAATTCACACGATGTACAGTTTCAAAGTCTAAGCATCATTTATTTTAAGAATTATCCAGCCGATAGAGTCCCTGATTGCTTCCCAGTTTACAGCATTCATACACAAAGCCACATGCACTTCATTACCGTACTGGCAATTCCTTTGCACAATAAGGGCGACACATACAGATGAAATGCATGCTGTGTTTTGCTCCTTAGGACTTTGCTTCTTGTAATCTTATGAAGGCAAAAACATCATAACTTTATATTTATTACTTTACCCTACTCTTCTGCACTAAACTGTACTGCTCTGTACTCTTTACTGTATTCCGCAATATTTTACTGTACTCTAATGCTGAATCCCCTGTTTCCTCGCTAGATCTTTGGAGCATTAATCATGGGCTTTGGACTGTGGGTCCTTCTGGATAACCAGAGCTTCATCGCTGTTCTACGTAAGTTGCACACAAACACAGCTGATACTCCCAATTTAACACTCAGCAACTCGTCTGTGCACACCTGAAGCCAAAGTAGTAAAGGGTCCTTGTCATATGCTGAACTGTTGGTACCCTGGTGTGTCCATTCCTACACCCTGAACACTGAGCCGTCACCCCTAAACCCTCAGACCTAAACCACTCAGTCCAGTTGTAGCAGCTAATGGGGGTCTTTCTGGTTCACATGCTGTGTGATGAAGCACCAAAGACTCAGAGATGATGATGATGATAATAAAAATTATTAACTGTATCTGCCCACCGTCATTCCTGCTGTGGCTTTACAGATGTTCTACCAGGCAATGAAGACAGTACCAAACCTGCCTTTTACCCGGAGATCCCACATCAGTAAAAATCTGGGTCACTCTGGTTTAAAGCAAATGGAGCAGGGAAAAATGGATGGAAAATATGACTATAAATCAGACTAATTTATCATAAATGCTTTCAATGTGTTCTTCCTGTGTTTTACCTCAGCCATCTTTTCCCTCTCAAGTGTTCTTCTTTCTTTTTGTATCTGGCAACTTCGTACACTTTGGAAATGTGTGTATGTACACAACTTTCTATTCTAACAGCTTTTGGAGATATACTCACTTTTACTTCAATGCAGAAGAATGGGGTACATAACTCAAACATATGAATTTGCAGTTTTTTATACAATGACTATTGAACAGATTCCAGACTGAGTGTAATTGAAGGTGATTGTTTTACACGATTTGGCAGAAGTCTGTAGATACTCCATCAACACGTTGTAAATCTGGAGCGACCGCCGAGATATCTCTCAGGCAGCAAGGGAGAGACGTAAAGAAGGCTATATTTAGTAGGGAACGCCCATAGGTGCCTGAGTAATGACTTGTGAGAGAAACGAGTCTGATGTAGTGATTTACCACAGTTTGACATGTTTCCTGAAGCTTTCTGTGACTCCTTGGACACACACACACGCACACACGCAGTGTTTTTCCCAGCCTACTCCGACATGGTCTGGCTTTTCTCCTGTCCTCCCAGCGGTTTTATAACTTTACAGGTCTTGGTCCAGAAATACCTTTCTCATCTCAAGGGGCTTCCTGGCTAAATAAACAGCAGCATTAAATGTGTCAATGAGTCAGGGATGTTCTTCAGTCTGGACTGCCTTGGGGCTTCTCCAAGGTCAGCGATTGTTGACCGCCTTCTGCTGTTTATCTTCTATTGGACAGGCGTCCATATAATTGTATTTTTAAGATATCAAAGGGAAAACAAATCCCAGATCAGCACTGTGAGATTCTTTGTGAATATGGCCATGGACTGCCCGGGTTAACAATTAAATGACTTTTTACTGTCCGACGTGAAGTTGTCAGCTGCTTCTCATTGGTCAGTCTCTAACTGCCACTGTGGCAGAGATTCATTGGCTGTGAATAGAAGACCAATCATCATCTGGGTAGGTGCCTGGGACATAACAGTTCTTTGTCATCCAGGCAGATTTAGCAGCTGTGATCCATTGTTGTCATCATCCAGCTGTTCCTCTATATTACAGCCAAGTTCCTGTTTTCTCCGTGAGACCATACCACTGCCCTCCTACTCCCCGTACCCTTCTCCTTATCCCCCTCCCCTTAAATCAGCGTTTCTCCCTCCGTCATAGGGCCAGTCCAGCTGTTCCACCACAGGACTCCTACTCTGATTATTTGTCGTCCTCTAACTTCTCTTTATTCTCTGGTGTCCAACCAACAGTAGCTGTGCATAATCATACACAACTGCACTGTAACTAGCTAGCAACCAGCGGGTCACTTTGTCCAAACCAGCGGGTCACTTTATATCAGCGGGCCCCATCTTTGTTTATTAATTCTCCAGGTCCTCCTCAGAAGTTACTGGCCAACTGACAGAAGCCTTGCTGAAAACAGGATCTTGTGTTTTAAGTTATTATTTTCTATAGATTATATTAATAGAGCTTTGTGCAGCTGTACCATAATTTTAGACCCCCCCTGGGAATGTTTTTGTTGCAGTCTACACGTTCTTCAGCTAAAGATTTTTGAAAAACATTTGTTCAAACTTTGTAGAATAATGCTCAGTGGAGAGGGATTTGAAAGTGAGTAGGATTCCAAACCACTTCAACATTGTCAAGCATGAGTTACGTAGGCCACAACCTCATCCGCTAGACCACCTAATGTGTTACATAGGTCACAACTAAATCTGCTTGACAACCTAATGTGTTCTGTAGGCCACAACCTCATTCGCTACACCGCCTAATATGTTACGTAGGCCACAACCTCATCCGCTAGGCCACCTCATGTGTTACGTATGCCACAACCTCATCCACTAGACCACCTCATGTATTACGTAGGCCACAACCTCATCCGCTAGACCACCTCATGTGTTACGTGGGCCAGAACCTCATCCACTAGACCACCTAATGTGTTACGTAGGCCGCAGCCTCATCCAGTAGACCACCTAATGTGTTACGTAGGCCGCAACCTCATCCACTAGACCACATCATGTTACATATTCTGCAAACTCATCCGCTAGTCCACCTCATGTATTCTGTAGACTGCAACCTCATCTCTCTCATCTATTCTGTAGACTGCAACTTCATCTCTCTCTCTCGTGTATTCTGTAGACCAGCAACCTCATCTCTCTCTCATGTATTCTGTAGACTGCAACCTCATCTCTCTCTCATGTATTCTGTAGACTGCAACCTCATCTCTCTCTCGTGTATTCTGTAGACTGCAATCTCATCTCTCTCTCTTGGATTCTGTAGACTGCAACCTCATCTCTCTCTCTCTCATGTATCCTGTAGACTGCAACCTCATCTCTCTCTCGTGTATCCTGTAGACTGCAACCTCATCTCTCTCTCTTGGATTCTGTAGACTGCAATCTCATCTCTCTCTCTTGGATTCTGTAGACTGCAACCTCATCTCTCTCTCTCATGTATCCTGTAGACTGCAACCTCATCTCTCTCTCGTGTATCCTGTAGACTGCAACCTCATCTCTCTCTCGTGTATTCTGTAGACTGCAACCTCATCTCTCTCATGTATCCTGTAGACTGCAACCTCATCTCTCTCTCGTGTATCCTGTAGACTGCAACCTCATCTCTCTCTCTTGGATTCTGTAGACTGCAATCTCATCTCTCTCTCTTGGATTCTGTAGACTGCAACCTCATCTCTCTCTCTCATGTATCTTGTAGACTGCAACCTCATCTCTCTCTCTCATGTATCTTGTAGACTGCAACCTCATCTCTCTCTCTCATGTATCCTGTAGACTGCAACCTCATCTCTCTCTCGTGTATTCTGTAGACTGCAACCTCATCTCTCTCTCTTGGATTCTGTAGACTGCAACCTCATCTCTCTCTCTCGTGTATTCTGTAGACCACCTTGTGCCACTGAAGGATCTTCTTTCCATTAGAGCTTCTCTGTTAGTACCCATGGTGACCATAGTGACGAGGAACACGTCCTTGCCAAAACACAGCTTGCTGTATACTTAAACTGAAAAATCTTGGGCCTAGTGGAAGCGATTTTCAAAAGACGAAGTGTATCCAAACCAAGTGAAGATATGAACTGTTATTCCGCAGCTGAGCTCAAACAAAAGCAGACAAAGCTACATTTCATAGAATGCATTCAGATTAGTGAGCTAATAAAGTTAGATGTTACTTTGGCACACATTGATTTTGGGATAGATTCTGAAATGCTCTGTTTATCCGTTTAGTTAATCAGATAACTTTGTCAGTATTGGCCTTGTGAGAAGTAAACAACATTTTAGTGGACCAAATATGTGATTTATAATTAGATTACATTCAACTTTATTGTCATTGAACAGTATGAGTACAGTACAACGAAATGTAGTTAGCGTCTAACCAGAACTGCATATAGAAGAGGGCAATACTATCCAGTTGGATAGTGTGTGCCTTTTCATTCCCTCTGCCTGTGTACCGACTCGGTATGTGGCCCTGGAAATGTTTGTACAGCGAACCCTGCTATGCCAAACACTGAGTGTGCTGCTTTCTTTAAGCACATTAGGACTCACTGTCCCAAATGGCACCCTGTCCCCAGGGTAGTGCACTACTTCTAACCCGAGGCCTGCAGGGTGGTGCACTGTGAAGCCAGCACGGTGCCTGTTGTGAGTCTCTTTAAATGGACATTTCTGTGGATACCACCAGAGGAACTGTTTTGGAAGTTCCAGTGGAGGGAGTCTTCCAAGTGCCATGGAAACAGACCACAGAACAGAGGGGTGTGGAGGTCCTGCTGACTACAGGAAAAGGCTGTGTCTCTGCTACAGAGGAGAGTCTGCATCTGTAGATCTTTTTTGTTGCATTGCAACATTCTTTTTTTACTTTCATTACATTATTTGGATATTTACGTTTCTGTAAATGTTAGATATCTCAAACTTTTATGGTAGATGCATTATAAACATGATGAAAGGGTCACAATGTTTGAATTGAAAATCAGGTCTTTGCATATCCCTTTCCATATCCCCAGTCCCTTTCTTAGATAGTAGGGTGACAGCTAGGATGTTATAGACCCTGGATCAATTATGGGTTAACTGCCTTGCTCAAGGGCATAATGCCAGATTTATCACATTGTCTGCACAGGGATTCTGTCTTAACGCTCTAATCACCGGGCTGCCTGCCACCTGCTCATATCCGCAGATTATTAGCCACAAGAGCTTACGCTAATAACTGTTTCCTGTGTGTGGCTTTTGAAGAAAATCCTTTCAGAGAAAAAGCTTCAGAGAAAAAACGTGTAAAAAATTTTTTTTTACACGTTTCAACTTCGTGTTTCGACGTACACATTCTGTATCCTCTGTTGACCCAGGCTCTCAAAACATTTAAAAATTAAAAACCTTGCATGCCTTTGTGTTAACCCTTGAGAACACTATGAGTTGGCATTTTCCGCTGTGTAGGCCCAAACCAGGAAGATGAATTTAAGACATATCGTGTGTACACAGCAACTACCCTCTACACCCATGGCGGTGGCGGCTGGTGGGGGGGTCCTTTGGCACTAGAATAGCTTGCGTCCCATGGCGACTTTTTCATCCTTAGTAACTAGCCTCTCCCGATTGTGCAGTTCATTCATGACACACCTACACTAAAATGTACTGACACACACACTGTCTTTCATTACATCAGTGTTAATTACACCCCCGTAAAGGGGAGACCTGAGCCACGTTTAGCTGTTCTATAAGGGAGACCTTCTCTATACTTAGCAAGGGACCCCAGCCTTTTCATTATACCCTAGCCACTAACATGAACAGTACATGAAGGATGTAGGGTGTGTGTGTGTGTGTGTGTGTGTGTGTGTGTGTGTGTGTGTGTGTGGAGACATGCATGTTGAGAGACATACGGAGTGTAATGTATTCATTTCTACATTGAAGTTTGTTGGAAGGTTTATAGTGAAGCTACTACTTTAACATTTTTGCTCTGTTGTCACATATTTAGAATTTGAAATGTAATTATGTTTCACAGTAGGGCGCTCCGCCCTGTTCCTCAGTTGGGATCGGTGATTAAATTTTTTATGGACCATTTTCTTCCTCTCACCCACAAACGATTTCTCCTCAGTCTTGGCCCGATCTAAGCCATTCACGTCATTTGTCATTATTGTAGGTGGGACGTTTTTTGAGTCAATTATCAATGAAATCAATCAAATTTATTTTATAGAACCCTTTTTACATCAGCAGTCGTCACATAGTCCCCTTACAGATACCCACCCTGAATCCCCAAAGTGTAAGCAACAACAATGATGCACAGTGCCTAGGGAAAACTCTCTAGTAGGTCGGAATTTAGGAAGAAACCTAGAGAGAAACCAGACTCTGAGGTGTGGCCAGTCCTCATCCGGCTGTGCTGGGTGAAGATTGTAAGAAAACCAGAAAAGTTGCTTTTGGGTGACACGGCAGAGGGTGGACATCAGTCCCAGCATATGCGATGTGAAGGGTTGTGTGTTCATCCTCGCGTGTGTGTGTGTGTGTGTGTGTGTGTGTGTGTCCTTCAGAGGAGTCCTCCACCACCCTGCAGGTGGCCTCCTACATCCTGATCAGTGTGGGATCCCTGTCAATGGCCATGGGCTTCCTGGGCTGCATCGGAGCCATCTACGAGATACGGTGCCTGCTGGGCCTGGTGAGAGACACTCACCCACACACGCACAAGCCCCTGACATGCTAATCTAACACTTGTCTTATGCAGGTCAGATCCTCGGTTTAATGGTCTGCATTATGTTCACGTTTCCTGAATTAGAGGGAGTGGGGGGGGGGGGGGGGTAAGCCTGTCAGAGGTTTACGGGTGGTGTAAGGGAACTGGGTATGGTGGGGGTCAGATCTGGGGGGATGGGGTTTAAACCTTTTAGGGCCACAGCTAAGCATCACACTCCGTCTGTTCCAAAAAGGAAAGTCCCCTAAGGTCTGTGGAACTGAGGTACTGTACGTGAATACAATGCCCTGATCGCTGCCTTCCCGAGGGGTTAACGTTGGACCGCTGTGAGTGACCCAGTTAGGAGCACAATGGCCAGCTGTCAGTCACTCTGTTGCATCCCGGCCTTGCTCTGTGGGACGTTAACTTCTAATGGCTGTGGAGACTTAGCCAAGCTTTTTCCCCCAATTTCACTTCTGAGAGTGAATTTCAGATTTGGACTAATAATATGAAACTGAACAAGTCATTTTTTGTTTTTTCACTCTGACATTTGGAGTTAATAAAAAGTTAACACATGGTTAATATTTGCTGTTAACCCTAGCGCACCTGTACCATGCTAACTAGACCATCCGAGCTGCTATCATGAACTTCTGAAACTCACTTTACCATGACTCTCTGTATGTCCTCAGTACTTCACCTGCCTCCTGCTCATCCTCATCGCCCAGGTGACGGCTGGCGTGCTGATATATTTCCAGAGAGAAAGTGTGAGTTCCGCACACACACGCACACACACACACTCTTTTCCTCGTTGTCTTCCTTTCCCTCCAACCTACTCATCTTTTCACTCTTCCTCCCTCTCTCCCTCCTCTGTCCCCCAACCATCTCTCGCCATCCCCCTCGCTCTCACCCCTCTCCCTAGGCCTCCCACTGCTGGGACACACTCAACATTCTCTCGCCTCTAGACAGCTCTACCTCACTGGGGTCTGCTGACAATCTCCCTGCTCTGTGAAAAACAGTCAGCAGTAATCTGTCAGTCAGCCAACCAGGCAGTCAACCAGTCAGCTAACCAGTTAACCAGTCAAGTCAACCAGTCAGTCAGTCATTAGGCTCTGGTGAACATGTCTTACATGTTAACAGTAAGAATCTGTCGAGGCTCACTTAGAATGATGTCATCACCAACAGCTGCAGTTCCGGGTTTAAGGTTTTCATTATTGATTATTTAAAAGATTCAGAATTGGGCAAAGGCAGAGCTTGAAGTGGTGCAGTAATTTCCAGCCTGTGTTTGAATTGGGTTCACAGTTCTTAAGCTCATTCTCCGCCAGAAGCGGAAACGGGTTGTAGTAATCGCACTTGTCATGGTGACTGATATCAGTTGCTTGTTTAGTTGTCATGGTGACAGGGACAACCAAAAACGCAACAGGAGCACAGCTTTGTCACATCCCGGCCCTATGTGCTCCATGCCCAGCACAGCTGGGTGATGAGTTAGTGCGTGACATGTTGGTGGGAGGGGAGAGATTGAAGGGCTGAGAACAGATGCGGAGGAGGAGGTGTCAAATTGTTTTAGCGGAAAGTGGAGGAGCAGCAGGTGCCGGGCGCTCTCTGAGGGGGTGACATGTTCCGCCGTTCCCCCTTCTGCTCTGGAGGGGGTGTTCTGTGATGTTCCGCCGTTCCCCCTTCTGCTCTGGAGGGGGTGTTCTGTGATGTTCCGCCGTTCCCCCTTCTGCTCTGGAGGGGGTGTACTGTGATGTTCAAGCTTCACCATTTAATGTCACATTGGGTTGTCGGTGCTTCTGGCACAGTCAACCAGAATCACCAACAACCCAGTGTCCAGCAGCTGTGGGTTTGATTCCGGTATGAAGGTCTACTGAGTTGAATGGCGCCTCAACCCATGCTCCAGAGTAGGTTGTATGTGGCAAGGGATGGAGGTTGTGAGGAATGGGGGGAGGGTTACAGGTGTCTTGAGGGGGACGATGAGGGGGAAGTGCAGCGCATGCGGTTGTAAACATTACTCTGTCGTAACGTGGAATGTCAGCTGTATGGCTGTAGAGGCCCAAGTCAAGGCCATGGTTCATTATAGCACATCGCCCCCTGCAGGGCAAAGCCAGGGTTGAAAACACACAGACGGACATGGCTCTGACCGAACCCTCTGAGTGGTTCACAGGGTCAGATACCTGACCTGGGTCCATATGGGCATGTAGCTCATAATGATAGTATATATGTCATACCCACTTGTTGGAACCTGGTATAGAGGAACAGTTATGGGTGTGTGTGGGTGTGCTTGCCAAACGGGAGGATTTTGTTTCAGCTTATCCGTGTTAGTTCTCCTAGCTCAGTTAACCTCACGACTCATGGTGGGTGGGGTTGCTGTGGCCCGTGTGTGTGTGTGTGTGTGTTCAGACATGCTCTCTGTGTTAAGGGTTTACCACAGGGGAGGGTGGGCCCCTTTCCCAGAAGGTTGGGCTCCTCCCCATCACCAGCCCTACACTACCCAGTCTTTAGACCCCTCCCTTGTAACCGACACAGTGTCTCCTACCTCCTTACAATGTCTCCTATATCCTTATCACTTTGAACCAGGTGTAACTCATCGGCAGTGTCAGACATGTTTTTGGCATCCTAACATGGCAGTTATGTCACAAGCTAACGGTTATGTTTCTCTGTCCACATGCAGCTGAAGCACGAGATGTCCAACATAATCAAAGGGATGCTGGTTAACTATACCGGTCAGAACCGAACCACAGAACACACCTGGGACTACATCCAGAGGACAGTAAGTGTTGAAGCAGAATCTGGGCTCTTGCAAAAGCACATTTGGCAACAACAAGAGCTAAAATTAATCTTTTAAATCAGATTCCACATTGGACAAAAAACACCACAAATGAACCAAGCAAGCTTCTTGCCTGTCTGTTAATTATCATCTGTCCTAACACACTATGAAAATCAAATTTGTTTGCCGTATAACAAGGTCATGACCCAAGCTATTATTTAATTTTTATTAAACCAGGACACATTCTCATTTTAAACCGAGTCCTGGCAAACAAAACACCAGCATAGTAAAACATCCAGTCAAAGCAACATAAAAAGACAACATTAAGACAATATGACAATTTAAATGGGTGGGCTTAAAAACAAACAATTTGTGTTTTGCATCCTTTCATTCTGTTATGTAAAATCAACAGCCTGAAGGTTAAGAACCTGTAGTCCACCCAAGCTGCAAATCCGTCCCACTTCTCTTTCAGCCAAAAACTCTTTTCTATTTTTCAACACTTTTGATATCCATGAAGTATAAATACCTCAATAGCCAGCTATGAGAGGAGCCAAACCCTAGCATGGCCTTGCTCTAAGAAACCAAACAGATTTGTGAAATCTGTTTGGTTTCTCCTAAGAATCTGTTTAAAGGACTTCACTAAGCTTGTTAGGAAAAATGAACTGAGGCCCGGTTGACCTTTCCATCCCCTGGGCTGTGAATAAGTAGACCTGCCTCAGTGGGTATTGTCGCAGTGTTTTAAGATGTATTCAAGCCAAGAACTTTCACAGCACTGCCTGCACTCTGATCTCACCTTGTTGGAGTTTTAGCCAAAGAGAGAGGTTCTGCATGCTGTCTAAATAATTTATTTCAGAAAGGAATGTCACCACTATAAACTAGTTTAACTATGCTGTCTTCCCCCTCTTTCTTTCTCTCTCCTTTGTCTCCCTTTAAACACCCGCCCTCCAGATGATGTGCTGTGGATGGACGGGGCCGGGTAACTGGTCGGAGAACGTGCAGATCCAGAACAGTTCCATCCCCCTGTACTCATGTTCTTGCCGGAACATAACCCTCCCCGGGACGGACATTGCAGAGACCGGGCTCTGTGAACACCTCTCAGCGGAACTGCCTGTTTACCAAACGGTACGGGTGGATTGGGGAGATTCGGTCTTCTGTACAGAGAGTGAGGGAAATCAATGACTTTGTGAACACCTGTAAGAACCCTTCCAGTGTCCTGAAACTGTGAGCTGCGAAATCCCAACCTAAGGTTTCGCTCATTAGGTTTGTGTCGTACTTGTGTTAATGGATTCGGAGCACATTTAAGACATTTTTAATATCTGGTCCTTGACCCAAATCTAAGCAGTTCCTCTGCTTAGATTTGACCCAACCAGAGTTGGGTCATCTCAGCGCCCAGGAGCCTAGTGATTACAGCATCTCACAAGGAACCAAAAGGTTGCTAGATCAAATCCCTGAGTCAGCATATTGACAAACCTGTCATATCTGCTCTTCCAGGGCACCCAATCCAACAGCCCCCCACCAGAATTTAGAAGGTTGGGCTAAAAAAGGGTAGTCAAATTTAGATTGGACTATGTGTTCAGTTGAAAACATGCTGAATCTTTAATGACCATGGTTACCTCTGGTAATAATCTATTAGCCCAGTCCAATGACACTATTGGTTCACAGCACCATCATATAATCCTCTTTCTGCAATTTTCCCTCCACCCCCCCCCCCCCCCCCTCTCTCCCTCCAGGGTTGTATTCACAGTGCGGAGAGCTGGCTGTGGCAGAACTCTGGGGTTATTGTTGGAATCTGCGTTGGGGTGGCGGTCATTGAGGTATCAAAGCTGTGCCTGCCCTGATCCTGCTCTGTGTGTGTGTGTGTGTGTGTGTGCGTGCGTGCGCATCAGTCAATTATTTATCTATGAGCGCTAATATAATGACAATGTATTTCTATTGTAAGTCTGGTGTAACCCTATGTGTGTTTTTAAGTAGGATGGTTAAGCACTTTGTGTGTTGTATTGGTGTATGCAGAATGCCACAAAAATCATTTCCCCACTGGGATAAATGAAGTTGTAAACATGGAAATTAAACATGGCACCAAAATGTAGCCACGTGCCAATCAGTAGCATACATTTAGCTGTGGCTAGTAGCCAGCATATAGAATTTGTCTGTTCACCTAATTTGTTAGCTAGCTAGCTAACTTAAAAACCAACTATGCACCTTTATAAAACAAAGTGGATACAATTGCTAGGGTTAAAATTTCAGGTTTAATTTACCTACCTACCTTTTGGTAATGGGCCTTTAGGTGCCTCTTAAGGTTCGTAGTGTTCTTGTCTGTGAATGTATGAATGCAAGATACCATGTCCGCTTTCACTGTACAGTGCGTCCTATTTTTTTCAGTTATATAAAAAGTGAAACCAGATTCTGGATTGCATGCGTCCAGCCTTGGCACCCAAGACGGGTGTAGCAGGTCTAGCAGTACTTGAGCTAGAACACTGCATTTTAATCTTAATCTCTGAGGCGGAATATACATTTTTTTTAAATGTGTAATGTTTATACACATTAGGTAACTAGAGGCCAAATCAGACAACTCCCGTATACGCTGCAGACAGAATGTCTGGGATTTGGTGATTGCCATACGAGGCTTCATTACTGTTCTTCTAGCAGCAGGATATTATACTAGCAGCTCTAACTGAGAATGTATTTTTAAAAATAAAAGCCACCATTGAAATATATAAAGGCAGCATAGTTAGCAATCTAGTCTACATTTTATGTTTAATGTCCGTTCCAATGTTGTTTGTGTCTGTTCTTTTTTACAGACTACATTGTTAACTATATTGCCTTGTAAATTTCAATTATGGCTTTTATTGTGATAAAGGAGTGCTGCCAGCATAATATCCTGCTGCTAAAATAACGCTAATGAAGCCTTGTTTGGCCATTACTAATGTGAATGAATGAGAGTACAGACGTGCCGCGAGCGTCAAGACATATATGGCGTCAGAGCGAAGTGTCTATTTTCACGCGTCTTCGCGCGCATCTCTAGCTCAAGTGAGCTGACAAATAACACAGAAAAAAGTCAGTGTGCCCTACCAAGTAAGGAAATTGCTTGGCGTGAATTTTCTTCAGGACTCCCCGGGTCATCTCGTGAGAATGTACTTTTGGTTGCTTATGTTGTTAGTACTTTTGAGCTAGCTTGTGTGTGTGCATCAGCTAGCTTGATAGTAGTATCCATTTCCAGTAGAACATATAGATGTGTAAACCCAGTCAGTACAATAGGCTGTAGTTGAACTGTTTAATTATTAAATTTAAGACAATTTAGTTAACATTACCCCTGTTAAAAACTAACTAATCAGTCAATCAAATTTATTTTTAAAGCCCTTTTTACACCAGCAGTTGTCACAAAGTGCTTTTACAAAACACCTGGCCTTAAACCCCAAGGAGCAAACAACAGTAGTGTT
Source organism: Esox lucius (assembly GCF_011004845.1). Taxonomy (NCBI): domain Eukaryota; kingdom Metazoa; phylum Chordata; class Actinopteri; order Esociformes; family Esocidae; genus Esox; species Esox lucius. The sequence goes on from NC_047587.1 coordinate 14,375,595, forward strand.
GAATTTCAGTGGCTAGGAAAACCCCCCTAAGAAGGCCATCATTTAGGAAGAAACCTAGAGAGGACCCAGGCTCAGAGGGATCTATTTAAACTTAGTCCAGGTCAGAAGCATTCCCAGATGGACAAGGAAAGGGACAACACGGGGAAGGGGCAGGTGTCAGCACAGTGGCATCTGAAATCGTCAGATATCGTCTTGATCTGCAACACAACCATCAAGTTATATTTCTATTAGTATACTAGTCGAAAAACCCACAGCGCATAACTTGGGATAACGTAAGTGCAGGAGTGGACAAATCGCACATTGGACGATGTTAATGAAAATGTATGTGTTACTAGGACGTGCCCTAAAAAGGAACCGGAAAGCAGTTTGCCCAAGTCACTACTTTTATACTTTTCACCGCGAATTCCAACAATTTCCTAGCAAGTTGTAAATATAGCTAAACAAAGAACAACCTTGCAGTAGTTGCGCGCCTATTTTGAATGACCACTTCAAAATTACGTGCCCTATATTGACGCTGTTGACGTTCGTCTGTCATGTGATTTGGGCTTAGGACTTGCTTGTTCTGTGACAATATTTAGTTGTCTAAATTTACACTGGTGTGTGTGTAATTGACTTGTGTGTTTTTGTCTCCAGCTCCTGGGGATGCTCCTGTCCATGTGTCTCTGTAGGAGTGTTGTCCAGGAGGACTACAGCAAAGTACCCAAGTACTGATGAGGAACGGCTGAACACACACACACCGGAAATAAGCGTACCATATGGTCATGTGTCTTTTTGGGACACATTTGTTGTTTATCTTTGATCACCAGTTATTGACGTGGTTAGATATCTTTATGAATTCAGTGTTGGGTTTTTATGTGTTGGTGTAAACAAACGCCTGTACGTTCTTCAGTTCTCTCCTGTTTGTCCTGGTCATTAGGTTACTTAGACTGGTAGATTAATAGAAACCTTCCGTCTGTGTTTATAACAGCACTTAAGTCTTGTAAGCTGTTGATCAGTCAGACAGACAGAAAATTCAGACAGACAATACAGACAGACAATTCAGACAGACAGACAGATGTTCCCGTAGTGATTTTTGGATCAGGTCTGATGTCTCCATTTTGATCTATTCATTATGATCACAGATGCTGAACTGATGCTAGATCAGCACTATTTTATTTGAATATGGGCCCAGAGCAGGGCTACTCTCGTGGGGTTAACATCCTTATTCCTATTTTCTCCATTTATTCTCCCTCCCTTCACCTCCTCACTGCCCGCTGGGTCATTAATAACCCCTCTTTACTCCTCCTGCCTCTCTGTCAAGGATGGGTCTGGTCTAGCTGTTGTCTAACAAAACAAATAGCTGCCAATATGAACAGCTTTTTATTAAGTGTATTACCGAAGTATTTCTGTTGGTGTTTTTCACTTTCAGTTCTTTGTGTTTGTTTCGATGTGTCTCTGTCATTCTGATGTATAGTGTTTTCATGTAGTGGTTGTACACACGTCTTCAGTAAGGGAATCAAAAGCGAGAGTCACATGAGGACACATCAGTGTTTTATACACGAAACCGAGCTGTCTTTTTGCTCTGTTTTTATTCACAAGCCTTTTGTTGTTTTTCCACCCCTTATATTGAATAAATGCCTAATAGCACACGTTTCCCTACAAAGTGCTCTACTTTTGACCAGGGTTCCCATTGACCCTGGTCAGAAGTAGTTCACTTCGTAGGGAATAGGGTGGCGTTTGAGCTTCCGACAGTTCTTTTGTTGTCTGTTGGCTCTAGCGTCTGGCCCGCTGGTGTGGCAGCTCTGTTGGCAAAGTTCTGTGCCGAATCCTCTGAGAAATTGGAGCCTGATTTTAAATGGCGTTTAGAGTCAGAATGAGACTTGTGTTTAGACTGCCGGACCTTTTAGGTCTCTGGTTTCCAACCACAGTGTCTTTACCGCCCAGAGTGTCTACCGGGGCTGTCAGTCCCATGGAGATGGATAGAGAACTGATCTGGGATGAGACGTCTTCACATGGTCACGTTTGAGGGTTGTCGCCATTTTGAAGTATCCACATGGCATGAACTCCTAACGCCATTGGCTGATCCCTCTTTTTGACCCGACTGGAGTGCTGTCGGATGAGTTAGACAGTGAATTATAGTAGAGAATTAGTACTATTTCAAAGTGGAGATTGCTTCATTGGTTGCCACCCGTGTTCAAGGAACAGACCATAATGAACAGTTATGATAATGTGTTCTCGATCCATCTCTGTGGTCTGGCCTTCCACAGAATCCACAACATTTAAGACAATATGAAAGATTTGTTTTTGTATTTTTTATTTTTTACCTCAACTTTATTAATGCAATTTATAATTGTTGCCATTTAATTTCAATAAATGGCAACATTAGTAATTTTAGCACTAGTGCGATGCTTGTCAGGAAGTCGGACGTTTTGACATGAAATTGAATTGCTTGGTAATTCAGAAAAGCTATTTTAAATTCACATGAGGTTAACAAAAACTCTCATTTTCTGCCAAATTTGTACTTAAATAATTTAACTTAAATTAAGATTTCTATTATGCATTCAAAGTTTTTTTTGTCGTTACAGGACTTTAAACTCATGATGTTTTTTGTATGTTATACATGTAGAGGAATATTTTGCTGCAGTTAAAGGCAGTACATAAAACAAAGTATTGTGAATTTATATTCAGCATAAAGAATTGTTAATAAACAGAATCCATCCACATCTCTCTGTAGTGCTGTCGTGTTTTAAAATGTAGGCCAAGGAAAATGATCGGAGGAGAATAAACGTTACACTAGATGGCCCGCATGGTTTCCTCAGGGCACTTTATATTACTTTCTGTTGCCAGGGCGTTAAACAAATGTTTTGTCAAAATCTGCTAAAATAATCCACTGGGTGACCTGAAGACAGGGTAAGAACTGAGTAGCTCAGTTGGTAACAGCATGGCTCTCCCAACCCCAGGGCTGTTCACCGAATTTCCCCTGGGGACCCACTATGTAAATTAAGCACGAAAATGTACTTTCGTCACTGTTAGAACCGTCTGCAAAATAACTTTCTCAAACCCAGAAATCTGGTGTGCTAGCGTTGGAATAGTTTTAGTACATGGAGAGCTTGGTGTTCCCAAGGAGAGCTTTTAAAATAAAATGAACATGACATTCTGGTGTGCTGGGATCTGTCAGCTGTAATACCAAAGGTAGCCAGGAGATGGCAGCACAAACACAGCCACTGTCAGTCTCAACTCTGCACGTTGGTGTCTTCAAAAGCTTGATGGGCTGAGTAAACAACAAGAGGAAATCCTGTTTTGCCTTGTCTCATTTCTGACAGGTTTTGCCATTGTACAGTCGCAACATAGATCACTCCTCTTTACCGGCATTTGCCTCAACGTTGGCAGAGCAGTGGTTGTAGACTGTGTTCAGGCCGAGCCAAGGCCATCGTTCGTGCAGGTACCCTCATCTTAAACCTGTGTTCAGCCCATACCCTTTGTTCAACCTGCATGTGGTATCTGTTAGCCCGTTGTCTGATGAATAGCTGATGATGCTAAACCATTGTACTGGTGGAAGTACTAGTAGGTGCGGGCTATTAGGCTGTCATTTATCACTCACTAAACGTACCCCTGTACCTCCACGGAACCGTTAGGATGCATGCGAGTTCCTCAAGGGGCCGGCACAAATTTGGAATAGTTGGAATAGCTGCTGCTTTGTTACGCAATCCATATTGCCGATGGATAATTATTATTTTGTTCTACCATGGAACCTGTTGCTCCAAAATCAGCCAGAGTCAGAGATATTTGAAGAGTCACTGGAAATCTTCCAGCCAGCGTTCGGAACCATATTCATGAAGACAGGGTGGAATGGTGGTGAGATATTCTCAGACAGATTGCGAATACTAATTACTTATAAACACAGACAGGGGAGGAGTAGTTTATCGCTAAGTAGATGGAGGTTGTAGTTCTTACTAATTTAATCACATTGCTCAGTACGTCCGTAGAGTCAACCACTCTCACTGATTCCTGCCTCTAAGGACACGGTTCAGTAAAACACCCAACTCCTACTAAGTCTGTCTGGCCACGGGGTTGTACTACTATGTCTGTAGTTATACAAGCTAAAGGACGAGCTCTGTATGCTGGGTTTAGGCCGAGGGAGTCAGTGCAGCCTAGTGGTCAACTGCGTTGGCCCAGTAAACGAAAGGTTGCTGGGTGTAACTCCCAAGCCTACAAGGTCAAAAACCCTGTTGCTCTGTCCCCAAGCTAGATAGTTAACCCTGATGTCTTCATGCTGTTGCTGTAAATAAGAATGTGTTCTCAGCCTTACCTCCCTGGTTACATGATACGGGTACAGGGATGCAGTAGGAGCATTAACACAGTGTGGTTGAGGCTACATCCTGTCTGCGACTGTAGGCTCAGTTGGTTGAATGCACAAGAAACACCAGGCTACCCACATAACCAAACTCTGACTTGCAGGTTCCTGCTCGAGTTACAACAACTAAAATGTGTGTGTGTGTGTGTGTGTGTGTGTGTGAGACATGGTTTGTGGCCAAGGCTGAGTCGCAGGATACATCCAGATCATCTCTCAGCACACAGTACCACACGCGCACACAAAGACACAGAGACCAAAGACTGGAGAGGAAGGAAGGTCACCGCCGGTCTGTTTCCGCTGTCCCTGTTGTCACTAGGGCCTTCCACCAGGAAGTAGGATAGAGGGGCTGGCCAATAAACAAGCATACAGAAACTATAAGAGCATGAGGTGACTGGAAGGAAGGTTCAATAGTAGTGAAGGCTGTATAGATACTAAATGTGGTAAACAGGTCAACAGAATGCTGACTGTGGGGAGTAGAAGACCGATGTTGACATTCACCGTGGATATTCACCAAATTTGTCACGATGCATTTATTTCAACGGGCCCACAATGTACTTAGTTCCGATATACGTTTTTCACTACACAACATTCAGAAATAATCCGTTTCAGGTTTAGAAAAAGTGATTGCTAAATGCTATCTCCCATTCATATCAGCTGGTGGGATAGCTAGCGCTCAGAAATTGTGGGTGTTGTAATAAAAGTAGATTTCTTTCTAGCTAATGTATTGTTAAAAAGTCCTAAAACGTAGGTTCGACATCCATAAAAGCATCAGAGTAAGATTTTATCTGAACAGTGTTTTTTTCCCCACGCTGACATTTCCACTGTTCTGGGTGAATTTCCATCAACCTCTTCAACGTGCATACGACCGGAAGGTAATAGGTGGAGAAGCTTAGTTCCAGTAGACAACTTTAGTGAATAATCTGCAGATGTCATCTGAAATCAAATTAGTGTGTGGTCACAGGACGTAAAGGCTATGTGAATACGTTGCGATGGTGTGTTTGAATGAATCCCAGCCGTAGTTCGACTCCGACATAATGGAGCTTGTTCTGCGAGGATGTCTTCTGAAAATGTAGCTAGCACTACAGACCAGTATGGTAGAGGTTTGAAAAGGGCACATAGGTATCTTTCACCGCAAGTATTTCCTGTATGGTATTCGTCAGAATGAGGTGCGTGATGACACAGCTGTATGAGGATGTTACTGTAACTGTTCATTTCCTCATTGAGCGCAGGACCATTGTCAAATCTCATTGAAGAAAAACCTGACTTATACAATTTGTTAATACAAGTTCCTATCATTCTGTTTGTTGTTCAGCACTTGTGGAGATCAAAGAGGACATTTAAACCATTTGGTAGTAGCTCTTACTAGTCCTCTGATAGACTAGGTGTAAGATTCACCATGTTACTAGGGACATAGGGTGTAAGGTTTGGGGATTCTCTGGATTTTCTGTCTGTGTCTGACTCAGCCCTTCCATCTACCCTCACAATCTCCAGCCACATGGCCTTGGCCCAGGCCCTCTTCACTGCCTGTCCGTGCTAGTCTTACTACCATACCCGGCCCTTCCCGGCCACCCTGATAAAACGGAAATTAAAACCAAAATTAGAAATAAGTTTACGTAAGGCAGCTATAGGAAGCTATTCTAAAACTAAACACCAGACTAAAATAATATAAACAACGTTTGCAAGTTCTATTTTATACGAAAGAATCTTGTTGGGCCCGAGGAACGGGGATGGTGGGTGGGTAAAGTCTTGTCCCGTTCCAGCAGGGGCGCTGGTGCATCACTTCCTGTTTAGAAGCCCTTCAGCCCATTCAACAGAACCCAGGACAGTCCTCCCTATGCCTTCACTGTTCCCCACAGCCACACTCTTCGATAAATGCACACATGCTCAACATGCAGTTCTATGCAAAGGTGGTGAGCATACAAATCCTAGGATACGAGCAATGAGTATGTAATTCACAGGATTTACAGTTGATGCCTTTGAAGAATCAGAAGTGGAAGGTATGGTAAAGAGCGGATAAATGTAATCGCTTAGTCTCCATATCTTTATCTGGCATAAAAACAACATTTCAGCAATGCCTTTAGTCTTATGCCTGTAGACATATACACCTTCATATCGGTTTGCTATTGATAAATTCTAGGAGGTGAGCAGAGTTTTTTTTTATGTTGTGCAGCACATCTTTTTAGTTAACAGTTAATCGTTTGGATGCGGCTTGACTCAGATCTTTGATGACTTCTCCCACCCAGGTCTTCTCTCACCCTGGATTCCCCCAGGTTGTGGGTTTGATTTCCATCGGGGACAATTGTGAAAATATATGCTCTCACTGCTATAATTCTCCCTGGAGAATTTACTATATGACGAAAATATAAAAAATGTCCCACATTAAGCGAATAGATTTATTTTATATGTGGTCCCCTGCGGGGATTGAACCCACACCCATGGCATTGCTAGCTAGCGCCAATGTTACCACAGGAGCTGATAGCAGCACAGTAACTCTCATTATCCCCTAACAGCCACTCTGCTTTTACAGTCCACTGACAGCGTGTCAGTCACATATTTCTGTGGTGGGGTGCTAA